>NC_056506.1:46625275-46644668 GCF_014905685.2 Nematolebias whitei | reverse complement strand
GATGGATGGATGGATGGATGGATGGATGGATGGATGGATGGATGGATGGATGGATGGATGGATGGATGGACTGAAATTAAAAAGCTACAAGTAGCTTCTCACATTTCTGCAAGTTTAGGCGAAGTAAGAAAACAAAACAAGTACAGTAGTCCTTCGCTTCTTCGCGGTTCGCTTATCGCGGACTCGCTCTATCGCGGTTTTTCAAAATAAGAGTGGACATGACGCACAATTTTCTGATTGATGGATGAGCCGCACGATCGGCATGGAATTTTTTATTTTAAATTATTTAAAACGATTTACTGTAGCACCTGCTGCACCTCTGTGCAGCCCATACCACAGGATAAACTTCCTGCTGCAGCTAATCAGCTGATCTCTGTGCAGAGCGGAGAAGTGGGCGTGGCCAAGAGCGCTTGCAGGTGGCAAAGAGCAGAGGAGGCAGGGAGCTGAAATCATGACATCCGTTGCTCTTTTAGAGCGTTTAGAGTTTAGAAACATTGTCTAGAATAATTCAAGAGTCTGGGAAGGGTTTAAAATGACTTAATATATAAATAATAAAATAAACTACTACTTGTACTACTATTCTTACTTGGTGGTTTTTCACTTAATGCGGGTCTTCAGGGTACGGATCCTCCGCAATAAACGAGGGACTACTGTACACCCTTTAAAACAAAACACTGAACTAAGCAGGTTTATTTTAGTTTGTCGTCTTTGTTAAAAAAAAAATAATAATAAAAATGATCCCATTTTGGAGAAACGATGCTTTAAACCATTGGGTAGTTAAAAAAGTTGACATAAGTTGTAGAGTTTGTTGGTTATGACCACGACCATTAAACCAGTAACATTAGAGGAACACATTTCACACCTTAACCTACAAGCAGTTATTTAAAGTGGCTTGTTGGGAACATTTTACAACAATTAACTACACGAGACCTGTTCTTACGTTCGTGGTGTAAATAAGTGATGCATCTCGTGGGAAATTAGTTGAGAACAGACCGGAGCGTCTGCGAACGATCCCACGCAGCACGATCTCTCAGGGGGTCTTCATGTCAATCTCGGAGCCCACAGAGACCGGCGGGGTGCTTTATTATTATTTTTTCCTGCTCCTTCCCTAAAAAAGCAACCGTGGGAGAAGTCTGCACCCCCCGGGGCCTTCCCATGTACAGCAGCGTCTCTACAAGCGTATAATTACACGCCGTGTAGGATGGGCGTCCCACATGCTGAAGCGACGAGCACATTCTGGCGTGCGACTCGTAATTTCTGACCTCGACAAACAAGAAGTTCTCCTGAAATGGAAGCGAAGTCATTTCTTACACACTTAAACTGATTTCATGCTCTAATACAGATAAAATGGAAGTGATAATGTATACACGGCGTTACAGAACAACTCCAAGTACTCTTATTTCAGATAAGCGCATGCATTTAGAAACTGTAGGGCTTTTTGCTGTTGCTGCTCTTTGATAACCATCAGTTGATTCATCTTTTTCAGTTGCTTTCTATTAAAGCTCTTTGAACAGGAGCCCGCGTTCCTGCAGCGAGATTAAAAGCCAATCTCAACCTCTCAACAAGGCTTTTTTTTAATCTGTTTCTGTAGCTCGTTGATCATAATTTCATTAAAAATGTGTTTCTAAGGAATGTGATTTGGGTACTGCAACTTTAAGATAAAGAATTTCTTTTAAAAAGTAAAAGAATAACATGATCTCACTCGATTGTTAGGAACTAAAACAGTAATTGAGTTTGACTGAGGCTAAAAGCAAAATCAAATCAGTTGCAATTGGTTTTCTTTTCTATTTCAGGAACATCTGAAACATCTCTGAGGATGATTTTGTTATCTTAAATGGATATTCTAATAAAGCTTCAAACAGCAAGTTTAGTCTGTTTTGCTCTCTTCGTTAGAAACTTTTAGTTGTAAGGGTCGTGCTCATGCCATTAATCACATACCGTACTTGCCGCCATACACGTCGCATCTGTCCAAATGTGTCTAATAAAGTTGAAAAAACATAAATACGTCACATCTATTATGCGTCACCGATGACAACCCGGAAATGTGGGCCGGTGTTGTGCCAAAAATCGATTGGCTGCCAAATGGCGGGAGCGTAACAAGAATTCAACAAGATTAACACTTAAAAACAATTATTTGTTTGCTTGACATTATAGTAAAGGTGTGTCTCAGTTTAACTTTTGCTTAATAAATGCACTTTAATGGTCAGATCAGCTGAATTTCACCTGGGCGGCGCAGCGAAATGCAGCTGATTTGACGTTTGCTCCAGGAGTTCTGGAGTGAGACAAACGTGGCTTTTTATGGCAAGACAAATCTCATTAATAGACACTTTTACCTATTAATGAAACACTTGGCTTGCCATAATGCTCGAGGGTCCTCTAGCAGATGGTAATGTTTAATATTTTTCATGTCAGAATGAATGAAATCGTCAGATCTCAGCAAGAAATTGGTTTATAAATATGGGGGGAAGTATATAAGTTGCAGGACTTGCAAATTTATGCAAAAAAGTGCGACTTATACGGCAAAAAATACGGTAATTGTAAGAGGATTGAAGCAGCGTTGTTTCCAGATGTATAAATCTTGAGCTGAGTTGTGATTTAAGTCATTTTCCTCCCAGTTACAATAAAATTCCTCCTTTTGTTTAGTTATATTCTGAGCCCTTACTTGTTTAATTCTCATAAGACCAACTACTGGGTTAAAATAATCTTTCAACTTTGTCAATTACAAATAAACACAAATGAATTGCTTATCTGCTCTGAGCTGAATAACTATTACAATACGTGTCAGCTCCGACAAACACTAGCCCGTAAAACGTTTCTGTAAGCCTTTTTATGCGGCCAGACGGGGTTACGCTAACAAATCAGAGCGCCTGCTTCTCCAGCGCCCTGCTCCGATTCTTTTTACTGTCTAATTACGGATGATCACAGCATAATTTATGAGATCTGGGCCCGTTTCTCATACGCTTTAAGTGCAACAAAGGTCACCTCTGCTTTTTAAATGTACCAAATATAAGTGGATACCAAGGAATCCACTTAAACTTTAAAATTACACTTTGATTTATTTATCCAGAAAAGTCCAGAGAAAAACTCGTACTGTAAATGATAATGTGCTTTTCCCTGGACATCGTGCTGAACCTTCTTGTAACGGTTTGTGTTTGCAGGTGGACCTGGGTTTTCTCAGATTCGTCACGGCCATCGGGACGCAAGGCGCCATTTCTAAAGAGACTAAAAAGCGCTACTACGTGCGCTCCTACAAAGTGGACCTGAGCTCTAACGGAGAGGACTGGGTCACGGTGAAGGAGGGCTCCAAGCAGAAGGTAATGAACGAGCTGCGCTGTCTCTCAACCTGATGAAGGGCTCTGCATACTAATCACAGTCATAGTACTTGACGTGTTCTCAGGCTAAATGTGGACCTGAGCCCTGCCCGAACCGTGTGCTGAGGCTGCAGATCATAATAAAATAATACTTTTTGAAGAGACAACCCGAACATTCAAGGACATTTGAGTTCTTACCTGACATTTAAAAGAAAATGGTCACCTTATCCTGAGCCAAAGCAGGAAATTTAAGGTTTGACCTACGTTAATACTTTCAAAACATTTTCAGCTTCTGACCCACAAAATGACAACGGCAGAGGTTTACAACTCCTATAATTGTTCAGTGTGACTGACAAACATCACTAGTGAGCCAATTTAACAAAGAGCACAAACACCCTCAACAGCCATTCCACTATTACCCTGTTTTAACTGGTGTTTTTATTTATTTATTAGCTCAGCTTCAGAAGCCACTGGTCCATCTAATTCAGCTTTTAAGCTTTAAGTTGAACAGTTAAGAACAAAAAACATAATTTAAGATGTGAATTCTTTAGGCGGTATTATACTAGAACACCAGTTTTTGTCATTTGCTTTCACAGAAAAAGTCTGGAACCTTCACAAATTTATTTTGAGTGTACTGTATTTTTCGGACTGTAAGGAGCATCCTTATAAAAAAATCAACAGTGAGCCTTATAATCCAGCGCACCTTATGTATCAGTTCTGGTTGTGCTTACTGACCTCGAACCGGTTTTATGTGGTACACGACACGGAAAAATCTGTCAAAATTAACTTGTTTGGCATAATCCGGCGCGCCTCGTGTATGAAAACAGACCCGTTCATTGATATTTCGCCTTATAATCCGGTGCACCTTCTAGTCTTAAAAATACGGTAAATTTAGCTTAACAAACTCCTAAAATAATGTTATGGTTTTTAAGATTTGTGTTTAAGTTTGGCCTTTCTTTTAGATGAATTGGTTTCTTGTCTTCTCCCTTTACCTCTTAATTTGTTACCTCATCCTGTTCCGTTCTTTATTTCTGTTGGTTTTTGTTTCTTTCCTTGCCCTTTATCTGACTAGTTTGCTATTTTACCGCAATCCTGGCTTATTCAGATCCAATAGCGGTGTTTTAGGGACTTTATAAGTTGCAGAATTACTATTTCACGCCTTAACAAAGTGCAAAAGTTACTATCAGTGTCATGGTTTAAGGTGGCTTTGGACTCCAGGAACTCAAAAGTAAATTAATGTGTACTATACGACAAAAAAAAATAAAAATTAAATACGAAATTTACACAGGAAGCACAAGGAATCAAAAGAGGACCTGCCGGCATGAGAAATGCTCAGTGGTTGGTGAATAGTGAGACAAGGGAGCATTAAATGGTCTGAGGCTGATGGGAAGAGTGGCTGCAGCTGCGGATAATGAAACCAGGAACAGGTGTGGTTGGGCGAGGCAGGCTGAGCAGAACAGAAAACAGAAACGACTCCAAACGAATCAGCAAAAGCATAAATTCTGACAGTCAGAAGATGTTTGAAAGACTGTTGAACATGCGACCGTATCCACTAACCTAATGTATAACGCACTGATTTTCTGTATTTTCTGTCCTCCGATAAATATATAAAACGTTCTGCTAATGTTGCCTGCAGTTGTAGCTGTTTGCAATTATAATATAAGGTCAAGGTTTCAGTAAAATACTAAGACAATGTAAAAATAAAGGAGGGAAAGCAGTGATCTGTTTTTGATTATCTGTAAAAGCTGCACAAACGGCAGCCATAGGCCTGTCCTAACAAATTTTGCTCTGCAATTAATTGTCTCAGAAATTATTGCGATAAACGATAATATTGTTTGACAATAATTAATAATTATTGTCAAATTTAAGAAGAAATGTCAAATTTTTGTGTGTAGTACGTTTTTTGACCACTGGATGGCAGTACAAGACTGAACCAAAGGATGGATAGTGAGGAAGTGAGCAGCGAGTCTCTAAGAAAATGGGAGGGAGGCCCCTTGACGTGACATGGGCTGTTTCTTGTTCCTGTTTCTCAAAATGGCGGACGCTCGGTGTGGTTTGAGCTCTTTAGCATAGCATTTGTCACACAAAGCTTTTAATTAAAAATCAGTAAACAAGTTCTCAGCTTCTTTTTGTTCAGAGAAAAACAACTTTTTACACGAAGGCACGGGTTTCAACTGTGAATTTTGGAGCTTCGACGAGACGTAGGTTTTTTTTTTCCCCTGAGGTCGGCCTGTTAGCTTAGCTTCTAGCTTATCTTCTCAGCGTAGCTGCTTTTAACGATCCAAAAACCTAATTTTGGACGATTAAAACAGTTTTTAAAGAGAAAGGGAGAGGTCAGAGAAGAGCACCGGAGTTGAACCTTTTGTCATCCAGTGTCTTCAGTAGAAAGTGAGAGACACGAAGAAACGATAAAGCCGATAAATGAAAATGAGGTTGATAATTTTCATTTATCATGCGATTAATTGATTTATCGTTTATCGCGACAGGCCTAGGAATGACTAAGATTAGTCGCACTGTAGCTCAGGGTTCTTCCAGTTTTATTAGTGGAGTTAGAGAAGTTTCAGTCAAGGGGTATGAATGTTTTTATATTGTTCTGAGAACATCTTTCCCTCCTAACATGCTTCTCTGCTGTCTCCCAAAATACTCTCTTATCTCAACCTGAAGGCCGACTCATCGACTCACCTGCCGTGACTTGTGGTTCTTTCGAGTAAACAACGTTAGCATACAAGAATTATTTTCCTAACAAGTAGGAAATAAATGTGAATAAATAATAAAACAACAAAAGCTCATCTTTTTTCCCCCTTGTCTTATTTTCAGATCTTTGAGGGGAACCACAACCCGACAGATGAAGCTCGTGCCTTCCTCCCCAAACCGACGTTGACCCGCTACATCCGGATCCGTCCCATGACCTGGGAGCAAGGCATCTGCATGCGCTTCGAGGTCTACGGTTGCAGATTATCAGGTAACGTTGTCAAGCTGGAGTCCATGTCTGAAGCCTTGATGCAATAAATCCAAAATATCATGTTTCTGTCATTTATGTTGATTTAATGTATTTTTTTAATCTTGTCTTAGGTAGCATTTTTAAGTTTTTAAGTCATTCATTCACACAGTTTCCTTAGTTTACCTGATGTGGCTGCTTTGAGAAGAGAAAACTGCTGCTGGCCCACGGTTCTCCTTCAATTGCTCGCATCCTCCTGAAGTATTTTCTTTTTTTAGTTTTTGCACATCATGAATCAAACGAACGTCTTTATCGCCCGAGGAGTGAGAACCTCCTGCTGCTTTCTGTTGATTTGAAATAATTATTGCTTCCAAAGCGAGCATAAACTTCCACAGGACACAATTATTCATTAAAGTAAAGCAGAGCAAAGTCTCGCTGCCTCATTAATCATCCCCCCAACATTGTTCCGGCTTTCTGCTGCGCTGCGAGCAACTCTCAGGAGGAGAGCGGTGAAGTTGTTGCAGCTCGGCTCGGCGGAGAGCGGGCTGAGCTGGACAGGTGATTCAGGAGGTGCAGTGAAGGTGGAGACGCACTGAACAACTCGTGGAGGACAGTTTGTTGAAGTAAACGCTCACGCAGAAGCCATTAAACTTTGTGACTTCAGAAGGGCCATTTTTAAAAGCAGAAGTCACTCTTTTTATTAAATTTTAATATGATTTGTTAAAGCTCAAAGATTTAACTTGAAAATATCAGAAATATCATCTTAGATGCGTTATAATTTTTTTTTATTGAAACAAGAAGCTGGTGTATACAGATTGTTTGTGATTCTGTCAGGACAACAACATTAAAGATATTTTACCCACATGAATTCTGAAGAAGGGACATAAATATCTTACTTTTTGTAGATAGCTGGACCTAACCCATCTAAAGTGGACTCCTGCCATCTTTGAACAACTTGAATAAAAATAAAACACATTTAAAAATAAGTCATGCATGTTGCCGCTACTTGAAATATCAACGTGTTCTACAAAGATCTGTTGGTGTTCAGAGTATGTGTTGGGGACAACTCTCAGCTACTACCAGACCAAAGTTTAGCTCAGTTTCTGCAAAGGTTACTGGTCATACCCGCGCTGGTGCAGATCCAGGTAAGTTGTGTTGAAGCCAACAAACAGACAAACAGATTACTGGCCTTTTGTGGCGGTGGGCGATAATAAACCTTTACATAACCATTTTTTCACTGCATGACTGTTCCAGCAGATCCATGTACCGTAGTCCCTCACTACTTGGTTTATCGCGGACTCGCTCTGTCGTTGTTTTTCAAAATAAGATTGGACATGACACACGGTTGGCTGATCGATGGACGAGCTGCACGATCGGCATGGATTGTTTATTTAAAACAAATTATTTTAAATGATTTAGCACCTCCTGCACCTTTGTGCAACCCGTACTGCAGGATAAACTTCCTGCTGCAGCTGATCAACTGTTCAGCGTGCAGAGCTGAGAAGTGGGCGTGGCCAAGAGTGCTTGCAGGTGGCAAAGAGCAGAGGAGGCAGGGCGCTGAAATCATGACATTGCGTGCTCTTTTAGAGCGTTTAGATGATGAACGAGCGACTACTGTAGTTTTCTCAAATGGTTGGGGTGGCAAAGGATTAATCTATGGTGACCAAGGCCACCACTGGCCACCCCCTGGCTCTGCCACTGTGCTTGGTGGTGGATAAAATTGCTCCCTCCACCCGCCGCCTCAGACAAGCCTAAAAATATATATATATTTTTAATCTCCCTTTGTTCTTCTCCACAGTGTAACTCTTACCCACTTGAATATCTTACAGCAAAAAAACATTGTTTACTTGCATTTCCTGTTCAATGCCAGAAAAACACTTATCTCCACAACTACAAACATGCACTGTTCAAATCCCTCAGTGACGAGGGACATCGGTTTGTTACTGCATGATCATCATCAAAATCCTGAAACTTCACAGCTGCGTTCACCGTTTAAATGAACTAATCTTAGAAATTCTGGATGACTCTGGTGTTTTTATTTTTAATTTAACCACTGCAGCAGCACCCAGAGGGAATCATCAAAAGCTGCTGACTGCATCAGAGCTCTGGAAGGTCCTGGATTTTCTTATCGCCCTGTACGCCTCTTCAATTTAATTAAACCCTTGTTTCCTCTCGCCCCTCTGTGCAGACTACCCGTGTTCGGTGATGTTGGGGATGGTGTCGGGTCAGATCTCGGACGCTCAGATCAGCGCCTCGTCCTTCGCCGATCGGGGCTGGGTGGCTGAGAACGTGCGGTTGTTGACAGGCAGGTCGGGCTGGACCGGGCAGCAGACCAAGCAACCGTTCAAGAACGAGTGGCTACAGGTTGGTGCAAAACTCAAAAAGCTACTTTAACGGAGAAAAACTAACAAATGAGTCCAAAATTAATATTCTTCATTAAGATTTTTTGCTCCCGTTGGATTTCTGCAGCAAAAAAACTCAATTATCTCAATGAGGAGCTCAAATCTGACATCGCTAATGAACTGATTTCTACAATAAAATTGTTTTTTAATCAGTTTTTCTTTACAACACTTTGAAAAAAACGTTCCATCAGTAATCTCATTATGAGGCATCGCGCTCAGAATGTGTTGTGAATGACTCTCAGCTACTACCATGTCAAGTTTTACCTCAATATATTGAAAATGGACTCAAATGTGACTTTTGTTTAAGGTGAGCTGACTGTGGTATCCACCTTGGATTGGGTTGGCTCTAAAAGTTAAAGATGTATATCCTGAAAAAAAAACTATGATAAAAAATTCACCCGGTAGTTTATGTTAACATAGACAGTTGACTCCAAAAGTCAATGGCAGAATTTTAAAACTGCGTTTTGTACAATCTGTTAACAATCAAAGTATATGTTAGGGATCACTCTCAACTACTAATGCTCCAAGTTTTAGCTCAATGTCTGTAAAATCAACCGATTTATGGCATTTTTTTATGCTTTTAAAAGTCAGTTAGCTGTGGCAGCCATCTTGAATTAAGTTGTACATGTTCATCCAATTATTACTTTCTGCTAACTTCATTAAAATGTCCAATGGCTCACAAGATGTTTTAGTAATAGTTGTTAGCCAGATAATTGTAGCTAAAAATGCTTGTGGCGTGCTTTTAGCTAATGTTGATAGAAGCCGTTAAAGACACTTTTAATTAGCTAGCCATCGGCTATCTATCCAGTAAAAGCTACAAATGTTTTTAGCTAATGTGTATACTTAGAAACACTTCAGTCTGTGATTAACTAGCAACAGCTAGCCAGCCAATTATAGCTAAAAGTGCCTCTTACATGCTTTTAGCTAATGTGCATACTTAGAAGCACATCTGGAATTAGCAAGCCAACAGCTACGTAACTAGCTAATCATAGCTAAAGTGCTTTTAGCTAATGTAGATGATTAAATGCACTGTTGGTCATGATTAGCTAACTAGTTAGCTGTTGGTTAGCTAGACACGAGCAAAAACATCAGCGCCTGCTCTCTGCCCCATGGCAAGAAGTGATAAACTAACATTCACTTGTGCCTGTTAACATTTTCTACGAGGTGTTGTGTTGAACGTATGATTTGATTAGTTATTGTGCTAAATGTTTGTTATTTACTCCCTGGCAGGTGGATCTGGGCCAGGACAGGATGCTGAGCGGCGTGGTGATCCAGGGAGGGAAACACCGCGACCGCAACGTCTTCGTGAAGAGGTTCAAGGTGGGCCACAGCCTGGACGGAGACAAATGGACCGTAATCAAGGAGGAGAACACCACCAAGCCCAAGGTCGGTCCCCTCTTACAGAACCTCTGCTCTCAGGCCGCAGCAATATTTATATATTTTTAATCATTCAACCTTTATTTAAACGGGTTAGTCCCACTGAGCCTCGGGGACTCATTTACAAGAGTCGATCATAAATGAACTCCAGTGTTCTTTTTTTTTATGTGTCCGCTGTCGAGTGTCTTAAAGAGCAGCTGGTACTTTTGGACCGGGCAGTTAATAAAGTTCAACGTTTATGAAATCAACCAGTCAACCAACATTTTTTATTGCATTATTTTTACACATTTGCCTCTTTGAGTGTTTAAACCCACAACAGGAAATTCTTGTCCCGTTTCCCTCCTCGGCTGGCCCAGTTGGTGCCACTTCCTCCTCGATGTGTTCCATATGTTGGGCCGGTCCGACCGTCAGATTCCTGCTGGTTTTACTGTAGATGGAGATCTGCTTCCCTCTCGACACCTTTGCTCTGCTTCCTGTTGTTCTTCTACAGCTCTGAGCCTCCATGAGGCCCGGCCAGGCCCGGCCCGTGTCCTTATGCCTGAAGCGCACAGAACATTAGCCTCTGTGTGCTCCTTGGACAAGAACTGGCTGAACAGAACTCATATTTGAGCGATTTGAACCCTCCTGCTGCCCTTGGGTCAAAATGACCCACAATGCCTCAGTGTTAAGGCATTGTGGGTAATGCCCACGAAGATGCAGTCTGAACGCTGAACGACTGCAGAAGATTGCTCAAGAGACTAAAATTAAGCTGAAAGGCAAAAGGGACAAAATGCCAGTGGCAAAATGTTAGCTTATAGCTGAAATTAGCAAAATGCAAGTTAAAGAAGTAAAACTGTAGCTAAAAGCCAAAAGGCTAGCTAAAAGCCACAAGTAGAAAAACAATAGTTTAAAGCTTAAAGGAGTGAAAAGCTAGCTTAAAATCAAAAGCAGAAAAACACTGGCTAACAGCTAAAATTAGTGAAATGCTTCTTTGAAGTAGTGAAATGCAAGGTTAAAAAAAAGCTTAAAGTAGGTACATGCTTGCTAAAAGTAACTAAACTGTAGCTAACTGTAGCCAAAAGTAGCAAAGCACTAGTTAAAAGTAGCAAAATGCTGGCTGAAAGCTAAAAGTAGCAAATTGCTGGCTGAAAGCTAAATGTAGCAAAATGCTGTCTGAAAGCTAAAAGTAGCAAAATGTTGGCTGAAAGCTAAAAGTAGCTAAATGCTAGCTGAAAGCTAAATGTAGCAAAATGCTGGCTGAAAGCTAAAAGTAACAAAATGCTGGCTGAAAACAAAAAAAAAAAGTGAAATGCTAGTTTGAAGTAGTGAAATGCTGGCTGAAAGCTAAAAGTAGCAAAATGTTGGCTGAAAGCTAAATGTAGCAAAATGCTGGCTGAAAGCTAAAAGTAGCAAAATGCTGGCTGAAAGCTAAAAGTAGCAAAATGCTGGCTGAAAGCTAAATGTAGCAAAATGCTGGCTGAAAGCTAAATGTAGCAAAATGCTGGCTGAAAGCTAAAAGTAACAAAATGCTGTCTGAAAGCAAAAATAAGTGAAATGCTAGTTTGAAGTAGTGAAATTCTGGCTGAAAGCTAAATGTAGCAAAATGCTAGTTTGAAGTAGTGTAATGCAAGCTAACACTAGCAGAAGTTTATCGTAACTTTAGTCAAAAGTAGCAAAGCACAAGTTAATAGTAAAGAGAGGCTAGCTAACAGCTAAAAGCAACAAAATGTTTGAATGCTAAAAGTGGCAAAACACCAACTGAAAGCTAAATGTAGCAAAATGCTAGTTTGAAGTAGTGTAATGCAAGCTAACACTAGCCGAAGTTTATTGTAACATTAGTCAAAAGTAGCAAAGCACAAGTTAAAAGTAAAGAAAGGCTAGCTAACAGCTAAAAGCAACAAAATGTTTGAAAGCTGAAAGTGGCAAAAAAGCTAAATGAAAATCCAAAAGAGCACAAAGCTAGCTGAAAGCTAAAATTTGTAAAAGCTATTTTTAGGTAGCATTTTGTTTTGCGGACCTAAAAAAAATTTACCAAAAAAATGTAAATTTACTTGACCCGTTTGTTTTTGTGTTTCCCTCAGATATTTATGGGGAATCAGAACCATGAAACCCCGGAGCTGAGATCAGTGGGTCCACTTCTGACCCGGTTTGTCAGGATTTACCCCGAGAGGTCGACCAACGAGGGGGTGGGCCTCCGTCTGGAGCTGCTGGGCTGCGAACTGGACGGTGAGTCTTTGTCCCTGTGGTCCTGTGTGTGTTTATTTAAACTAAACAACATGATGGGACAGAGCAACAGATCTTTACAGCCTTCGGTCCCCACTGATGTGGGCTTAAAGTGGATCAGAACCATGTGAGTGGGTTCAGCCTTGGAGAGAAATGGAGTAAACTCCTCTTCTGCTGATTTTATGTTCTCCTTCATGGATCAGAGTTTGAAGCTTCTGTCACGTTTAGTGTTTTGATCGTGTTAGCTTGTAGCTCGTGTTCGGCTTCTTTTAGCTGCAACAGCTCAGTTTGAGCTTCTCCTTCCAACGTTCAGCGCTCAGTGTTTTCACAGAAAAGGAATCTTCTCTAGTCGTGTGAATGTTTACGAAGTTTTCACACTACTGTGATCCATTTTTCTTCTGGACGTTTTTCAGCATCTTTCTTGTTCCAACATTTTTGTGCTATTTCAACACATCATAAAACGTTCAGCTCTTTCAGGACAATCCTGCTATGACTTTTGGTATTGGTGCATCTTTAGCTTTTTTGGAAATATTTAGCCTTTTCTGACATTTTTCTCTCATAGAAACTGAACTGAGCTCATTTTACATTTGTCAAATCTTTAGATCTGTTTACAACCTTCAGCTTCTTTCAGCTTCCTTGTGCAAATATAAACATTTTTCAGCTACTTTCAGCTAATTTCAGCAGTTCTTTCTGCTATTTTGTGCTCTTTCAGATTCTTTCTGCTAACTACAACATTGTTGTGCGTCTAACTTCTTTCTGCTAATTTCAGTTTATGTTCCTTTCAGCTTATCTCTGCAAGTTTCAGCTTTTTCTACAATTTCAGTTGCTATTTAGCCATTTTATGCTCATTTAAGGTTGTTGTTTTTTAGCTAACTTCACATTTTTTTGCACTCCAACTTTTTTCAGCCAAATTCAGGGAATAAAAAACCACTTCCTACTGTTGATTTCAGCTTCTTTCTGCCTTTTTAGCTATTTTTCAGCTGTTTTTTGCTCATTTCACCGTTTTTTTAAAGATTATAACCATTTTGTGCTCATTTCTGCATCTTTCAGCCTAACTGGGCAAACATGTTCTTTTTGCTGTTTTCTGATAATTTAAGCTTGTTCTACTTTTTTTGTTAGCATTTCTAGCTGATTTAATCTGTTTTCAGATAAATTCAAGTTTCTCGCGATAATTTCTACAACTTTCAGCCTAATTAACTTATTTCTGCTAATTTTAGCTTTTTCTGCCATTTCAGCTACTATTGAGCTGTTTTAATGCTTAATTTAGCTTTTTCAGCTAATTCCACATTCTTGGAGCTCATTTCAGCTCCTTCAAAGCTTCCTCCAACTTCCTTCTAGCCTTTTTTCCCCTTTTCAGTTACTTTCAGCTATTTTTACTAATTTCAGCTTTTTTTTTAGCTAATTTTCTAATTTTTGTGCTAATTTTTTTGCTTATTTAAACCTAATTCAGTAAATATGTGTTCTTTCTGCTTTCTTCTGCTAAGTTAGGCTGTTGGTATGTTTTTAGATGTTTGGGGGGGTGAATATTTCATGGCACAATGATTCTGGAGTCTAATCTAAACATTCTGAAAGTGAATTTGTCTAAATTGATCCAAGGAAAATGTTTCTGTCGTGGTTTGTGTCTGTGCTGCTGAAGGGAGGGGGGAGGGCGCGACCTCTCACAGGGGGTGAGGCAGGAACAGATTTAAGGAGGAAGTGGACTCTCTGGCGGAGTATCTGGTTGCCCTGCAGGGAGAGCGATAAGAATCAGCCGAAGCAGAGAGAATTTTTTAGCTTCTATGTGAGTAGAGAGGAGCTGAGGTCGGCCATCTTGGATCTGAACGCTCTTTAATTCTCTTTCATCTTCAGAAAAACGTCCAAATCTTTCTGCAGCTTTTGTGATATTTTCTGCTCGTCTGCACTCGGAGCTGTCAGGTGAGCTGCAGCGCGGAGAAAACCACCGTCGGCTTCTTTATTTCAAGCAAACTGCCTGTACGGATTCCTCAAATCGTGCAAAAGTAACTCAACTTCCTCTTTCCGGGCCCGATGCAATAAAAGCACAGATTTTTTTCTCAAACACGTTTCGGGTCGTGTTTTTCGCCACCTTCAGAATCTACAAACACTTTTAATTCATGGTGAAGTAAAACACGACAATAAAATAAAATTACTTTTGAAATGTTTTCTCATATTTACTGAAAAAATAGAAGTTTTGTAAACAGTTGGAAGTATTTTAAAGGAATATCTAAACCAAATGGACTTAAAACTTCAAGTACTTTGTAAAACAAAACAACAACAAAAACACAGTACACAGTAAAACTTGTGTATAAATCAAAAATATAAAGGAGTTCCCTGCACTGAAATGTGCCGGTCAAACCAGTCACGTTCCAGTTTGAACTGAGAAAGCTTCTCAGATGGGACAAGAAACATCTTCAACACAAAAGGTCATCTAGTTAAAAACAAACAAACAAACAACATTTAGGATTATCCTCATCCTGGACAACTGAGAACAAAAGCTGAACAGAGCATTAAAAAAACTGAAATAGAAAAACAAACATAAAAAAAGTTGATAATGGCAACATTTTTAAAAAAGTACCATAATTAACAGGAAAAACAACTGATAAAGGTTTTAAAAAAGTAAACAAGCTGAAATTAGCAGAAAGGATCTGGAAAAAAAGCCGAACTAGAGAAGCTGAAATGAGCAGTAAAAACTGTAAACGGTTAAAGGATGTGGAGAGCTCCATTTATTTTTAATGAGGGGAAAAAAGCTGAATGCTTCAAAAGGTAAAAACTGTGTAAATATCAAAAGCCAAAGCCGGAGTGTCCTGAACGAGCCGAACGTTTCGATACATGAATTATTAAAATGGCACAAAAATTACAGAACGAGTTAAATGTCGAAAAACGTACAGAAAGAGGAAAATGATCTATTTATAAGGGTTCACACATTTATCCAAATCACAGCTGTTTATGTGGCTCACTCGTGTTCTGCTTTAATATCAAACATTAATAATAAAAAATTTTGATCTTCAGGGTCAGTAATGTCCAAAAAAGGTCAAATGAGTTCATTTAAATGAGCAGTCGTGTTGAAAATGACCTAAATGTAAGCTTCCTTCAGTTAATGGATTAAATAACTGAAGGTGCTTCTGTTTATTATGGAACATGTGTTAATGTTTTTACAAAAACGTTGAAACTTTCTCATCTGATCTTCTGTTTTGTGCTCGGAGTTAAATCAGCCGCTTGGGTTTTAACGATCTCGGCTGCTGAGAGAACAAACCTCCATCCCACTCAAAATGTCACAAACGCACTTTACCAGTAATTAAATACAAACCAGCTGGGATTCGGAGCCGGCGTTCGTTTGTTTATTCGAGTTCAGCTGATTTTATTTGCATGAACGTGTTGACTTTGTATCAGGATTTAGTTGGTTCGGGTCAGTTAACGCCCCTCAGGAAAATCAACACATTTTATGGGTTTTTAGGAGGCGGTGTGTTCATGAACCCAGACGTTTTTCTTCAGGAGATGAGAGATTTGGGTGCCATTAAACAAAACTCCTGTTTTAAACGGAGCATTAGTTGTAATTTATACATATTTCTCAGTTTAAGCTTCTTCGTGAAAATAAAAACTCCTAAATCGTCTGTGTTTTTTTTTTTCCAGAGATAACCACCACGGCGGCCCCCACCACGCCGCTCGCCTCCACGCTGCCCATCACCACGTTTGGGGCGACCACAGCGACGCAGGCCACGCCCCCCAGCACGACTCCTGGAGCAGACTGCGAGGACGGACGGCGGCACTGTACCGACGAGACGGAGGCGCCCGACGATTATGAGACGGGTAAATTAAATTAAAACACGATTTTACTTCGTTTCTGTCATCCTGGACGAGTTTAAATATTTAGGGTCTTTAAAAAAAAATGCAACGTCCCTGTTTAAATTACAGTAGTCCCTCGCAACGCCGCGGTTCGTCTTTCACGGACTCGCTCTTTCACGGTTTTTCAATGTAAGATTGGGCATGACACACAATTGGATTGTTTATTTAAAATATTACAGTATTTAAATTTAAGTTGTTTATTTACACAGAAGGAAGGATATTGAGAGTGAAACTTGAACTTGGACTACTGTATCCCTACTTCATGGTTTTTCACTTGTCCCGGGGGGCGTGGTTCCCTAAACCCCGTGATAAACGAGGGACTACTGTTTTTTGTTTTTTTTTAACCCAGCAGTTTATTTTCAGAACGAGTCTCTAAAAATGGTTTGAAAACTCAGACCAGAAAAGTAAAAAGTTTCCAACTATTTAAAAAAGACATTTCTTGTAGCAATACATAATACAACATGGTACTTACCAGGTGAGTAGTTAGTACTTATACAATACATACTCAGTGAGTACAAACCCAATCCGTACCAGGTAATTGGTTCAGATAAATACCCAGTATGTATTTTGTATGTTTCAGGTACTTACCAGGTAAATATTAGATACAAGTAAATGCCAGTTACCTACCTGTAACTATGTTTTTTGTACATACTATCCAGTTAAAACTGGGTACAGCATACTATTTACTCAGCACATTCTACCTAATACATACTTGGTATATAGCAGGTATTTACAAGACAAGTCCCATGTACATAATACTAGCCAGATACATACCCAGTGAGTATGTACCTGGTAAGTACAAAGAGAATATAGTAAGTACAGAGCAGTACCAGGTACATACTTGGTATGTTCCCAGTACTTACCAGGTAAATACCAGGTACTACTTGTACCTATGTATTTTGTACGTACTGCCCGCTTCATATTACATGCTATGTATCCAGGTCGCCCTACCTGATATATACTTGGTACTTACTGGGTAATTACCTGAACTGTGTTGGGTACATATGAGTGCTTACTAGATAAGTACATTGAACATTGCAAGTATGTACTCGGTAAGTACTGGTTTGTACCTGATGAATACTCACTACTAGTCAGGTACATACCCAGTGAGTACATACCTGGTAAATACTAGGTACAGAAAAGCCTATATACCTGGTTTGTACTAAGTCCTAAATAATATGTACTCAGTATGTGCTACTTGGTACATACTAGATAAGTACCACGTATGCAGCAAGTATGTACTTGGTCCGTTTCTAGTACTAACCAGGTGAATATTAGGTGCAGGTAAACATGTATGTTGTACATATTGTACACTGTGTACACATTCTGTATACTATGTACTTAGTGCATACTGCCTGTTACATATGGTATATAAAGGATAAATATTAAGTACGTATTAAATACTTTTTAGATAACAGGTAAATAAATACCCATTACGTTTCCGGTACTTACCAGGTAAATATTAGGTACAGCTATTTATGAGGTACATACCAAATACCAGGCATATTTTAGGTCGTACCTTTCATGTAAGTACTAGATAAGTATAAAGGATGAACCAGGTACATACCAGGCAATATTAAATATTGTTGCCGTTTCTTTTTAAATGAAAAATAGGAACCAGGTTGTGTTTCTCCAAAAGACGAGCAGATTGTGTTTTTGTTGTGAATCTGTGAGTGAGACTTGACCTCTGTGACCTTTGACCCCGCCCTGACTGTCCCATCTGTCTGTAACAGGAGACATCTTGACCGTCAACCCCAACGTGGACATTCCAGGTAAAGAAACCCGCTCCCCTTCCCTCCCCACCGCCTTTTTCTCCGCAAACTCTTCCCGTTAAATCCGTCACTAAAAGAACATTCAGCGCTCGTCAACAGTAACATTTGAACAAAGTCCGGACGGTACCGTTAGAGAAAATGGATCTTAAATGTCATCGGTTCACAAATGAAGTCGACTGCTCTGCCAAAAAAAAAAACAAGTTGATAAATGCTCGGTGCATCTGCGGTTTTTCATCTGTCACGCCATTAAACCGGCGTTTAATTCAGTTCTCAAGGAGGAGACGGAAGAAAAACGCAACAGATGCACGAGTGAGACGGAATTAATGGATGTGATGGATGGAAGACGGACGTTTTTAAAACTTTTTATTTAAATGAAAACATTAAAAAGAGAAGTAATCTTTTATTAAAGGTTGTCATTTAGGTCGAGAAGCAAAATAAATCGTATTTATTATAACAACCTTGCATTAAACTGATTAAATTAAGGATTTTATTAAATTAAAAGTAGTATTCCTAAAGAATACTAAATAAAGAAGTCAGCATTCAGAACATGTGTTGGGGATGACTCTCAGCTACTACCACATTAAGTTTTACCACAGAATCTATAAAAATAACAAATTCTTTTTGTGATGGATAATGACACGTGTGGAAATACCATCAGTCCTTCTATGTATGTTGTGAGCATGATAACTGGAAAAATAAGAGGTACTGACTTCCATCTTTGTGTGTAGAAACGACTACAAACAGGTTCCTTTAGAGAACTGTTATGTCCAAATCCAAGATGGCTGCAGCTATAAATGTCTGTCCGTCGTGTGAGCTGCACAAAGCTTGGTGTAAAAAAAAAAATAAAAAAAAAAGACCATTATGTAAAATTGGGTCACAAAGTCAAAATCCAAGATGGCCACCACACACATATACAAACATTCACTGTTCAAATCACTCGGCGACGGGGGACATCCGTCAACGTACCGCTTGTTGTTTTTTCTGGTTGAAGTAAACAAGCGTGCACGCTGCCACATAATCTGTTTAAGCTGCTGTTTTTGTCTCTTTGCAGCAGTTAAGCCTCAACATGTTTCAGACAACCATTTATAACGTTATATTAATCTGTGTATAGCGGCTCAACAGCCTCTACTTTGTGTTTCGTGGCTCACAGTTGTGTCTGGACTCCAACCTTGGGAACCACCGTTGTAGAGTTTAAGAAAACATAAAGCAACCACAATCCAATGAAAAACAGATGCTAAAAAAATGCATTCAGCGACAGGACATATGAACAGTTACAGATCAAACTAAAGTTCCTTAAATAAAACAAAAATAACCAGTTACATCAGAAAGGCCCAGTTTGAATGGAGAGCCTGTACCATTCTTGTTAGTGGGAATTTAAAAATCTTGTTTGAGTTAAGATTGAATCTGCTTGAACATTCAGGTTGTTGATTCCTCTGGAAGGAGGTTAAACACCTCTGATTCCTCTATGAGATGGAATGAGGTTAAACACCTCTGATTCCTCTATGAGATGGAAGGAGGTTAAACACCTCTGATTCCTCGACGAGATGGAAG
>NC_056506.1:46621154-46625265 GCF_014905685.2 Nematolebias whitei | reverse complement strand
CTGATTCCTCGACGAGATGGAAGGAGGTTAAACACCTCTGATTCCTCTACGAGATGGAAGGAGGTTAAACACCTCTGATTCCTCTACGAGATGGAAGGAGGTTAAACACCTCCTCATGGGAGGTTAGACGTGAAATCTGAAGGATTTCTTCTTTAAAAC
The DNA here is from genome assembly GCF_014905685.2 of Nematolebias whitei. Classification (NCBI taxonomy): domain Eukaryota; kingdom Metazoa; phylum Chordata; class Actinopteri; order Cyprinodontiformes; family Rivulidae; genus Nematolebias; species Nematolebias whitei. The sequence goes on along the minus strand of NC_056506.1, from coordinate 46,625,106 downwards.
TCGCCACAAAAATGATCTGATGAAGGAGGACCTTTAGACGATGTCTGAAGGGAGGCTGGATGTTGTCCTCCATCCGATGAAACTACCGTATTGTTCAGCCTATATGTCGTTTTTATTTTGTTTTGGGTTTTTTTGCATAATTTGCATGCCCTGCGATTTATACGCTGACATGACGTATTTATGAATTTTTCCGCATATTTATGAACCAATTTTTGGCTGAGATATGACCGTTTTCGTTAATTCTGACTGAAAATATTAAACACTACCATTTTCAGCTGCTAGATGGCGCTCAAGTAGTATGGCATACCGTTGTCATGTAATAGGTAAAAGTGGCTATTAATGGCACAATTGGCTTGCAGCCTGCCACCTTCATCCTTCACCTGGAGCAACCGTCAAATCTGCTTCATTTCACTGCGTCACCCGGCGAAATGCAGCTGATTTGACCATCAAAGTGCATTTATTAAGCAAAAATTCAACTAAGACACACCTTTACTATAATGTCGAGTAAACAAATAATTGTTTTTAAGTGTTAATCGTGTTAAATTCTTGTCAAAGTCCTCCTGTGCACAGGCCGCCATTTGGCAGTCAGTCGATTTTTGGCGCAACACCGGCCCACATTTCCGTGTTGTCAGCTGTGACGCATAATAGGTGCAATTTATACGGCGAAGCAACGTATTTATGGATTTTTCCATTTTATTAGACAGTTTTGAACTGATGCGACTTGTACGGCGGCAAAGGCGATAATCTATCACTCAATCGAACCATGGATGATAACGGGTTCTGTAGCAAAGGCGTGGGATGAAACTGTGTTTAGATCCAATAATCGACTCATTCATGTGCAGCACGCTGCACCGTTTCACTTTTAATCCCACGTGGATTCTTTAAATTTACCCTGTAAACATCCCAGCTGAGCTGGAGAGCAGCAAAAACGTTGATGTGTGTAAAAAATAAAATGGTGGTTGTGGCGGTGAGGTAACGAAAGAACAAGAGGAGAAATGAGCTTGAGGAGTGAACAGTCAGTGATGAGAGGAAGAGGCTAAAACAGGAAGGGAGAGTCGAGGTGGAGGAGAAGAATAAAACAACTCCTGGGTCTCAGTTTGTGGAGCTGCAGACAGTTTGAGGTTGAAGAGTGCAGCTCTGAAGTCATTTCTGCATCTTATTAGCCTCCAAAACAACCGACAAGCCTCTAAGGAGGTTTGAGCGTCTGAACGCTGCCGTAAACTGTTTCCAGCACCAGGAAGAGATTTTGTTTAGTTTATTTTAGGAATGTACGTCCTGTTGTTGAATAAATCCCTGTTTGGTGCTTTGTTCTTATTTAAGTCCAGATCTCAAACACACATGAACTGAGAGATTATCTGTCAGTTAAAGGAGATGTCTTCAGCCTGGAGTAATCATCAGAAGAAAATTCATCTCGGTGTCGACGTTTGTTGTGATTTAATTCAGTCGGGTCAAATAAAACGACTCCGGTTAAATCTGGGCAGAATCAGATCCTGCTTCTTATTCTAACTCCGAATAGCTACTTGTTTCTGCTACGTGTCTGTTCTAGATTGTGTGTTTTATACATACACGCGTCTTTTCTCAGTGTTTATAATCGCTCTGTTTAAATTGTCATTTTCTTATTGATAGGTCGCGATAAACAATCAATATATTGCATGATAAATTAAAATGTTCGACCTCGTTTTCATTTATTGGCTTTATCATTTCTTCATGTCTCTTTCTACTGAAGACACTGGATGACAAAAGGCTCAACTCGGGTGCTCTTCACTGACCCCTCTGTTTAAAATCTGTTTTAACCGTCCAAAATCACGTTTTTCCATCATAAAAAGAAGCTAAGCTACGAGCTAAGCTAACAGGCTAACCTCGGGGGGGGAAAAAACCTCCGTCTTGCCAAAGCTCCAAAATTCACGGTTGAAACCCGTGCCTTCGTGCAAAAAGTTGTTTTTTGCTGCAAAAGAAGCTGAGAACTTGTTTACTGATTTTTTTTATTTAAATCTTTGATTGACAAAATGCTATGCTAAAGAGCTCAAACCACACTGAGCGTCCACCATTTTGAGAACAGAAAAACAGGAAAGAGAAACAGCCCTTGTCACGTCAAGGGGCCTCCCTCCCATTTTTCTAAAAGAGACATGCTGCTCGCTCCCTCACTATCCATCCTTCGGTTCAAACTGTCTTGTACTGCCATCCGGTGGTCAAAAATAGGTACTACATACAAAACAATTTAACATTTCTTCTTAAATTTGACAATAAATACTAATTATTGTCAAATTTCAAACAATATTATCGTTTATCGCAATAATTTCTGAGACCGTTAATCGCCCAGTAGAATTTGTTATCATGACAGGCCTACTTATTGATCCTAAAACCTCTACACATCCCTGGTCGTCATAGTCCATCCGTAGATGGGATCATAGGTATTTATTTATGTATAAGGCTGAACTTGTAGCTTCTTATACCCTCAGTTCCCTCTGTCCAGTTCTTGTCTTTCACCGTGACAGCATTTTCTGCAGTTTATTGATGAGGAATGAGGACACTTGGAAGACAAGCAGACGAGGAAATAAAAATATATCTAGTGTAAATATTTAGTTTTTTCATTATTCTATTAAAAAAATAAAATAAAAAGATCATCAGAGACCTAATGCTGGGCCTGAGATGAGCATCATCCTCACTGATGAAAAACAACTTATTTTATTTATTTGTTATATTCATAAATCAAACTAAACAACTTGGCTCTAGATCCAATTGTAAACCGGTGCTTTAGGTTGTTTGTGTTGACTGACACGCCTATGAGTCATAAATCAGAGATACGCTGTAAGTGGGTTAACAAACAAAACATTTTTCTAAAAATAATCTAAGAACTGAAAAATCAAGTTCAAATAAAAACTTTGAGACCTGAAGAACCCTCAATCCAGACCTCGTTAAAAGATTACAGGAAGTAAAGAACGACTCAAGACTTTTGCACAGTACTTCACAGTAAACAGCGACCCATCCTGAGTATTCAAACAAAGTAAAACTGTGAGTTTCTGATCGTTTGTTTTGTCTTGGGGCTGTTTCTCCCTGAGTCAAGTGATTAGTCCGTAAACTCAGCAGGAAACGGTTTCTAACAGCAGAAATGATTTTCGGCTCCGAACAGACCTGCTGGTACCGCTGGACTCGGTTCCTGGATGGTTTTACTGCAGTGGGGGGGGGGGGTATCTGAAGGATAATTAGATCCTTAAGGTTTTTGTTTTTAACCAGTGAAGCTCCACAGACTTTAAGACGACTTGAAGCTGTTGTTTTTACTCATTTCCTGTTTTTGTTTAATTTTACACATTTTATTTATTTTTAACGACAGTTCTCGTCTCTTTCCTGCAGCTTACCTGTGGTTCGCCTGTAATTTTGACTTTTCGTCGTTCTGTGGTTGGACTAAAGAGACCGGTTCAGGAGCCGAGTGGTTCATCCAGACCAGTGATGCTCCTGGGGTCTACAGGGGACCGGCCTTCGACCACACAGGTAAGATGACCGACCTGCACCTTACGGAGCAGACACTGGAAATACTTTAACTAATCATTGGCAGCAGAACACAACACAGCCCAGTACATTCTGGGTACTTACAAGGTATGTACCTGGTACTTACCACCTGGTATGAGCCGGGGACTTCCTGGAGAAGTCTCTTGTAATTGCAAGTTGTTTGTCTGTGCCAGGTACTTGGTGGGTCTTGTGTCAGGGGGTACATGCCAGGTAGAATTTAGGTACTGTCAATTCCAGGTACTTGCTAGATTTGTAGCCAATACTTGCAGGGTATGTACCTGGTTCTTGTCGAGTGTGTTCCTGGTTCTTTCTGGGTGTGTTCCTGGTTCTTACCGGGTGTGTACCTGGTTCTTACTGGCTGTGTACCTGGTTCTTACTGGGTGTGTTCCTGGTTCTTACTGGGTACGTTCCTGGTTCTTACTGGGTGTGTACCTGGTTCTTGTCG
>NC_056506.1:46620682-46621144 GCF_014905685.2 Nematolebias whitei | reverse complement strand
TTACTGGGTGTGTACCTGGTTCTTAATGGGTGTGTACCTGGTTCTTGCTGCTTATGTACTTGGTTCTTGCCGAGTGTGTACCTGGTTTATTCCAAGTACGTACCTGGTTCTTGCTGGGTGCGTTTCTTGTTCTTACTGGGTGTGTACCTGGTTCTTGTCGAGTGTGTCCATGGTTCTTGCTGGGTGTTCCTTATTGTTACTGGTTGTGTTCCTGGTTCTTGCTGGGTATGTTCCTGGTTCTTACTGGGTGTGTACCTGGTTCTTACTGGGTGTGTACCTGGTTCTTGCTGGGTGTGTTTCTTGTTCTTACTGGGTATGTACCTGGTTCTTGCCGAATATGTACTCGGTTCTTACTAGGTGTATTCCTGGTTCTTAATGGGTGTGTACCTGGTTCTTACTGGGTGTGTTTTTTGTTCTTACTGGGTGTGTACCTGGTTCTTGCCGAATATGTACCTGGTTCTT
>NC_056506.1:46616141-46620672 GCF_014905685.2 Nematolebias whitei | reverse complement strand
CTTACTGGGTGTGTACCTGGTTCTTGCCGAATATGTACCTGGTTCTTACTGGGTGTTTACCTGGTTCTTGCTAGGTGTGTACCTGGTTTTTGCCGAATATGTACCTGGTTCTTGCTAGGTGTGTTTCTGGTTTTTACTGGGTGTGTTCCTGGATCTTGCTAGGTGTGTACCTGGTTCTTACTGGGTGTGTACCTGGTTCTTGACGAATATGTGCCTGGTTCTTGCTAGGTGTGTACCTGGTTCTTACTGGGTGTGTACCTGGTTCTTACTGGGTGTGTACCTGGTTCTTGACAAATATGTACCTGGTTCTTGCTAGGTGTGTACCTGGTTCTTGCTAGGTGTGTACCTGGTTCTTACTGGGTGTGTACCTGGTTCTTACTGGGTGTGTTTCTGGTTCTTGACGAATATGTACCTGGTTCTTGCTAGGTGTGTACCTGGTTCTTGCTAGGTGTGTACCTGGTTCTTACTGGGTGTGTACCTGGTTCTTACTGGGTGTGTACCTGGTTCTTCCCATCAATTACAGAATCTTACAGTTTGGTTTCAACTGCTTCTGCAAAATCTTTCAGCAGTAAACTTTCACGTTGCCTTTTCATAGGAAATGCAAATGTTTCTGGTTTCTTTTTGATTTCTGGACTTAACCATTTCTGGAGTAAAAATGAGCTCTTTGTGACGGCGGGTCAGACTTTCCTCTGAAGCCTGCTGATTCTCGCTCCTTTGTTTCACTGAAGACCTTGTGAAGTCCTTGATGTCTTTGGGGTGTTTGAGGCAGGAATTCAAGATATGAAAAGACTCTTTGTGACCAGGACACCCTTGAGACTTTAGAGGGCCTTTATTGTCTCAGTAAAACTCCATCTTAGTTCTAATGAAATCTTTTTCCACTAAAAATGCAAACAAAGTCTCAGCTATTAAACCACAGCTCGATCTGACTCCTTGCCTCTTGCTGCTCTCTGCAGGTGGACCGGGGAACTTCATCTTCATGGAGCTGACAGACTCCAGCACACAAAGTAAAACTGGAGATGACAGAGATGAGGAGGAGAAGGTGGCCCGGCTGGCCAGCCTCCCCATCACCACGCCCGACACCAACCTGTGCATGTCATTCTGGTACCACATGAGCGGCGAGCACATCGGGACGCTGCACGTCAAACACAGACAAGAGACGGAGGAGGGACACATCCTGTGGACCACGAGTGGACATCAGGGCAGCCGGTGGAGGGAGGGTCGGGTCTTACTGCCCCGCTCCAGCCTCCCCTATCAGGTGAGGCTTCGTGTCAGAAACGATGAGAGATTCAAAACTTTCTGCTTAAACTTCCGAGATCCTTTTATTGTTACATTTATATGATGTGATTTAGAAAAACAGACCAAATAAATGCACATAAAGTATTTACACCACTTTAGGGAGGACGTTAGAGCCTTAGCTCTGTGTTTGAAGAGTTTTAGCTCTGTATCTGAGGGGCTTTAGCTCTGTGTTTGAGGGGCTTTAGCTCTGTGTTTGAGGGGCTTTAGCTCTGTGTTTGAAGAGTTTTAGCTCTGTGTTTGACTGGTTTTAGCTCTGTATCTGAGGGGCTTTAGCTCTGTGTTTGACTGGTTTTAGCTCTGTGTCTGAGGGGCTTTAGCTCTGTGTTTGAGGGTCTTTAGCTCTGTGTTTGACTGGTTTTAGCTCTGTGTTTGACTGGTTTTAGCTCTGTGTTTGAGGGGTTTTAGCTCTGTGTTTGACTGGTTTTAGCTCTGTGTTTGACTGGTTTTAGCTCTGTGTTTGACTGGTTTTAGCTCTGTGTTTGAGTGGTTTGTATTGCCGTGTTGTTTCAGGTGGTGGTGGAAGGCGTAGCAGACAGACGCAGCTCAGGACTCATCGCTGTGGACAACATTCAGATCATTGATGGCGTCCACTTTCAGGACTGCAGGAGTGAGTTGTGTTTCCTGTTTTTTCTCCGTTAATTAAAACGTATTTCTCCTAAAAAAAAAAAAAAAAAAAACCTTGAGGAGCTGAACTGACTCACTCCGTGAAAACATGTTTTTATAAACTGTGTTTTGTTTTTCTCTCCAGATCCAGAACCTCCGACTCTCTCGACCGATATCTTCATGCTGCGTAAGTTTCGCAGACTTTATTCTGTGAAAATGTTCATTTTGTTCGAACGAACCGAGTCACATCTTTGTGTCCAACTCTGACAAGCACTTCCTTGTTGTGGGTCATTTCTCTTCCTACTTTAACGGTGTTTTCTCGTGTCCTGCAGCCGTGGACTCCCTCTCTCAGGAAACGGGGGACCTCGGCGGGCCGGGCAACATGCTGAAGACCCTGGACCCCATCCTCATCACCATCATCGCCATGTCGGCTCTGGGCGTCTTCCTGGGCGCCATCTGCGGCGTGGTCCTGTACTGCGCCTGCTCGCAGGGCAGCATGACGGACAGGAACTTATCCGCCCTGGAAAACTACAACTTTGAGCTGGTGGACGGCGTGAAGCTAAAGAAGGACAAGATGAACGGACAGACGCACAACTACTCGGAGGCGTGAGCGTTGAAAGATGCTTTTCAATAGACGATGGGGGCGGAGCTGTGCGCACGCAGCCAATCAGGAGGGGCCGAGGCCATCGAGGGGCGGGCTAACGGCGAGCTGACATTCCTCAGGAGCTGCGATGGAAGGGACTGACCTGCAGGGGGCACTGTGTGTAAAAAAAAAAAATCTGTACAGCAAAAAAAAAGAAGACAACTTGGATTTCTTTTAGTTTTGGTTCGTTTTATTTGACGTGCGTCGTTGATTAATCACATGCTGGTGTTGAGACCAATTCAAATGGAAGTATCGTTTGTGAACTCTGACGGAGAAATTTGTTCGTTTATTTTCGTTCTGATTGTTTTACAGGAAAATACGTGAAGTTTAATATCTGAGTCGGACGGTGGATGCGTGGACGTGTCCTCCCCCCCCCCATAATCATCCACATCGACGGTGTGTTTGTACAAATGAAGCGTGTTCTTGCTGCAGGCCCGTCCTGCTCCGACAGTGCCTTTTTTTTCCTGTTTTTCCGTTTTGCCTTGTCTTCTGCTGGCGATCCGTCCTGCGTGTGGAGAACGTCCAAACTGTGATCTGTTCGTTTTGTTTTTTTATCGCTGTATTTCACTTCGGCAGACGCTCCGTCGACGGGTTTGTCCCCCAGCAGGAAGTCGTGCAGGAGCCCCGAACGCCTCGTTTCGACGGCAAGCGACACAAGCAACGTATTGTACATACTGTAGGTTTTAATATATTTGAGCCTTTTCTATGAAGAAGGAAACCTGACACCGGTGCTGCGGTATCCTTCTGGAGTCGAACGGAAACAGAATCGTTTTTTACACGTCAGCTGGAGGCTGAGAGGAGAAAAACTCAGACATCTGTGACGAGAAGTGACTTCTATACAGGGTAAACGTTTAGCAGCCGCAAGGAAACTCAAAGACGAGCCACTGCTTCGAATCATTGATGGAGGTTCTGATCGGACCGGGGCGTCTCCAATCAGTCGAAGCTTAATTTTTTATCTCGTTTGATACGTTTGGATTTAAAAAGGAAACGGGAATGAATGTTTTCTGTGCTGGAATCTGAATCAAACGGGTGAAACATCGGAGCTGAAACTTGTTTGTTGTCCCAGAGATTCAACAGTTTGTTTATTTTTAAGTCTACAAGGCAACGAATTACAAAAGTTGTTCCCTTTTTTCCCCCCACGTTTATTTTATTATGTAATTAAAATGGAAAATATGGATTTAAAATGGCCATTTTCAGTAAAAACTATTGGTGGGGCTCAAAACTCGACGTAAATCTGATTTTTTTCTCATTCGTGTCGCCTCAAACGTTCCCTGATCGACCCTGTGAGAAGCTAAAACTTCTCCGGTCTTCTGCTTTCCCATCATTTTTCAATACATTTTAGTTTTGGAAACAAGAAACATGGAAAGAGAAAACATTCTTCTTAAAGTTTTGTTGTCCTGCGGAGACTTTTTGTTAAACATCAGCCGAAATCGTGAAGCTGACGTCAAAAAGAACTGACGGAGCGAGAACGTTTGTTTCTGATGATCAGCGGCTCGAAGACTTCCCTGATCACATTAAAACTGCTTTTTTTTAAATATATAAGTATTTGAGTTGTGTGGAATTCTGTGGAAAAGTTACAAATATCTTACCTGTTGTAGATAGCTCTTTGAACAGCTTCTGTTTGGATAAATAAAGATTAAATCTGACCGGATCAGCGAGCTAAAGGTTACTGAAATCTTTAACGATGGCGTCTCGTTGAGATTCAACAGCTGGAGACTCAAAAAAGGCAAATCTTTTGTTTCAGCCACAAAGCTGGCTCATCTAAACATGTCAGCCATTTTGGCTCTACTACTACCTCGCTTCACGTCACATAAGAGCAACAGTGTATTGGCTCAGTCCCCCCCCCCCCACCCCACCCCCTGCCGTCTGAAAGCTCACCGCGGTTTACGTTCCCATCAGTTTTACATTGTACAGTCATCCTGACAGAACTGTGGAAGTGCTGCTGCTGCTGCTGCTGCTGCTGCTGCTGCTGCTGCTGCTGCTGCTGCT
>NC_056506.1:46610878-46616131 GCF_014905685.2 Nematolebias whitei | reverse complement strand
CTGCTGCTGCTGCTGCTGCTGCTGCTGCTGCTGCTGCTGCTGCTGCTTTTTGTGGATGTAAATAACCACAGAATTGGAGGCGAGAAGCCGTTTAAAATGTGAAACTGATGACCCGCTCAGACTAGCTGTTAGCTAACCTGTTTCTCCAAACTGCTCTGGTGCTATCTGCAGCAGGTAAGATACTGATTGTTCACATGTTCACTTGTGTGACAGAGACAAACTTAACATAAATCAAACCTATTTTTTTAATTTAATTGTCTCGTTTCGCTCTGAATCGAGTCCTAGTTTGAGTTTTAAGGAAATTTTCAATCAAATCCGTTAAAATGATCCTTAGTTCTGTAAAATATTCACTTTCACCGCAGGAATGCAACGATTTAATTTAGATCAAAACGTGAATCCATTCAAATAAAATCGAACCAATGAAACTCCGCCCCCTTTAATAAAACAAAGGATGCTGCAGCACTCGCCCCGTCCTGAAAACAAACGTTGCACTGATATATTTAAATAAAAAATGTGTTTATGATGCTGATTTATGAAGAGAGGATAAAGTGTTATTGTTTGTTTTAACGTGGTTTCTGAAAACCAGGTAAATGTACAATTTACAGAAATGTTTTTCATTCTTGAAAAATCTTATATATTGAAGCGTAACGGTTTTATTTCTCTGTCTGATATTATCACCTCGTGTTTTTCGTACCGTCTCTGATGTACGTGCCATTGTTTCAGGATTTTATTTGTAAGACGGAGAAAAAAAACAATTATTTTCTGTAACGTTTCTGTAATTTTGTTGTCTCAAAAACAAAAATAACAACAAAAAAAAGGAAATAAGGAAGTAAAGAGTGTTGGAAAGCAGTGAGGCCTTATGTGACTAAAAGTATTGTTTGTACTTTCAGAACCAGAACTCGTTCATCTGTTGTCTGACGTTCATCGATGACTATTACATTCCAAAGAATTGGATCAAATAAATGTTTTGGATAATAAAACAGATCTGTCCGGCTGCTTTTTTTTAAATGTTTAAATGACACGTTTAAAGGGTGAATCCACAAAATTAACAAGCCTTCCTCGAAAGATTAGCCTTTTTTTTTAAAGTAGCGTTAGCAAAATATCTAAACTGCTACACACAGCTGACCGACTTCTGCAGTTAATCTAATTAAAGATGGCCGCCACAAAGACGCGACTGCAGAAACTTGGTGTGGTAGTAGCCGAGAGTCATTCCTAACGTTTACTCAGAGCTGGTAACTGTTGTCTGTTAGCAAAATATCTCATAAACCACTGGACGGATTTTAACGAAACGCTCAGAAATTAATCGCTGGGTGTTCGTCTGTAACGCACAAACAGAACCTGGAACTGTTTAATTTATTTTCTAACATTTAAACTCCTGCTTCTTTTTACACCAGAGCTCGTTTAAATGTTTTTCTTTATCTGATCAGGTCGTGATAAATCTGATTATTTTCTCATTTAACTCTGAAAAAGAATGAAAGTTTTAGGGTCGGCAACATTTTTGAGCCTCTTAATAAATTTTAAAAACCTTCTACGGTGATTATCAGCTGGTGGTTTGTGGACGAGGACCATCTGTCCAGTCAGGGTGACGTCATAAACCTAGAAATATTTCATGAGTTTTAAAATTTATTAATGTTTTTTTACTTTTCAGGACAAAAGAAACGACCATATTCATGTAAAGAAGGAACCTTTTTTTTTTTTAATACTGATTTTGATAATAAAAAAATAAAAACACTGAACTCCGAGTGAATTCTTTTATCTGAAGAAAAACACGATTGTTATAAGTGAAATGTTAATAATTGTGTTGAAGTAATAGAGCATAAATTTAAAGTGCGTATTAAAATATGTTGTGAATTTTTAGTGTTTTGTTTTTTATTTACTTTGACTTAAAATATGTTTAGTTTTTTCAGGTTATCAAATTGGCACCCCATTTCTTCTTGGCGACTCGTCCTAAAACATTCCAGAGAATTCCCAGTGGATTTGAGAGAAAAATTCCCTCGTTAGTCTGGAAGTTGGATCAGTGAAGCGGCTAAATCCAATTAACGTGTTTTGGTTCTTGAAGAATCGTTCCCATTTGTTTTAGAGAAGTCACAAAAATAAATAAATAAATAAAACTAGCATGTAGGTATTAAAAGCAATCGAACTGAATTTCATGTTATCCACATGTGGCCCTGGAGCCACAGATTGAAGACCCCTGATTATTTGCTGCTTGTTGTGTTGTAGATTCTCCACCAGGGGGCGGTGTTCCCCACAGTTTATCCTTCCACCCACTGAAGCTCTCACAGGTGCTGATCTTTAGGTAAACTCCAGCCCACTGGGTTCAGTTTGGGTCCAGTTTCTGATCCCTGAACCACTTTCCTGTGGGGTTTTTCAGCCTCTGCTCATCCAAGAAACACCCAGAACTTTGTGGATTGTTTCTGAAGACGCAACAACTCTCCCTCCTGCTTGAATTGCTGATGAACATTCAGGTATCTCCTCTTTTTATGCTCCTCTCCACGCTCCAGCTGTTGGTCTGAACCCATCAGGTTATAAAATGTTTTCTCAGATGTGAATTTGACACCGACCGGCACTCGGATGTCTCTGGACGGGTTATGTGTGGGGTGAAGACGTGGACATCATGTCTCATGTGGACAGCTGGACACGTCAGCTGCTGCGTTCTCAAGTTAAAGTTAACTCCTTACTCAAAGAAGGCTCCTTGAATCATTTGCAGTCCAAATAGTTGGTGACTTTCTTCTTTGCTTTAGTGTAATTATAACTAATTACTTTAGATTTAAATCTAAATCTGTAGTGGTTTTTTTTTTTTTGCTTAATTTTAGCTAAATTTCTGATCATTTTTACATCATTTATTTATGATAAATTTCTTCAAGTTTTAGGTTCAGATCTTTTGAAGTTTGTTCTGAGGACAGATTAGGAGCAGTGAATGTCTTACCTGTTGTACACGGCACTTTCAGATTGAACAAATAATTTAAACCTGGTTGGATTGACGAGCTAACGGTTAATTTGACAGGCGCTAGGAATGAAGTAGATCGCCACTCTTTTAAAACAACTCTAATCTACAAAATCCCATGGTGGTTTGTGTTACTGGTCATTTAAAAACCACGTTGAAGATAAGTTTGAGCTACAGTTAGTCCAGCAGAACTAACAAAATCCAGTTCTGAAAATGGTTCTGTTGCCAAAGGTCATTTAAAATGGACTGAGGTGAAGTGGAGAACTGTTCTGAGGTCAGATATGGACACCATGTCCTTCGTACTAAAGATGAGATGGATCAGCCAGTTGTCATCAACATGCAGTTCAAAGGCCAGCTTCTCTGATGGTATGGGGATGCATTCGAGTCTCTAGCATGGGCGGCTTGCACACCTGGAAAGGCAAGGCAAGTCAAATTTCTTCATAAAGCACATTTAAGAGCAACAGGTTGTTACCAAAGTGTTGAACAATAAAAGACAAAGGCGGAGATTTAAAGAAAAAAACGAATAAACACAAAACACCGAACAATAAAACAAATCACATTTGGTTACAAATCAGTGAAAACAGACGTGTTTTTAAAAGAGATTTAAAAACAGGAAGTGAAGAGCTCAGATGTTGCGGGGGCAGATTGATCCAACGTTTAGGAGCCACGACTGAAAAATCCCGATCATCTCTGAGATCCAACCAAAAGCAGCTGATCTGATGATCTCAGCGCCCGAGAAGGAACAGAAGATTGATTAGGCTGAAGCGACTTGAGGGTTTGAGGTCATTTAGGCATTTATAGGTCAACAGGAGAACTTTAAAATCTATTATGATGCACGGGGAGCCAGTGAAGGGAGGCTAAAACTGGTGAAATGTGCTCAAACCTACAAATTCTTGTTAAGAGCCGAGCTGCAGCATTTTGAACAAGTGGAGACATGAAAGGGACACCTGACTGACCCAACAAAGTGTGTTACAGTGGTCTAGTCAGGCTGTAATGAAGACAACACTGACTATCTTAACTATCTGCCTTAACTGGAAGAAGCTTTTCTTCAAAACAGAGTTAATCTGTTTATTAAACTCAAACTCAGAGTCTAAAATCATTCCCAGATTTGTAACAGATTGCTTAATATGTGGCTCACTGGAAGAGTGCCAGCAGTAGAACCAGCAGCTGAACACAATAACTTCAGTTTCTTGCCATTAAAACTTAAAAATAAATTAAGTCATCCATGCCTTAATGTCATCAAGAAATTTTAACAGAGGGTGGATGGAACAAGAATTATTCTTAGGTTTTAATGGCAGATATATAAATAAACTTAATTGAATTGTATAGATAAATCTGACTATCATCAATGAAAAGAAAGACCGTGTTTCTTCAGAACAGACCCCAAAAGGAGCAGATACAATAAAAACAGAAGGGGTCCAAGAATCAAGCCCTGCGGAACCCCGCAGGAAAGAGGCGCTGATGCAGATAAAATATTACCAACATGAACACAAACGCGCCTGTCACTCAGATAAGAACAGAACTAATTTAATACTGCTCTTGTAATCCACCTGTGATATAAGGATACTGTGGCCAAGCAGCAGTGAGGTCCAAGAGTACAAGGATCACAAACTGACCAGAGGCATTTGCTAAAATAAAAAACTGTTACAAACCCTAAAGCTGTTTCAGTGCTGTGTGAGTAACCAGACTGAATTATCTCAAAAATGTCCATTCTCATTCAAAAACACATTTAATTGAATAAAAACTATTTTCTCCAAGATTTTACAAAGAAAAGGGAAGTTTTGAGATTAGTCTGAAATGTGAACAAACTAAAGGGTCAAGTCCAGGTTTGTAATGAATTGATTTACTACTGCGTGCTTTAAAACACCTGGGTCTACACTTGTAGCAATACTGCTATTTATAATATCAAGAACAGAATCCAGTGGAGCGTAAAACTTCTTTAAAGAACGATGCAGGGATGGAGTCAGCAGGGGAACCTCAGGGTTTCATGAGACCAACAACATCCTTTAAAATGTGAGAGAAATGAGCTCAAACTGATTGGAGACATCTGCGCAGGGAACAAAGACGGAGGGAATCGGTGACCTGGTCGACTCAACCTTTTCAACAAAATATCTGATAAAATCATTACAAGTGTCTGCAGAGGCCTCCATACTGGCAGACTGAGGCACGTTTAAAATACAATTTACTGGTTTTAAACGGAATATGAGGACCGCAACAACTGGAGGCAATAATTTGGGATTTTTTTCTTCTTCAATTTAACAGTGGTTTGATAAAATTTCCAACACATTTTCAACACCATAAATAATATA
>NC_056506.1:46608155-46610478 GCF_014905685.2 Nematolebias whitei | reverse complement strand
ATAATAAAAGGCAACATCCATGCAGAAAAGTATAAACAGGTTTTAGAACATCTGCTCCAATCAAGCAAAGACCCAGGACTGTTCCTCCATCAGACCAGTGTTTACTTTGTAAATAAAGCAGCTTTTTAAAGAATGTATATTATTATTATTATTATTAATAAATAGTTACCCATGTGCCCAAAAGGTGATTAAAAAGGCAACATTCAAACAAATTTTCTACATCAAAAGATATAAAGGTTGTAAGCTCAATCATCCAGGTAGATAACAACAAAAAAAGTTAAATCATGTCATCTGGATCAGTTGGACATGATTTAACTTTTTTTGTTTACATCTAAAGATGTGTATTTAAGGCCTGCTGTGTGCGCATGCGCATCGCCACGGTATTCACCAGACTCGAGGTGACGCCGGGTTCATCGCTGGCGCTCTGCGGTGCGTTCGTTCTCTCCCCCTCTGCGTGCCGCAGTTCTTCCTGTGGAGGCGGGGCTTGAATGAAAATTAGAGGTTTGTGGAAGCAAGGCACGAAAAAAACGGGTCTTCGTCGGCATCAAAGTAGAGCTGTGAACGGTTTTCGACCAAGCCGTGGATCATCCGTGCTTATTTTAATCTGCGTCAAACAAAACCTGAATGAGGAGGCTTTTAGCTCCTCCCGTGTTTCAGTGTGATTTTTTTTATTTCGGCTGTTCAGATTCATAGGTCAAACAAAGCGGACCGTTGTATCAGTTTAGCTAGTTTTAGCCTTTTTACTCCGTTATTAAGCGGACACTTTTTGGACCCAATGTCTCTCTGAATCCACGGAAACGTTCGTAAAGCGTCATCTTAAGGTGAGTTTTGTCCCTTGAACAGTTTTGTCACGGTTGAGCTACAAGTCAAAGGGTGGAGAAAAGGGCAAAGAATGCGTGTCCTCTGGCGCAAACTTTGGGTGTGGATAGCTGCTAGCGTCAGAAGTCACTTCGATTAATGTCTCACAACCTTCAAGAGCGGATTTAAAACTTCACAACTTATTAAATTCGTGTTTTTACATTAAGTAAAACCTCGTAGGCCACTTTTTTTGGGGTTTAGGATGAAAAGTAGGCCGAAGTTGCCGCTTTGAACGAGCAAAAAATGGCAGTCTGTTGTAAACTTTAAGTTAAAACTGTGAAAAAGAATCAGTTTCTAAAGTCTGAGATCATTTTAAACATCTTGGTGCTTCCAAAATTCATTTATTGCGTTTTTAATGACCTCGCAGTGGTTTAGATCGTGTTTTAAAGTTAAACCATTTGACTCAGCATTTTGGCTTTCGTTGTTAAAACTACATTTTTATGTATATAGTTTTTTAAATAAAGACTAACTTTTACAGTTGAGTAAATATGACTCAAATTGTTTCTTATAAGTTGACACTGGTGGCCATTTACTTTTGAATTGGCTCTAAAAAAATAATTATTTAAACATAAATATCAATTCCTGCAAGTTTTGTTAATAAAAACCCATCCTGCAATTTATGAGATATTTTGCTAACAGACAGAGCTGACTAAAAAAAGTTATTGCATGATCTGTTGGGGATCAGTCTCGGCTACTACATCAAATTTTAGCTGATGTTTGGAGAATGAAAGCACAGTAGTTGTGTCTGTTTTGAATTCCTCATAAAATCTGAGCGACTCTGACACTTCAACGCTTCTCCATCCCTTAAAAGCAGCTCTGAGCCGGACTCTGGTGTGGTCAGAGACATTATGGACCGTGTGGTTGAGGACCCAGTAAGACCAGGACATCTTAAAGCGGGCCACCTCGGTTAACCAGAACCTCTGAGCCTCTTGTTGAGCTGCCATTCACAGAAGTTGAGTGCAAGTATGCGAGGAGGACAGGATCGGTCTTGTCTGTGAAGAAATATAACCTGAGGCTTGTTTTTCATCCCCGTGGATTAAAGGATGGAGAGACGTGTGAAACTGGTCATTTGTGTTCCTGTAAGTTCTCGCTGCGGGGCGTAAAAACTGCTGAAACACAAATAAAAGTGACGGCGCAAGTTACGTTTTCAGTAAAAACACAGTCTGAATTAAGGGCTGGATGATTTTTCTAAAGAAGCTGAAACTAAAGCTAAAAGATGCAGAATGCTAGCTAAAAGTGTAATACAAGAACACAGGTTATTTAAAGGGCTTTCTAAAAAAGTAACAGAATGTTAGCTAGTAGTTAAAATCAGCAGAATGCTAGTTGAAAGCAGAAAAAGACTTTTAAAGTTCAAAAGTTTGCCAAGTGCTAGTTGCGAGTGGCAAAAGGCTAGCTGTAAAACCCCAAACAGCTAGCTAGAAGTAGCAAAAGGGTGATGAAAGGTGGCAAAAGGCTAGCTGTGATT
>NC_056506.1:46601447-46608145 GCF_014905685.2 Nematolebias whitei | reverse complement strand
AAAAGGCTAGCTGTGATTAGCAAAAGGCTAGCTGTAAAACCCCAAACGGCTAGCTCGAAGTAGCAAAAGGGTGATGAAAGGTGGCAAAAGGCTAGCTGTGATTAGCAAAAGGCTAGCTGTAAAACCCCAAACAGCTAGCTCGAAGTAGCAAAAGGATGATGAAAGGTGGCAAAAGGCTAGCTGTGATTAGCAAAAGGCTAGTTGTAAAACCCCAAACATCTAGCTAGAAGTAGCAAAAGGATGATGAAAGGTGGCAAAAGGCTAGCTGTGATTAGCAAAAGGCTAGCTGTGATTAGCAAAAGGCTAGCTGTAAAACCCCAAACATCTAGCTAGAAGTAGCAAAATGATGATGAAAGGTGGCAAAAGGCTAGCTGTGATTAGCAAAAGGCTAGCTGTAAAACCCCAAACATCTAGCTAGAAGTAGCAAAAGGATGATGAAAGGTGGCAAAAGGCTAGCTGTGATTAGCAAAAGGCTAGTTGTAAAACCCCAAACAGCTAGCTATAAGTAGCAAAAGGATGATGAAAGGTGGCAAAAGGCTAGCTGTGATTAGCAAAAGGCTAGCTGTAAAACCCCAAACATCTAGCTATAAGTAGCAAAAGGATGATGAAAGGTGGCAAAAGGCTAGCTGTGATTAGCAAAAGGCTAGCTGTAAAACCCCAAACATCTAGCTAGAAGTAGCAAAAGGATGATGAAAGGTGGCAAAGTGCTAGCTGTAAGAAGTAGCAAAAAATAATTAAAAGGTGGCCCAAGGCTAGCTAGATGCCAGAAATGACATAAAAAGTCTAAAATAAATAATTTATGCTGAAGAGGATTTCAAAGAACAATGATTTTCAGAAGTTGAAACAATCTGTTTATTTCTTGAGAAAATATTTGTAAATTAAGTACCGTATTTAAAAGAATTATTTAAAAAAAAAGTATACAAGTTTCAAAACCCAAAAGTCCTACACCCCATCTTAATGAGCTGAACGTTTTGATTTATGAATTGTTAAAATAACAACAATAATGCAACAGTAATTACAAAAAGCACATGGGGGGGGGGGGGGTAAAAAATCAGGATATATGATCGTTAAGGACTTTATTTACATCGTCTTAATGACATGGCATGAAAACATGTCTCTGGTCTGGGAACACTCAGGTTAATAATTAGACACCAGGTTCGACTCGTCTGCAGATTACAGCCGGCTGTAGATCACTGAGTCACTTCCCTCACTTACATTTGTTGTGTTTAAATAAGGAGTGCTAGTCGGCTCTAGAGTTTCCTGTCCAACTCAGAGGGTCGTTCAGCGTTACTCAACACCACGCCTTTAGCTCCGACTCGTCAGATATGAATCATGGTTTACTGGCTTTGAGATGGGATGGTTATTTATGCGTCGATGTTGGAGATCCTCGCAGGAGACAGAATGAATAAACAAAATCTTTGGTTGTAATTGAAGGGACTTTTAGTCGTAAATCTTGGAGTCTGATTGAAGAGAACAACCCTTTTTCTTTGAAAGTTATTTTTTTCCTGTACTGTATTACAGTATACAAGCTACGAAACGTACTGGGGAAAAACAAAACAAAGACACCCAGCAACAACAAAAACTTTCTCTGCAAAAAGCCACAAAGTGGTTGTGGGCACCTCAAACCAATCTTGGTTTTCATCAGAAAGCCTAGACCACACTGCTGCAGAGTAGAAAATGTTTACAGTACCGGTATATTATTTACCAGAGTATTTTGGCACATTTCTGTTTCACGTGAGGATTTTTATAGACTTAAAGATGTTAAATTAAACTTTATTAGCAAGCCTGGCGGGGGAGGGGGCTTCACGTGTAGGTTGGGTTTCCTTCACACCTGCTGTGTTTGCAGTCAGAACGAGCAGCTCTTCCTCATCCTTCAACAGCCTGTTGGGGTGAAAAGCTTCGTCCGGGTGGAGCTTAATGAAGGAAAGGAAGGGAGGATCAGACGGGATGTTTGGGGAACTAATGGACCGAGAGTGGCTGGTGTGATTAGCAGACAACACGGAGGAATCATACGTTTAAATTTCAGTTTAGAAAAACAAAACCTGGCCAGTTTGAGTCTTTTATATAGTTTCATTTATTGTTCCTCGTCACAGGGTGAAAGAGGGGAATTGTAAATACTGTTCATCTGTTTATCCGTGCGTGTTGTGAGCACGACAACTTGAAAAATAAGCGAGGTACTGACTTCCGTTTTGGTGTATACTTCATCACGGTGTAGAAAAGGGTCTAATAAATTTGGTTGCCACGTCAAAATCCAAATACACATGTAAACCGGCCACCCCTGTCATTTGTGGAAACTTTTTTTTTTTTTTATTGCTTGAAAGTACCATTTCCTCCAAAGATTGGGGTGGCTGTAGATTATCTATGGTGGCCAGGGCCACCATTGGTCACCCCCTAGCTCTGCCATCGCCCCGTTGGTGGATAAAGTTGATCCCACCACTCGCCAGGATCTCGATATTTGCGCTGCCTCATTTAAAGAAAAAAACAACTACCTCTACTTATACACAGTCCATAAAAACATTCATCTCTAAAACTACAAACATTCACTATTTAAATCCGTCAGCGACAGGGGACATCTGCGTACAGCTTGTTCAAGATCTCGTGTTCTCGTTTACAACCAGGCATCATCTGCATACAGTCGAAATGTCTATGTCACAAAGCGCCACAGTAAGTTGGGTTGTTTGAGGTGAAACGTGCTCACCAGTTTAAAACCAAGTACAGAAGGATTCAGTGTGCACTTCTTTTTATTTTATACAATCGAGCTACCTCACTGAGGTGGTAATGTGTGGTTAACCTTCAACCGAACGAGCATCTGCAGAGAAACAGAAACCAGCCGGAGTTATTTCAACTATTTGTTTTCTCACCTTGCGTACATGCTCAAAGGTTGTCCATCTTCCTTTCCTTTTAGTGCTTTTCACACACCTGGGTCTGTTTGTCTAAATTAATGTTTAATATGTGAAGCGGTGCAGCAGGAGCGTTTCTGCAGGTCCTGGTTTACCCTGAGCTCAACCATCCGAAGGAACGTTATTGGTCCTGTGGTCATTCAGGAACTAAACACTTACAGATGTGCTCAACTTTTAGCAACACTGTGCTTCTCTGTTGTATCTGCTGAGCTTTGCTCCTAATCAGATGTTACTATTTCTCACATGTTCTCTGAACCTGCAGAGCTCCATTTAATCAGAACGCTCTGGTTTCTCTGCAGCTGAAGGGGGTGAGAGTCTTAACTTTAAAAAAAATGATGTTTTCAAAGTAGCCATTTTATCAACAGGAAGTCCCTCTTCCCCTCACATTTACCAAAAGCGTCCTTATTTAGAAAAACCACTAGGGACGAAACATTAGCAGTGGTTAAATGAGTGGTCTGGGTCTCTCATGATGTCTTGTGCACAGAGGAAACACTAACAAGATTTACATAAAGATTTATTGTCCCCCGTCATGGAACAAAAAGGGGGAATGGAAAATACCGTCCGTCTGTCTGTCCGTGCATGTTGTGAGCATGATGGCTTGAAAATAAAGTGGGGTACGGGCTTTCATTTGTGTGTGTGGCTAAATCTCAAAGTTTCCTTATGGAAATTAGGTTGCCAGATTAATGTCCAAGATGGCTGCCACCATATATTTAATTCAGTTCATTTTATTTATATAACACCAAGTCACAACAAAAGTCATCTCAGGGCACTGAACGGAAACATTCATATATAAAATAATAAGTTAACAGAAACATTCATATTCTGTATATAAAAATAAGTTAATAACATTATTTATCTGAGGAGCCGACTGCTTTCAGTTTAACTCCATCACAGAACTCTCATCTTGAGCAAGCACGAAGGCGACAGTGGGAAGGAAAAAACTCCCTCATGAGGAAGAAACCTTTAGCAGAACCAGGCTCAGGACAAGTGGCCATCTGCTTCAACCAGCTAAGTTTGGTAGGAATAGATACACAATGGCAGGTCAAGAATCACGTTAAGATAGAAATAGTGTCAAATGAAAACTATTCAATTTTAACAATTAATTTAAGGAAATCAAGTCAGTTTGTCCTCTAGTAGTCTAAGCCTATAGCAGCATGACAAGCCAACCCTAACTATAGGATTTATCAAAAAGTAAAGTCTTTAAACTGGACAATGTGTCGGCCTCATGGACAGAAACTGGAAGTTGGTTCCACAAGAGAGGAGCCTGAGAACTAAAATATCTTCCTCCATTCTGCTTTTGGAAACTCTAGGAACCGCAAGTAATCCTGCAGTCTGAGAACAAAGTGCTCTGTTAGGAAAATATGGAACAATAATATCTTGACTATAAGATGGAGCTAGGTTGTTGAGGGCTTTGTATGTTAGAAATAATATTTTGAATTATTTTCTGGAATTGACAGGGAGCCAATGGAGAGAAGCTAAAACTGGAGATGATCTCTCCTATCAACTCTCATTAAAACTGGCAGCTGTGTTTTGGATCAGCTGAAGACTTTTTAAAGAATTTTTTGGACACAGATGGGCTCGTGTGGTAGGATTGTCATGGGCAGGGGTGATTCTAGAATCTGCCCTTTAGGGGTGATTTATCCCCCAAATGCTGACAATGGCTCTTGGCTTGAACAATGTGGGGGCCATTGGCATCAGAAGCATTTGTAATTGGGGTGGGGGGTTCCTCCCTCAGAAAATTTTGAATAAAGTAGATGCATTCTGGTGTATTTTAATGGGTTGTTAAACATCTACATTTACCTACATAAGTAAACACTTGATTTATTAACTATTTTAGATGCACAACAAGAAGTTATATTATTGTTAAGTTATATATATATTGCCTAAAAGTATAATTTCCTTAAATAGATGAACAAATGTTAATCTATGGTGGCCAGGGAAGCGGGTAAAGATAATGGAGGGATGGTGGCCAGGGCCACCAATGACCACCCCCTGCCTCCGCCATTGCACCTGATGGTTGATAAAATTTCATCCTTCATTCTCTGGGATCCATCACATTCTGTGTCACCTTGGACAAGCAAAAAATATAAAATAAATAAATAAATACCTCTGTTCACTATTCAAACCCCTCAGGGAAGGGGGGCCTCTGCGTACTGCTTATTGTTAACGTAGTATAATTTGTTAGCATTAAAGTACCGGTAGTCATTTTCCCCAAGAACAGAAATGAGACTTTAGATGATGAGGAAGTTGTTTACATTTTGCAGTGCAGAGGGATTTTTCTTGAAGCTACAATTCAGATCTTTTCTGAATTCTATGAAATGGTACTTACTTTGTAACAGCTGTAGTCTTCAAAATAATGGTCTGCTACCATAAAGGATCATGGTAGTTAATGTATAATATTAAAAATCTCTGATTAAACATTTGGCGCGTGTCCGTTGTTTTAAACAGAAGCTGAGTGGTAATAAACCACGGTGAGAACTTGAAGTGCGTCTCGTCTCTTGACCAAACTAAGTCATGACTCGATGTGGTTTATTCCTCTTCCTCTAAACATTCGGCTCCCAGCTTCATCTCTGCAGCTTCTCTCAAGACTAAATGTTGTACAGAAATAAAAAGAAAGTTGGAGGATTGGTGGAAAAAGCCCAATTTGTCCCATTAATTCAGTGCCTTGAACTTTAAGTTTTGGCTTGTGGGTCAGTTTATTGTGAATAATGCAACAGAAAGATCCTGAAGTATTTTTTCCCTACCAGCACTTTCCAAAGTGCTTTTGCTTTGAAGTGAATTGTTCATTATGATCAGAATTTCGGCTTGCAGATGGTTTTTTTTTTTGTCGTCTTTAGACTAATGGAGGCTCCGAGTGCCTTCCTCTCAGCCGTCTCCTCCTCTGAGCCGAGACAAACCCCCGAGCTGTAAACAAAGCTGGTCTCCAGGAATGTTGAGGTCATGGTCCAGGAATCCTTCAGCTGCTTTGGGCTGAATTCATTTCGGCTGCTTGTTGAATATGATGCACTGGCTTCTCACAAGTTTGATGTAATGATGGAGAGTAGCTTGTAGCTAAAGAAATTAGATTATACGTGAAAACACAGCACGATGAAAGTCGGTGTCAAGGTTCTTGTCATTCGCATCATATGTGGTACATGTGGTGGAACGAAACTGTGTACACAGGCTCCCAGTTACAACCAACAAAAGTATAAATTGTAAAAGAAAAACCGTAATAAGATTTAAGATGTGAACTAAGAAAAACGCTAAACTAAGAATACACTACACTAGTAGTACAAAGACAATACGCCGAACCAACAGCAGCACGAACATGAGCGTGTGAGCAGATGAGTACGAATGAAACAGATCAGCAGCACGAGATCAGCAGCTTAAACCTGAGCTAAAGCTAAATAAGCTGAACACTAAAAACAGTTGAAAGGACCAAAATACCAGCTTGAAGCTATAAGGAGCAAAACACTAGCAAAAAGTTGAAAATGGCTAAATGCTAAAAGTAGCAAAGAAGTGCCTTAAAGTTAAAATTAGCTAAAGTTGTCAAAAAGCTATAAGAAGTGAAGGTCTAAAAGCTAAAATAGGCAAAAGGCAGCTGAAAGCTAAATGTAGCAAAAGGTGGCTGAAAGCTAAAGGTAGCGAAAGGTGGCTGAAAGCTAAAGGTAGCGAAAGGTGGCTGAAAGCTAAAGGTAGCGAAAGGTGGCTGAACGTGAAAGGTGGCTGAACGCTAAAGGTAGTCAAAAGTGGCTGAACGCCAAAGGTAGTCAAAGGTGGCTGAACGCCAAAGGTAGCGAAAGGTGGCTGAACGCCAAA
>NC_056506.1:46599304-46601437 GCF_014905685.2 Nematolebias whitei | reverse complement strand
GGTGGCTGAACGCCAAAGGTAGCGAAAGGTGGCTGAAAGCCAAAGGTTGCGAAAGGTGGCTGAAAGCCAAAGGTAGCGAAAAGTGACTAAAAGCTAAAGGTAGCGAAAAGTGACTAAAAGCTAAAGGTAGCGAAAGGTGGCTGAACGCCAAAGGTGGCTGAACGCCAAAGGTAGCGAAAGGTGGCTGAACGCGAAAGGTGGCTGAACGCCAAAGGTAGCGAAAGGTGGCTGAAAGCCAAAGGTTGCGAAAGGTGGCTGAAAGCTAAAGGTAGTGAAAAGTGACTAAAAGCTAAAGGTAGTGAAAAGTGACTAAAAGCTAAAGGTAGCGAAAGGTGGCTGAACGCGAAAGGTGGCTGAACGCCAAAGGTAGCGAAAGGTGGCTGAAAGCCAAAGGTTGCGAAAGGTGGCTGAACGCGAAAGGTGGCTGAACGCCAAAGGTAGCGAAAGGTGGCTGAAAGCCAAAGGTTGCGAAAGGTGGCTGAAAGCTAAAGGTAGCGAAAAGTGACTAAAAGCTAAAGGTAGTGAAAAGTGACTAAAAGCTAAAGGTAACGAAAGGTGGCTGATATCATAAAGGGAAAAAAGCACCCACCTCCTGAATGAGCTAAACGTTTTCAATAATGGCTAACAGGTCTGCAGAAGTGGATTAATTTAAATCCGATAGGAGGAAAAACAACAGGAAAACTGTGAATGATGCGTCTTTTATTGAGTGTAAACTTTGATTTATCGAAAAAATCTGCAGTTTGTTCTTCCCGACCAGAAACGTCTGTGTTTTCTGATGTTTTTATTTATTTATTTTTATCTAACTTGGCTGTTTTTCCACAAACACTGTAATTTCAAGACTTCTAGAAAGCGAGCGTCTAATTTAGTCTGCACGCTTTCACAAGAAGTGATCGCCTGAAGGGTTTGATTTTTCAGCTCTGCAGCGTCTCCAGAACCTCAGAATTCACCTTTAGATTCATCTTTTCAAAATAAAAGACCAGTGATGCAAACAGGTTTATTGTCTAGAAAAGAAAAATAAGTTTAGACTTTAAAAAATAAAAAATTACCAACGAAGAATGTTTCTGAAGCAGCTCACAAACAAACCGTCTTGGAGGATTTTTCTTTGCTGAGGTTTTTGGTTGTGATGAATTAAAGTGGAATAGCCGCAGATATTTTTCCTAATTTTCTTTCTGTGGTTGTTAAACATGTCGGCCATCTTGATTTAAGGC
Source organism: Nematolebias whitei (assembly GCF_014905685.2). Classification (NCBI taxonomy): domain Eukaryota; kingdom Metazoa; phylum Chordata; class Actinopteri; order Cyprinodontiformes; family Rivulidae; genus Nematolebias; species Nematolebias whitei. Next base: position 46,600,229 of record NC_056506.1, on the reverse strand, counting down.
CGCTGTTCGTCTGTTGAAGTCATTACGTCTTTCTGTCTTACTTATTTAGGAGTTTTGTCAAGTTAATAAAAAAATTATTATTGTACGCCCTTCAGCTACTGCCTTGTCTGTTTTCTGTTGAAGTACCTGAAAGGCAAAATCAAAAGTGTTTTTGTTTATGGAAGTGGTGATGAAGGTTAAAGGTTCATGTTTTGTTAACTTGTGAAGCTGTAAGTTTGCACCGCCGGCTTCTAGTAGCTGAAGGATTTAATCTTATTTATTTTTTATTTTATTTTACTGGGGAGGAGGTCTCATTAAAAAAAAAATTAACTTAGAAAAGGGCATTTTCTGTGAAAATACTGACAATGGCTGCTGAAACTTACGGAAGAAGCTAAAACTGTGATGTTTAAGTTAAAACAAGCTGAACAAAAGTAAAAAATACAACACTGGCAGAAACGAGCAGCGCAGAAGCTAAAACAAGTAGAATAGACACTAAAATAAGTAGAGCAAGATTTAAAAAATTGAAACAAACAGAGTAAAAGCTAAAAATGCAGAACAGAAGCTGAAACATTTGGAATAGCAGCTGAAACATGCGGAATAGCAGCTGAAACATGCAGAACAGAAGCTGAAACATGCAGAGTAGAAGCTGAAACATGCAGGACTGAAGATGAAACATGCAGAATAGCAGCTGAAACATGCAGAACAGAAGCTGAAACATGCAGAATAGCAGCTGAAACATGCAGTACAGAAGCTGAAACATGCATAATAGCAGCTGAAACATGCAGAACAGAAGCTGAAACATGCAGGACTGAAGATGAAACATGCAGAATAGAAGCTGAAACATGCAGAACAGAAGCTGAAACATGCAGAACAGAAGATGAAACATGCAGGACTGAAGATGAAACATGCAGAACAGAAGCTGAAACATGCAGAACAGAAGCTGAAA
>NC_056506.1:46598955-46599294 GCF_014905685.2 Nematolebias whitei | reverse complement strand
GCAGAACAGAAGCTGAAACATGCAGAACAGAAGCTGAAACATGCAGAGTAGAAGCTGAAACATGCAGAACAGAAGCTGAAACATGCAGAACAGAAGCTGAAACATGCAGAGTAGAAGCTGAAACATGCAGAATAGCAGCTGAAACATGCGGAATAGCAGCTGAAACATGCAGAATAGAAACTAAAAATGCAGAATAGAAACTAAAACATGCAGAACAGCAGCTGAAACATGCAGAACAGAAGCTGAAACATGCGGAACAGCAGCTGAAACATGCAGAACAGAAGCTGAAACATGCAGAACAGAAGCTGAAACATGCAGAGTAGAAGCTGAAACATGCAG
>NC_056506.1:46538853-46598945 GCF_014905685.2 Nematolebias whitei | reverse complement strand
ACATGCAGAACTGAAGATGAAACATGCAGAATAACAGCTGAAACATGTAGAGTAGAAGCTGAAACGGTCAGAATAGAAGCTAAAACGGTCAGAATAGAAGCTAAAACAAGTGGAACAGAAGCTGAAAGCTAACAGAACCCTTACGAAAGGAAGCAAGATTAAAGCTTAATCTAGAAGCACATCAATGGCTAAAAAGAACAAACTGATGGCTACAAGCTTAAAGTAGTAGCAGCCAAGCTTAACATAGATGCTAGGTAAATCTAAAAGCTTTATATATCTAAACAGTGCACAATGCTGACTAAAAGTAGCAAGACGCTAGCTAAAATTGGCAAAAGACTCTTAAGTACAAGTACCAAAACGCTAGCTAAATTTAAAAATAGTAGCTTAATGGGGTGCAGTGCTAGCTTTAAGTAGCAAGTTAAGAGTAGCAAGAGTAGCTGAAGTAGCTTATGGCTAAATGTAGCATAGGAAGACAGAAATGGAGAGACTGCACTGAAAATGTGCTGCTTTTATCTGAAGCTGTCTTCTCTCAGAGAAATGTTCGATGAGCTAACTGAACCTTTTTGTTTCTCCACAGATGAATCTGCAGTTTGTTTTTATAGCGGTTTTATCTGCGGTCCTCGGTGGCAGCTGGGCCCAGCAAGGTAAGAAACAAACACAACCACCAGAGGTTTGTTCTGATTTCTATTTTTAGTGTTAAACTTCATAAATCAGTTTTCCCTCCTCGTCCACCGTCTTGGCTCACGGTGGGAGTTTTCGCCTCGCGGAGTGAAGTCATCGGTTGGTCAGCCGCCTGGAGCGTTTCCCAGCATGACTCGCTTCTCTGAGCTGGGAAGTGGTTCAGTTCCTCAGGCTGTGGCTGCTTTGAGTTGGTGAGAGAATGGAAACTCTGCTGTTGGCTCACGGGGACTCGTCTCTTTCAGATGTGAGCGCTTGCACCAAGGCCAACGCGCAGTCGTGCGGGGAGTGCATCCAGGTCTCGGAGACGTGCGGGTGGTGCTCCGACGAGGTGGGTTCACTCAGTAAAACCGACTTAAAGTCATTTTGTTCCGAACGAGCCCCGCGCATCAACCGCTCACTGAGTGGGCTCGATGGTTTAGGTTTCCATCACTCAAGATGTAGCTTTTAGCACATTTTTACTGTTTTGTGTAAAAAAAAAAGTACACATTTTAAAACCCAAGGGGTTAAAATTTAAATTTGTCTTTTGTACAGATTATTTGCTTGTGGGAGGAAGAAAGGGAATAAAACTTTAAACAAATTTAACTTTTTTACCAGAAGTGAATAAATCAAACCACATTTTCCTGGAAACCAGAAAATCTTGCAAAATAAATTGCAGTTTTGTACTTGCAGCATCGCACTAACATGTTTTATTTATTTTTTCCATCACTCACTGGTCGACCGAATCCTGCAAGTCAGTACGCAGCAAGTATTTTATTTTGATAGTCTCGGGCTGCTGGCCTGTTGGATCCTGCCAGATGCCGACGTGATATTTTCCTCGGAGCTTCTGAAATCTCAGCTCAAAGTTGTTTTGATTCCATTTCCTTTTTTGGCTGCTCTTTTTTTTTTCCAGATATGGTCAAATAAGTGCAGTACCAAGAGTCTTTATTGAAAGAAACGTCCCAAAATTAAATACTTAAGTCTTTTTCAGCATCCCTTTCCCTCGAACGAAGGGAAAATCTCTGCCAACTCTACTTTTTTTATTATTTTTCTCTCATATTTTAAGCGTGACTTGAGAAAAGAAGACGTTAATCGTGTTGGGTCACATCTTTTTTGTTATGACTAACTTCATTGTCTTAATCTCTTTTCTCTGCTGTGCCTCATTAGATTCAGGTGGATCCAATCTGCAGCAGATTCCAACTAAACCCCCTCTCTCCAGTTTTTGTTTCTCCTCGCCGCTCATTAAGAGTCGACAACGAATCAGCTTCTCTTCAAAGGCTGTTGTAAAATGATTTCAGTGGCTCCAGGCCTCATCGCAGATTCTTTGCACTTTAAGAGATGAGTCAGTTTAAGAAGAAAAATAGCACAGCTCAATATTGTTCTTGGTCTAAATACAGATTTAGGCTTTTGGACCCAGGAGGCAGCGAATGGGAATCGTTTGAACCGTTCTCGGCTGAGCCTACCTGCTCCTTTTCAGGAACTTCCCAGATGTTTATAAATGAATGTGCTGGTTAAATTTAGCTTTTGTGGGGAAACTTTTCCAAATATATTAAAGGTTAAGACACGGTCAAGGCTGTGTTTTCTTCTTTCTATTTTTATTTAGTCCCTTTGACCACAAGAAAAGTAACTGTTTCAGTGTGGGAAGAGTTTGAGGCGTTGGCAGATCATAAACCCCTTTCCAAGATTGTTTAGACCATATGTGTCAATCTCAAGACCCGGGGGTCAAATGTTTGGTTAAATTCTCCACTTCCTGGTGACCGCAGACTGTGCTTTACTGCTCAGTAATCATAATTTATATTTGTCAGCCTGCTTGAAATATCTGTACTACACTGAAACCTGGACTTAAATATGTCGCCTGTTTAGGTGTCAGCTGGTGATTTAAAAATAAAACTTCGGCTCTAGTAGCTGAATATAGCCATAGCTTCAGCTCGTAATGTAAGTTTAACTCTTGTTCACTTGGTCACTACTTCAAAATGGAAGACCTGCTGTTGCTCGTGCTAATTAGCACTTAGCTATGGTGCGTTCGTGGACTATAAAAGGTCGGATTTTTGAGTTTTGGATCAGCCAGCTGACTCCCAACAAACGAATAAAGAGATTAACCTTTTTGAAATAATTTTTAAAAATCTCTGATTATTAGATACAATATTTCTTTAACAGCCTTTTTTTCGTTACAGAAGTTCCTGTCTGTGGGTGAGCCCAAGTCGGCTCGCTGTGACGATCTGAAGCGTCTGAAGGAAAGAAAATGTGACGAGAAAAAAATCGAGAACCCACGTGGACGGGTTGTCGTTAATAAAGACACACCAGTCACCGTTCGAGGGAACGAGAAGCTGACGCCTGAGCAGATCACCCAGATCCAGCCTCAGAAACTCACCCTGCATCTCAGATCTGGTAACAAAAAATACCGTGACCCCAGCCCAACAGATCTGGCTTCTGTTCTGGAAAGCAACTCAACAAATCATGCTTCTAAGAAAAGTCCTTTTGGTCTTTCAGGTGAGCCGCAGACCTTTAAGCTGAAGTTCAAGCGTGCTGAGGACTACCCCATAGATCTGTACTACCTCATGGACCTTTCCTTCTCCATGAAAGACGATTTGGAAAACGTTAAGAACCTCGGTACTGATCTCATGAGAGAAATGCAGGAAATCACCTCAGACTTCAAGATTGGTGAGGGGAACACTCGACTTTCAGCGAAGGCGGCGTAGAACCTGCAGCGGCAACGACAAAGTTCTCCTGTTTTTCAGGTTTCGGCTCCTTCGTCGAGAAGACGGTCATGCCGTACATCAGCACCACCCCGGCCAAGCTGCTGAACCCCTGCTCGGGCAACGAGAACTGCACCAGCCCCTTCAGCTACAAGAACGTCCTGAAACTGACAAACAAAGGAGACGACTTCAACCGGCTGGTCAGTCAGCAGCAGATCTCAGGAAACCTGGACTCTCCAGAGGGGGGGTTTGACGCCATCATGCAGGTGGCGGTGTGTGAGGTGAGCACTGTTCCTCCATTCAACCGTTTTGTCATGAAGAAATTCTCCACATGAGTTCTATCTCAACAAGAGGACCCTCTTTTTGACCCCAGGAGCAAATCGGATGGAGGAACGTGACCCGTCTGCTCGTGTTTTCCACCGACGCTGGTTTTCACTTCGCTGGAGACGGCAAACTGGGAGGCATTGTCCTGCCCAACGATGGGAAGTGTCACCTGGAGAACAACATGTACACGATGAGCCACTACTATGTGAGTGACTTTATTTATTTGACCTGAATACGTCGAGGCCTAATTTAATGTCGGTTTCACAAGTTTTTTTTTTCCACATGTAATTTAATGGGTAAAGACGAACAGCAGCAGCAGCTATCTATCACTTTCAGTCATTTCCAACAGAAATATTAACAATAGTGTAAAATTTATACTTTTTGTAAAAGTTTACAAAACATTGTTTACATGAACCGCTGGCAAACTTTGAGATTTGGAGTGGTCGTAGGACTTTAGAGATCCACCTTGTCCTTCTTGACACCATGTGCCCCTTTCAGTTTCTAGCTATTGTTCTGCTTTAAGCTAGCTTTGTGCTACTTTTAGCAACTATTTACTGTTTTGCTTCTTTTAGCTTGACCTACTATTTTGTTGCTTTTAGTTAGCCCTTAGTTAGCCCTACTTAAGCTTTTTAACTAGTTATACTTTTAGCTTTTAGGTGACTTTTTGCTGATTTTAGCTTCTTGTTAAAATTTTGCTCCTATTAGTTTCTAGCTACCATTTTGCTACTTCAACTAGCATTTTGCTACATTTAGTTTTCAATTAGCCTTTGGCTAATTCAAACTAGCTTTTTGCTAATTTATCTTCTCATTGTTTTGCCCCTTTTACTTTGTAGATAAAGTTTTACTGCTTTTCACTACAGTAAATTTAGTTTTTAGCTAGCATTTTGCTGCTTTTAGCTAGCCTTTTGCTGCTTTTAGCTAGCCTTTTCCTACTTGCTATTTCTGCACCTTTGTGTTTCTTTGAGCTAGTGTGTTACATTTAGCTTCTAGCTAACCTTTTGTTTTACTTTGTGCTATTTTCGCTACTTTTTAACTATTTTCCTTTTAGCTTTTTTTTAAATCGTTTTACTGCTTTTAGCTAGCCCTTTGCTACATTTAACTATTTGCTCATTCCAGCTGTTTTGCTACTTCTAGCTTTTTACTTTTTGTAGTTTTGTTCAAATTTAATTAAATAATTAGTTACGGGTATTTAATTGATCTTTTTAAGATTCAGATATTCTTTATTGTCATTCACACCTCATGTGGTACATGTGGTGGAACGAAATTATGTACACAGGGTCCCAGTTACATCCAACAATAAAATGTATAAGAAAAACGGTAATAAGATCTAAGATATGAACTAAGAAAAACATCAACTAAATAGGCACTAAGCACTAACAGCATAAAAACAATATGCTGAAGAGCAGCACGAACATGAGGTGGTAGCGATCCACTTTGTCCTCATTTGGACCAGTCTTGTTTAGGGGGGTCCTATCCTGGTCTTTGAGGGCCACCATGCCTGTTTTAGCCGTTTCCCTGCTCGTCAGCAGATCTTTGAGTTTCACTCATTCATTCAAATCAGCTGTGTCAAAGCAGATGACCCAACCTAAAACGATCTGTGCTGTCCCTTTTAAGAATTACTTAAGTTTAGTGGTCAGATTTAAAATGTCCCCCCCCCCCCCCCCCCCAGGCTTTTTACGCTGAGTTGTTGAGTTGGGGTTTTTGTGTGTTTACAGGATTACCCATCCATTGCTCATCTGGTTCAGAAACTGAGTGACCACAACATCCAGACGATCTTCGCTGTAACCGAGGAGTTCCAGCCTGTTTACCAGGTTAACCTGTCATACTGGCCACACGGTCTAAATCAAAGCTAAAAACATAAAGATCAGTTATGTCAGCTGCATTTTTCATGTTACACTTTTTTTTTTTTTTATTATTATTTTATAGGAGTTGAAAAATCTTATTCCCAAGTCAGCTGTCGGCACTTTGTCCTCCAACTCCAGCAACGTGATCAAACTCATCATCGACGCCTACAACGTAAGAAGACACACAGCACTGACCGGCTCTCACAGCAACTCGTTCAGATGAAGTTTAGAAAACGAGGGACGCGTCTCCAGCATTTTGCCTCTTTTAAACACACCGAGAGCTCCAACAGTGAAGGAACAGTTTGAGCATCAATCTGTGTTTTATTTTCTCTAGTCGTTGTCGTCTGAGGTCATCCTGGAGAACAGCAAGCTGCCAGAAGGCGTGTCTCTCTCCTACAAGTCCATCTGTAAGAACAACGTGGTGGGAACGAGCGAGAACGGCAGGAAGTGCTCCAACATCTCCATCGGAGACGAGGTAGGGCGGATTTGTTTTGCTGGTTTTAGGAACGTGGGGACGTTTTGTCCAAGGTGTTGAATCCTGTTGAATTTTTTTATTGACTGAGAACCCTCCGGTTCTGAAACATGAAGGTTTTAAACTGTGATTAACTTCTAATATAATGGAAAGCCTGCTAAATTAATAGTCTGAACGCTGAATCAGGATTCTGACTATTTACTGTTTTATTTATTTTATTTTTCTACTTCTGGAAACTTTCAGCTGTTTTAGCCATTTGTGTATCGAAACGTTCAACTCTTTCAGGAGATGAAGTGATGTGACTTTTGGCTTTTGTAACTTTTATACTTTAATAAGCTTTCATGTGCTACTTTAGGCTTTTAGAAAGCATTTAATTAATTTAACCTTTTCCTGCTTTAGCTTTTTGCTGCCTTTGTTAATTTTAACTAGTTTATTTTTTATCTTTTACCTGGACTTTTCCTTTTTTTTAAGCTTCTCTTTAACATTTTTTGCTTTTTCAGTTTATAACAAACGTTTTTCTGCATTTAGCTGTTTCTTATCCTTTGAGCTAGCATTTTGCATTGTGCTTCTAGCTAGCCTTTTGCTATTTTGGCTTCCATCCATCCTTTGTTTGACTTTGAGCTAACATTTTATGTTTAGTTTCTAGCTAGCCTTTTTCTACTTTTAGCAACCAGTTACTGTTTTGATACTTTAGGTTTTTGTTATTCTTTGGTACATTTAACCAGTGTTTTACTTTTAGCTAATAGGCAGCTTTTTGCTGATTTTAGACTCTCAATGCCACGTTTCCTTTGAGTGTTTAGCTTCTTTCAAAATGGAAGTCAAGTTTTTTTTTTCTTTTACTTTTTTGGATTCTTTTTTTTTTTACGTTTCGCTTCTAGCTAGCCTTTTGCTGCTTTTAGCAACTAGTTACCATTATGCTAATTTTAGCTCTATCACTTTGTTTCTTTGAGCTATCGTTTGACTACATTTTTTATGTAGCCTTTTGCTAATTTTAACGTGTTCACTTTTCAGCTTCTTCTGTAAAGTCATTCAGATTCACTCTTCTGTAATTTAAAAATACTTCTCCCGACTTGTTTTAATCGGATCTAATTAGCGTTTCATGTGGATGAAGGCTCGGAAATCGAAGACATTTTTAAAATTATTTTCTCACCCTGTGGTTTGTCCTTCCTTCGGTCTCCAGGTCCATTTTGAGATTTCAGTCCAGTCCCTGAAGTGTCCCTCTCATGGAAAACCTGAGACCATTACAATAAAACTTCTGGGCTTCACCGAGGAGGTGGAGGTGGTTCTGAATTTCATCTGCGACTGTCAGTGTGCTGCGGCAGGAGTACCCAACAGCCCTGCATGCGACGGAGGCAGCGGGACGTTGGAGTGTGGGGCCTGCAAGTAAGCTCTAACGTTTTGAAATTATACTTTAAAAAAATCTACAACCTTTTCAGGAAGTATCCATCCAGCCAGACACCTAAACAGCTCGTAGCAACAGGCCCCCAATCCCATACTCGTGGAGCACCTCCTCCCCCACTTCAAGGAACAGAGTCGAAAGCCTTCCCCAAGTCTACAAAACACATGTAGACTGGATGGGCAAACTCCCATGACCCCTCGAGGACCCTAGTGAGGGTAAAGAGCTGGTCCAGTCTCCCACAGGCAGGACGGAACCAGCATTGTTCCTCCTGGATCTGAGGTTCGACCAACGATCGGACTCGCTTCTCCGGTACCCCTGAACAGACCTTACCGGGGGGGCTAAGGAGAGTGATGCCCCTGTAATTGGAGCACACCCTCCTGTCCCCCTTTTTGAAGAGGGGAACCACCACCCCAGTCTGCCAGTCCAGTGGCACTGCACCCGATGTCCACGCGGCGTTGCAAAGACGTGTCAACTAAGACAGCCCCACAACATCCAGAGCCTTGAGGAAGTCGGGGTAAATCTCATCCACCCCTGAAGCCCTGCTGCCGTGTAGCTTTTTAACTCCCTCTAAGACCTCAGCCACAGTTATGGACAGACAGACCAACTCTGAAGTCCCCCAACTCAGCTTCCACCATGGAAGACATGCTGGTGGGATTGAGAAGACCCGAGAAGTATTCCTTCCACCTCCTGACGACATCACTGGTTGAGGTCAACAGCACCCCACCTTCATTGAACACATTGTTAGTAAAGTGCTGGTTTCCCCTCCTCAGCCGTCTGATGGTTTGCCAGAATCTCCTCGGAGCCGACCAAGAGTCTCTATCCAAGGTCTCACCGAACTCCTCCCACATGCGAGCTTTTGCCTCAGCAACAGCCGAGTCTGTGGACCGCTTGGCCCTTCGGTACTCCTCAGCTACCTCCAGAGTCCCACTGGCCAACAAGGACCGATGGGACTCCTTCTTAAGCTTGACAGCCTCTCTAACCCGAGGCCCGTCCCCCCACCCGAAGGTGCAGGGAAGCTACTCTCATCTACCGGGGAAAACTCCAACACAAAGGCACCAAGTCGGTGGGGTAGTAGAGCCACACCAGCTTGGTACCTCTCACCACGGGCAACTCCAGAGTGGAATAAGGTCCAGTTCCTCTCAAGGAGATCAGTTCCAGAGCCCATGCTGAGCGTCGAGGTGAGTCCAACTGTATCTAGTCAGTACTGCTTAACCTCACACACAAGCTCAGGCTCCTTCCCCACCAGAGAGGCTGCATTCCATGTCCCAAGAGCCACTTTGGTAAACCAGGGTCAGAGCACTGCTTTTGACCACTGCCCATGGAGTCATGCACCTGACCCGTATAACCCCTCCTGCAGGTGGTGGGCCCACAGGAAGGCAAACCCATGTTGTTCATTCGAGCTGAGGGGTAGAGACCCGGTCACCAGGTGCTTGCTGAAGAGCCCCTCCCCATGGCTTGGCTCCAGGGTGGAGCCCCCGTAACCCACGTCGGGCAAGGGACACTGAATTCCTTGTTCTTCTTTGTCCCTACAAGTGTTTTTCAGGAAGTAACAAACATTTTCTGTTGTAGGTGTAACGATGGACGCATCGGGCAATTCTGCGAATGCAGCAAGGACGATGTCCGAACGGACGACATGGACGCAAACTGTCGAAAAGACAACGGCACGGACATCTGCAGCAACAACGGGGAGTGCGTCTGCGGTACCTGCATCTGCAAGAAGCGTGAGAACCCTGCAGAGGTTTACAGTGGCCAGTTCTGCGAGTGTGACAACTTCAACTGTGACCGCTCCAGCAACAAGCTCTGTGGAGGCAAGGAGTAATAAAAGATTAAAAATATATATATTTAATTTGTTGTTAACTCTTTAATAATTGTAATACTCCATGCGGGTTACCAGGACATGGGCGCTGCGAGTGTAGGGTGTGCGTCTGTGACAACAACTACACGGGCAGCGCCTGCGACTGCTCCATGGATAACTCCACCTGCATCGCCAAGAACGGGCAGATCTGTAACGGCCGTGGGAACTGCGAGTGCGGGATCTGCAAGTGCACCGACACGAAGTTTCAGGGTCCGACCTGCGAGGTGTGTCCTACCTGCCCAGGTGTCTGCGCAGAGCACAAGTGAGTCTGAACGTTGACGTGTTCGGTTTCTGCGTCTCTATCAGCCACAAATGTTGCATAACAGGAAGTTTAGAGGCTACATGGCTGGTTTAAAGGACTATATTGGGAAAAATGTTTCTTAAAAGCTAGAAAACATAAGGAAAATGCAAATTTGTGTAAATAATTTACAAAAAATTAAGATGAGTCATTTTTTCTGTTAAGATTTAATTTTTCAGCCTGTTTTCTGAAAACAGTTATCCAGCGGTACTCAGATTTAAGCTCCGCCCTCAGCCAAAAGACCAATAAAGTTTTCGCCTGTGCCTTTGTGTCCATTTGTCTGTGCTGTTAGCAAAATAGCTCATGAATCGCTGAATGAAATTTTCAGAAAATAATTATAGCGTTGTCTAAAACTGATTTAACTTTTCAAGTTGAACCAAGTTCAAGATGGCCGCCACAGCAAAACAATTTTAGCAAACTTTAAAATCAACCAATTTTGCAGATATTGAGCTAAAATGTGTTGTGGTTGTAGCTGAGACTTATTCACAACGTGTACGCTGAGCGTTCATGAGAAACATCGAAGCATCACATGCGACCGTGTGACATTTTTCAACAAAAGATTATCTTAGTTTAAAACTCAGTCATGAAAGGTGGCGGGCGACATGCATTCCTTCGAAGAATGCTCAATTCTGGGGTTGCTTTGAGGCTCCAAGACTTTTCTGTTGAACAAGAGTGGTTCATTTTTAATCATTTGACTTGGTCTGCTTCTCTGGACGACTGACCTCGATGCAGCTCGGAGTGACGCCTCGTCATGTCTGTGTCTTCTCAGGGACTGTGTTCAGTGTCTGGCCTTCAACACCGGTGAGAAGAAGGAGTCGTGCAAACAGGAGTGCAAGAACTTCAATCTGATCAAAGTGTCTGAGAGGGAGAGCCTGCCGCAGCCCACCGATGACCCTCCTCGAGCCATTTGCAAAGAAAGGGACGAAAACGACTGCTGGTTCTACTTCACCTATTCCATCAGGGATGACGTCAAGGAGGTCCATGTGTTGAATAAGCTAGGTAGGGTTCATTTTTCCTCCCTGGTCAGTCAAATCATGTTTGATTTGGTTGTTCAGCCATGTTTTCTGTGCCTCAGAGTGCCCGGCCGGACCTAACATCATCCCCATCGTGGTCGGAGTCGTGGCAGGCATTGTGATGATCGGCCTCGCCCTGCTGCTCATCTGGAAGCTGCTCATGATCATCCACGACCGCAGAGAGTTCGCCAAGTTCGAGAAGGAGAAGATGAATGCTATCTGGGACACGGTGAGTCAGTCACTCACGTGGGTAAAATACGACTTGTCAAACAACCCCCAAAAAACTGAACGGCTTAAAATAAATCAACAAAAAAATGTTTTGTAACCAAATCCAGCAGTCGCTAAAGTCTTATAAAACACAAATAGCTAAACCAATTTTCCAGATAATTGGCAAAAATTTGTTGTGGTAGTAGCTGATTGTTGCCCTCAACTCATCCTCTGAGCGCCAACAGATCACTCATCACGAGAGCGCACGTTCATTCAACCTTTATTTCTACAGGTTAGTCTCATTGAGCCTCGCGGACTCTTTTACAAGAGAGTCGTGTTTAAGAAATGCACGTGATGCTGTTTTCAGTGCGTGACTAAAATAGCTACAACTTCAATATATAATGATCTTGGTCTAAAACTCTGGAAAATAAAAGCAGCGAGCAGCATGTGTTCTTTCCTGATGTCACGGTTTGATAGAACCATTTCCTCGCAGCAGAAACGGGTTCGACTCCCAACCCGGACCCTTCTTCCTGGAGTTTGGGTTTATTTTTACCGTGCACTCCGGTATCTTCTCACAGTCTAGAAACGTGAGCGTTTGGTTCATCTGCAGCTCTCAACTGGCCCTAGGTGTGAGCGTGATGATTGTTTCTAAGTGATGGACTGGGGTTTTCTCCGAGGTGTACCCCACCTCCCACCCAGTACCCCACTGGAGATGATCCTGTCCGGTGACCCTGAACAGGATCATCTGGATGTAAAAAATGGATTCTTGCTGGATTTGTTTTAGTTTGTCCACTGATATAGAAGCATTTCTTAAAGGAATATTTAGGCCTGTCACAATACCAAATTTTGCCGTGCGATTAATTGTCTGAGATTATTGCGATAAACGATATTATTATTTTAAATTTGACAATAATTAGTAATTATCGTCAAAATTAAAAGGAAATGTTATTAATTTTATTTTGAGTGTAGTACATTTTTTTCAACCACCTGATGGCAGTATGACTGTTTGAACTGAAGGATAGATAGTGAGGGAGCGAGCAGCGTGTCTCTTTAAGAAAAATGGGAAGGAGGCCCCTTGACGTGAAATGGGCTGTCTCTCTTTGGTTCTCAAAATGGTGGACACTCAGTGTGGTTTGAGCTCTTTAGCATAGCATTTGTCACACAAAGCTTTTAATAAAAAAAATCAGTAAACAAGTTCTCAGCTTCTTTTTGCAGAGAAAAACAACTTTTTACACGAAGACACGAGTTTCAACCGTGAATTTTGGAGCTTCGACAAGACGGAGGTTTTTCCTGAGGTCGGCCTGTTAGCTTAACTTCTCAGCTCAGCTGCTTTTAATGATCCCAAAATGCGATTTTGGATGGTTAAAACAGATTTTAAAGAGCAAAGAGAAAGGGAGGGGTCAGTGAAGAGCACCGGAGTTGAGTCTTTTGTCGTCCAGTGTCTTCAGTAGAAAGAGAGAGAGAAGAAGAAATGATGAAGCCGATGATGTTGATCATTTTTATTTATCGTGCGATGAACTGATTTATTGTTTTTCGCGACAGGCCTAGGAATATTAATCTTTTATTAGCATTGATGTATCAAATTGCAGTGATTTGATGTTTTCTGCTCTCAAATCGTAGTTTTTTGAGTGTATTTGTAGAAAAATGCTGTGGATAAACAAGTTAATCCTAGTTAAGAAGAACCATGTTTGAGCATAATGAAGCTCTGGCCCTCGTGCAGCTTCTGTGCTCCGTTTTAACGAGGGAGTGGCCTTTTGTTCAGCTTTTGTTGGTGCTGCCGCTCGCTGTCCTCGTGCTACAACTGCACAACCATAAAAGGCAGCGAGCTGCATGAAAGCTCCTCTGCTGGGTGGCAGGCAGTTTATGAACCCAGGGCCGACCTTTGTCTCAAATTACAGTTATTTACCAAAACCAGAAACTTCTGCATCTCTCCTAATAAATGTGTTGCAGTACGGGCAGTGCTGCTAGGTAAGGTTTTATTGATTACATGAACATACTTCCTAGTTTACACTTGTTTAAATAAGACAAATAAAAGCAAAGACAGACGGAAACATAAAGGTAATATAAAACAATACGCCCATTCAGTTAGCGGAACAAAAATACTTTTTGGTTGTTTTTATTTTAGCTCTTTGGTCAACGTTTTCCTTCCAGATGTTGTCTATACTTTCCAGTGCTTTTTAACTTAAATTTAGATCTTTCCTTTTCATCATCCACATTAGCAAGGGGCTACGTTTCCGCGAGGCATATTGGATTAAAGTCAGACAGAATGATGTGGAGACAACATGTCAGCGTTTCTAAACACAGGCTTCAGTTCGTTTTGGGGTTTTGTTCTCCAACAACCCTGTGTTTTTGTGTTACGATGCCAAAGCGTCTCCCACGGCTGAAGGTGAAAAGGCGTGTTTGTTTGTCATGTTAGTGAAATATCCCGTGAAACACCGGACAGATTTTTAATGAAACCATCAGTGTAATCATTAAATGTACATCTTCTACTGATTAACTGTTTGAAGTTTTCTAAGTGGATGTTTCAGTTGATGATGGAGTTGGAGGAAGGAGATCTGGTGTTTCTGTTGTTAACTGAAGAGAAGCGCTTTTTTTGTAATGAACTGCACTTACGTATATAATGCTTTTCTATCTTATCAAGATACTCAAAGCACTTTAAAACACAATCTGTGCCCTCATTTACCCATTCATACAGCACTCTACTAGATCTCTACAAAGCTAATCTGAATCTGTAGAGATTAATCCGTGCTTTAATCACATTCATACACCGATGGGACACACATCGGAGGCAGTGAGGGCTTCAGTGTCTTGCCCAGGGACACGTCGGCATGTGACTGCTGGTGGAATCGAACCCCCATCTCTTGCATTGGAGGACGACAGCTCTAACCACTCAGCCCATCTATACACGGCCACTGTTTCCATCAGACGGTGCGATAACTTGCCCCTACGCTCCCCAGCGAGGAGCACTACATCTCTGTCAGCGCAGCATTTGAGAGCCACCGCCGCCGGTTCTCCTTGCAATCTCCTGTAAGCACAAAATTGTCCCATCCCTTATTACGAGTTATTTGATTATCTTTATTAGTTTCATTTGTCTTTAGTTTTCATTTTTTCTGGAACAGTTGTAATGCTGGTTGTCTTTTCTCACGCTCTCGGCTAGCAGCTCTTCAGCAGACGTCGCTCTCAGAGCAGCTCACTGCAGCCACTTTGCATAAACAAGCACACCCACATGGTTCTGACCAATCACACAACACTCACCACAAAATCCTGTGAGATCTAGCTCTGACTGTGCACAAGAAGGGGTGTCAACAGTAAGTGTAGAAAACTACCGTATTTTTCGCCATACACGTCGCTCCGCCCTATAAGTCACATCAGTTCAAATATGTCTAATAAAGTGGAAAAATCCATAAATACGTCGCATCTATTATGTATCACCGCTGACAACCTGGAAATGTGGGCCGGTGTTGTGCCAAAAATCGATTGGCTGCCAAATGGCGGCTGCCAGAGCGTGCATGGGGGGATTTTAAGAATCAGAATAAGCTTTATTATCATTGCACCGAGATACAACGAGAACATGTACATGCAGTCGTCCGGAAGATGGACGGAGTGCACGAAGCTGCTGCTGTAAGCGCGGCCTCTCTTAGCCTTTTTCAGAATAATAATCTTAGGTAGGAAAAGGGGGAGAAACATGTGGCTAGATAGTAGTAGTTAACATGAATTTAACAAGATTAACACTTAAAAACAATTATTAGTTTGCTCAAAATCATAGCAAAGTTGTGTCTCAGTGCCTTTCCTTAATAAATGCACTTTGACGGTCAAATCTGATGCATTATCAAAAGTTGATACGCAGAAACAGGAATGCGCAGAGGGCGACTCGCTGTGCATTTCTTCTAAATTTAACAAGATAACCATCTTAAACAATTATTTGTTTGCTCGACATTATAATAAAGATGTGTCTCCGTTGAACTTTTACTTTAATAAATGCACTTTAATGGTCAAATCAGCTGCATTTTGCAGGGACGCCGCAGCGAAAGGAAGTTGATTTGATGGTTGCTCCAAGCGAGCTGGATGAAGGTGTCAGGCTATGGCAAGCCAATTGTGTCATTAATAGCCACTTTTACTAGTTACATGACGCAACGGCATGCCATACTACTAGTGTGCAATCCAGCGGCTGAAAATGGTAGTGTTCAATATTTTCCATCAGAATGAATGAAAACCGTCATATTTCAGCCAAAAATTGGTTTAAAAATATGGGGAAAATCCATAAAAACGTTTTTTTTGGGGGGCCGAGATGGTGTAGAGGCAGGGCAGCCGGCTTGGGACCCGAAAGTCCCAGCTTCGATCCCCAGTCACAGCACATCACGTGGCGTCTCTGGGCAGCACGCCTCATCCCCAAACTGCCTCCCGGGCGCTTTCAATAGCTGCCCACTGCACCACCTGGTGGTAGATGGGTTAAATGCAGAGACTAATTTCGCCATTGTATGGAAACATACAGTGCTGACATTGTGATGACATTATTATTATTATTATTATTATTATTATTATTATTATTATTATTATTATTATTATAAGTCGCAGGGCATAAAAATTATACAAAAAAGTTGTGACTTATAGGCCGAAAAATACGGTACCTAATTTTCGTCACGCACACGCGTCATTGAAACACGAGACTGTCCCTTCTCATCGACTCAAACCAGGCTTTAACTTGGAGATAAAGCAATCTATCAAACACTAAATTAGAAAATTGCTTATGCTTTTTGTATCGTTTTAACCATTTTATAGCTTTTTTTTTTTTTTTTTTTTGTATCGTTTAAAATAATTTTGTCATCTGTGGTTTAATATTGATAATAGTCCAAAACAAAACTCTGGACACACAAGACAAAGACAAAAAACAGAAATAAATTTAATTTTTAGGCTGTTTTCTGTAAAAATCCCTGCGTGTTCTCATGAACGTTTCTGAAAAACAACCGTCCACAGGACAAAGCTCAGCTGTTGGGGACCGTGCAGGACACAGATTTCAGAAGTCAAAGCTGAACTCACCTTGTCGAACACGTCCGACCCGAGTTTCTCCTCGAGCCGAACGAGGCCTTGTTGTTTTTTTTCCTCTCGTTTTAACATCAAACTGGTCACTCTTGTTGACCCATTCACTCACTTTTGCTGCTCTTTATTTGTGTTTTTTAGGGCGAGAATCCAATCTACAAAAGCGCCGTAACGACTGTCGTCAACCCAAAATACGAGGGCAAATGATGGAGCATGGCTCTCTTTGTGACAACACTGTATGGAGAAGAAAACAGGCTTGGTGGGGTGGGGTGGGGGTGGGGGTCAATGGGTTTCCTTCTTTTGTTTTTCTTTTTTACAGCAAAGCTCATTTTATTGTTATAGTCACCAAACGCATTTTGCCACTGTTCGTTTTACTAACTTGTTTTGATTTGCTATGCATCATCTGTAAAGTTTGTTTTATTGTGTGGAATGTGAAAAAAAATGCTTTTGTTATTATTAATTGGCCTGGTAATGGGGGGAGGGGGGGGGTACTGTGCCTTTTTATAAGTAGAAGCCATCAGTGTTCTGTGCAGGGTTTGATCGGATGTTATTAATGAAGAGTTGGACGCAGTCAGTCAAAGTTTAGGAGGAAAACGAGTGATCAAAGGTCTTAAGATCGATTTGCCTTCTGACCAAAGGTCTCGCGGTGCTCTGGATCATGTTGACTGAACACTTCTCTCTCTTTTTAAATGTTTGTTTGGATTGGCGAGCATGGCAGCTGTGAAATGTGTACAGTATGTTTAAGGTTCTGTGCGAAGCCATACATGAATTTGCATCATAGGGTTCCAGGAGGTCATAGCTTTCTATTCTTAATTCATCAGATAAAACATTTGCAATATTTTATTTCTCCTGCCTTCTTAGAGGAAAGAACATCAATTTACAACAGAAATACTGTTTCAGTTTTAAGTTTTGTTTGCTAAATTCAACTCAGGTCTTTTATTTCTCAACAGCATTACCAAATATATGCCTTTTTATGCTAGATTTGTTTGTGCTAAATGTCTGTTTTTAACATTAATTACAAATACAAATTTTCTCCCTTAGCTGTTTTTTTGACACCTTGATCAAACATTTTGTATTAAGCAATCAGGAGTAGTGAGGAAAAGAATAATGTGGAAAACACATTTTTGTTGTTTAAAAAACAAACTGTCACCATTGCTTAAAGTGCCTTTTATTTGTTTCTACAAAACAGTCATGCAAGCCTATATTCTGTAATTATTTATTGAATAAACCTTCAAAACGTTTTACCCCATTAAGACGTTACTGTTTTGTGGAAATGTTTCTTTCAGCTGCTCCCTTCAAGGGTGTCCACAGCGAGCGAACTCGCATGGTTTTTGCAATTGTTTAACGCCGGACGTCCTTCCTGATGCAACCTGGACTCGAACCTGCAGCTTCAGAATTAGGAGACTGTGGCGACAACCCCTGACCCACAGCAGCCCCCATGTTTTTGTGAAAATATCCTAATCTGGTTTTTGACAAGCTATGTTATTAATATTTAATGGAATAGCTGAACAAAACACAGAAAACTAAACTGGTCTGAATTGGTCAACCATTAAACTAGTACCACAAACTTTCATGTTTTGACCTATGATATAAAGGTTTTAGAAACACCTGACCTGAAATATTGATTGATAAGTATAATTTAGAGTCGGTGTTCGGAACGACACAGGGTCCCAGTTGCATCCCACAATAAAATGTAAAAGAAAAACTAATAAGATCTAAGATATGAACTAAGAAAAAAAAATCACCTAAAAATACACTAAGCACTAACAGCATAAAAAACAATACGCCGAACAGCACATAATTATGCTAATAAGACATTATCTACCAATATGTTGGTATTTTCTCTATGACCATTGTTCTTGTCTGTAATGTTATGACTAAATATGCTATTTGCAACTTTTTAATTTACAGTAGTTAATTATATCGTGTTCGTGCTTCAGTCTTTTCAAAGCAAAACAAAATATTTGTAATATCTTGTAGTTTAGCTACAGTTGCCACGAGATAAAGCATGTAATAAGCAGACCAAAACAATCCGCTCGTCATTATTTCCGTGTTTGACCCATTTGTGTCTGCAACAGGCTAACATGCTAGCAGCTAAAGCTAACGCAAATACAGCGCCAGCCAATCACGTTCTCTGTTTTGCGTGACGTCACGAGCCACGGACTCTCCGCAGGTGATTGGTGGCCTCGGCTGACCAATCAGAGCGCGCCTCTCAGCAAAGTTGTTAACCCCCAACAGTAGCACTTTGGTTTTCCACCTCTAGTTTCATGCTCGTAGCGCAACGGCAGCGAAATCCGGAGTTTTCACCGACCGGGGGACGTTATCCGTCGGGGTGGACACAAACCGGACAGCGGGTCCGCTTCACTGACGGTGGTGGGGTTTATCACGAAACTACCAGGAGCGACTTGCCGACGCTACCGTTACGGTTCCACTTGGCTCCCCCTCTCTCTTCGCTGCGTCGTCGTGTTTCTTTCTTTTTTTTTTTAAACTTCTGACTTGCAGAAATGTTGCCCGTTTATCTCAGAAGCCTCGACATGTTTGGGAAATTCCACTTGGTGAGTATCTTTACTGTTACGTTTTCAATTTGAGTCGGCGCTCGCCATTTAAACAAATAAATAAAAATAAAAGGAGGAGGAGGAGGAGGCCCATCGTGATTAGTGTTTTCTGGCATCAGATGATTTCATACACGCAATCAAATTCCTGGCGATTCAGCACCAAGTTCCCGCTGACTCCACCAGCCCAGCTGAGGTGGATTCAAACGATGGAAAATGAGATTTAAAGAGTAAATCTGTAGTTGTCAAATTAAAGGGGACAAATAAAAACGCCGGAAATCAGATTTGGCTTGTTTTGGGGGAGGAAGCGTCAACAAATGGCGGATCCTCTCCCTTTTAATGTGGTTTCTCTTTAGGGAGTTTCCTGCATGTTGGTTGGAAATCTAAACATGTATGTAATTAATTTATGTATTTGGTGGATCATATGGTTTGGGTGTGTGTGACTGAACAGTGCCAGGCTGTCCCTGTGGTCTGTCCTGGAACTGCTCGGCCTGGCTCTGGATCCTGCACCTTTTTATCCAGAACCATCATGGACCATCTGTTCTGGTTTGAATCAGGGCTGCATCCTGTTTGGCACGAGTTGAAACGATAATGGCTCCTTTTTGGGGTGATGAGATGGACAGGATGTGCCACACCTGTTCACCCAGGTGAGCTGTAAAACAGGTTCTAGGTCTTTCCTGGGCTTACCTGGACTGTTGTGGGACACATGTCGTCTTCATGCCAACCCAAGTCACACACGTGTGTTACAATATTTAAAACCTCAAGGTAGAAAATCCAACAAAGTTAAGTTTGTTTTTGTTGAGACGTTTTCGTCTTTCATCAAAAAGACTTCATGAGTCCGAGGAGCCACAACAAACTCAGTCTTATAAATAGCACCTTCACATAGTGGGTCAACCAGTTTGATGGTGCTAAGATGGTTTCTGGAGTCCGCCCTCTCCCCCTTCCTACTCCTTTCATGGCTAAAGGGTTCAAAACTATTGAAACGATAATAATTAAACATTTAAAATCTTTTTCTCCATATTTTAATCCTACTGAACTTTAAAAACTTTTCTTTATTGCTGCGTAAAGCTACCGTTTGTGTGTCCCCATCGCAACAAATCCGGGATTAAATCGGGTTTAGTCAAACTAGACTGAGCACATTTTTAGATTCTTGGCTTTTGAAGCTACGTTTGATACAGAGACCATCATCACGACTGGTTCCAGGGTTTGATTTGTCTTGCAAGTCACAGGTACCCCGGGAAAATTGGTCTGAATCTCGTATTTGCACGTATTCTAGTGAGGATTTCTTGACGTTGTTTAAAAGAGGAATCCTCAAATCATCTTTAAATGTCGGGATTTCCCAGCTGGTATTGAAAATATCTTTTGCTAGCTCGCAGCGAAAGCAGTAGCAGCAAACATTTAGGGCTTTCTGTTGAATATTATTTTATGGTGCTGCTCATGAAAGTGCTTCAAATCATTCTTTAGGGTGTAGAAAAATATTTCACACACTTCCTTCATTGAGGACATGGATATGATGATTTATATGATTCAGTGAAAATCTAACATTTGCTAAATTTTCAACCAGTGCCACTATAGCTGCTGTATCTCTACATTACCTGATGACTGAAGTCTCGATTGGATGCAGGTGTGCACTCAATGTAAACAAAGCACCAAAATGGCCTTGAGCGCTTGAGTCCCCTCTATGTAGGTAAACTAATTTAGCAAAATCAGACAAGTTTAACGTCTCGGAAGACGTTCAGGTGAAGATGAGTGAATCTGGTTATAAATGTAAAAAATTAAATTCATATCTAGCGACGTTTCAGCTGCTCTGCAGTCGTTCTGACTGTCAACACTGCACGTAGAGGGCGTTTCATTAACACTAAAGAACATACCGTTAAAATGAATTTTACGTTTTCATATAAAAGTCAATTTAAAAAATGGGTGTACAAGACCAAAAGATGAACGCCAACCTTGAATACAGGAAATGGCTATGAAGGTATTTGAACATGCGGCGCCCAAATTTACACGTTAGCAACTGTGAAAATGTCGACGTGAACATTTCATACAACCGTAACTTCAAAAGCTAAAGTGTTTAAAAAAATATACAAATTTGGTGTCAAATAATCTGAGCTTTACAAAAAAAATAAATCTTCAACTGTACAGATTGTGTCACAAATGAACAGACTGCTGATAAATGTCAGTAGATTAAATTTTAACCAGGTTAAAATTTAATTTCCTAATAACTCCATGAAGTGATCCCCTGTCTGTTTCTGCCCTTGCAGTTTTATTTTGAAAGGATTACATAGTGGGAAGTATGGCCACGGATGATCTAAAGCTTATTGTAAAGATAATTGCATTTTGACCAACAAATTCAAAGAGTACTTTAGTTTGAAATGCTCCTTAAAGTCAACCTGCTGCTGTTACGCTTGTGAGCCGCCGGGCGAGATCGTTACAGCGCCACTCTCACTCGCTGGTTCTGTGGAGCCGACTTCAAATGTGACCCACGTTGGCAAAAAGAGTTGGAACGAGCACTTGCTGCAAAATGAATTTTGTTTTAGATTAGATTTGTATAAAGACGAGTCCATAACGACGCCATCCAGAGATCATGTAGCTAAAACTGCATGTAATTGTCCTTATCTACCTTCAAATCAAACTTTTCTAACAGGTATGTGTTCAGAAATGATTCTTTGACTCATAACCCTTAGAATAGTCTTTGAAATAGACCATTTTTCTCTGCCGGTTGCTATAACTTAGGGAAATCCCTTCGTATCACGTTAGCTTCATCTTAAAGCTTAAGCATTGTCCCGTTTTAAGGTCGGAGCCCACTGAATGGATCCGTGACCCTCATCACAAAATATCTACCGATTGTGAAATGGGGTGAATACATCGGTGAAGACACATTTTCGGGATAGATGAGTTTATGCGAGTTATCCTGCGGATGTTGTTGAGAGATGAACCAACTCATGGTGGACTCAGCTGATCAGCAATTAAATATTTTTAGCTACAGAGCGTCCGGTTAGCGTACAGACTCCCAACGTTGAGTTTGGAAAAGTATTGACAACGTAAACTGATTTGTGTCAAAGCTACAGGGTGTAAAAATACCCAATATAGTGTTTGTTCAAACTGCTTGAATAGTTTTTGAGTTTTAGTTTGGGAGGAATATCGTCTCTGATTATCTTAAGAGTTTCACTGTGCAGGTAAGATACTGACTGCTCATAACGATTCCACACATCCTTAATTTTAATTTAAATAAAAACGCTGAAACTTCTGCAACCAGCTTACTTTTCATGATGGATTTTTTTTTTTCTGAGTTGGTCTGTGCGTCAGGCGTCGTTGGTCTAAAGAAGCATCGTAAACCTGAATACGAACGTTTAGCTCTTTTTAAAATGTTGTTTTTCAGTGCGTAAATTTATTTGTCAGGGCTTGTTTGATTTACATCAAACTAAATGTGACCAAATCTCTCTGGAGAGAAAGCTGCGTTCCCCAACAGATTACAGCAAAAGTCCTGGTTGAGTTTTGAAAACTTGATTTAAACGATTTTCTTTGACTCTCTTTATTATAATTATAATTATTTATGAACCGCAGCAGGTGCGGTTCTGATGGTTTTGTCAGGCAGCGCTGCAAATCAATCACGATCAGGTGGCGTGGAAAGTTTTAGCTTCATCTAAACCTCGTTATTTAACATTAAATATTTTTTTGTCCTGCACACGAAGTCATGAGATTTCCTGCATGACTGGTTGTTGTTTATTTTATTCACATAAACCCAAATCAGAGGTTTTACTACAAACTTTTGCTTGTTTCTCTTCAGAGCATCATGCTGGTCATGGACTCAAATCCTGAGTTTCTCTTCTTGGATACTGGATAAACTCGGCGACGTCATCTGCAACAGGTAAGACGCTTTAACATGATTCTGAACATGAGCAAACTTGAGGTTTTTTGTTTATATCATTCAAATTCGACACTAGATTCACACTCGTATGGACAAAATGCAGTAAAGCCTTGCTGAGAACATCTGTCTTCTAATCGTTTGAACTGAATGTTTCTCGGTTAAAGTTTCTGAAGCTTAGTTCTGCGTTTGTTGAATTAGTGGCTCATTTGGATGTTCTTCCAGAAGGAGGCAGCACAGTGTGTGCACTCGATCCCTTCACCTGGAGTAAATGTTTCCTGTTTACTGGTTCAGGTGTGGCGTCACTCCTGATGCGGTTCGGTGGGTCTGAACGGGTCTTCCAGCTCCGAGGCAACCGTTGCCTCTGGTGTTTCAAAGTGGAGAAAACGTCTCGTTGCTCCAGTTTTCTACAGAGGAATATTTAAAAAGTAACAACTGAGAAAATTCAGCCTGATCAAAGAACATTGTTCTGCTTACCTTTTTAAATTTTTGTTGAGTGATTAATGATCTGCATTGGGATGGAATAGTTTAAGACTTTTTTTTTTTTAATGTATACTATTAGGGATGTATATTGATTGTTTTCTTAAACCGGAGACGGTGAACAAAAAAAAAAAATCGTGGCACGAGTAAACTTTTATTTACATTTTATTTTTGAAAGTTTTATAAATGAGGTAAAACAAGATGAGTACAAGATTTAAAGTTGCAAAAATACAGTAAATAAACCAAGTAGAGCTAAAAAGATGCAACAAAACCATTCGTTCAACCTTTATTTATACACGTTGGTCTCACTGAGTCACGACGACTTCGAGAGACCTGTTTTAGACGTAATGCATGAAGTACAGACAATAATTCAACAAAAGCAATAAAAATCAAATGAAAGAAGTTTAGTCAAATCAAGATGCCACATAAAACAGATAAAATACTAAAAACAAGAACATATTTGCTGAAATGTTTAAAACCCCTTAAAGAAATCAAAATCAATAGCTTCAGATCTTTTTGCAAGGTCTGCAATATACAATAAAACAATATACTTTCATCTAAATATACATACTATTTTGAATCTTATAAAGTATATAGTACTCTGACGTTTATGGCTATAAAATCAAACAAGTTTATTTAACTTGCATTTATTTTTGCTGTATTTCTAATCTTTACTTTTTTGTCTTAGTTTTGATTTAACCTGAGTATTTGAGCTTTTACTATTGTATGCCAAATAAAACTTTTTTTTTTTTTTTTTTTTAAATAAAACAAATTTTACATGATTTATTTTATTGTGGACAGAATTATAACAGGATGTTTATTTTCTTATCATATTTGTAGTTTTTTATTTATTTGTCAAATATATTTTTTTGTGCGTGTTTTGTATATAAACGTGATATTCGGCCCCGCCTGTGTTTTATTTTAATATTTCGCGTGCATGTGGTGCCGGAGACGGGTTTTCTGCGATAAATGCCCCCTTCCCCCCCCATCCCCGGCAACGCGCAAGCGCTCGGGACCGTGTGGGAATGGTCGGCGTGCGGACTGGGGGTTGGACCGCTCCGAGCGAAACACGGCAAAAGAGTTTTAAATGTCCGCCATGTTGTCCATGGCGCGCTGAACCACCGATAGGGAGCGGAGCGTCGGAAAAAAACAGTCCGAGAGCGAGCGACCAAGATCCGGGCCTTCCCCCGGCTCCGCTGGCGACGCCCTAAATCCGAGCTACAACCATTCGAACGTTAGAGACTACCCGAACAGACACCATCCATGAAAGCTCCACTCGGTACCGTTGTGGATATCAGGAGATCGGATAGATTTATATTTCATCTCGAATTGTGAAAAAAAAAATGAGTAAATTGTCGTTTCGGGCACGGGCGCTGGACGCTTCCAAGCCGCTACCCGTCTTCCGTTGTGAGGATTTACCCGACCTACACGAGTATGCATCGATTAACCGGGCCGTGCCGCAGATGCCCACGGGGATGGAGAAAGAGGAGGAATCGGTATGGTTTCATCAGTTTATAAAAATGTTAATTTACACGCTTTTGTTTTATTCGATCGGTGGCGCCTCTCCTTTTTTTTTTCTCTGCGCAAGCTTTCACAAAATGGCCGCCATTTTTTTTTTCTCGGGAGAAACACGACGGATTTCTGTCGCCAACGGCTCGAATGTGGGGCCTGGACGGGCGTTTTGGCAACGCGGGGACACGTTGAGTCCGTTTCGGATAAAATTTCCAGGTTTTGTCGAGTCGTTTGTGCTAGAGATGGTTTTCTGAAAACAAAGGGGTCATGTGACTTCGGCAGTGCCGACATTTTGTGCCGTCTTGTCTGGACGGGGCCTTGTGTTGGCGTAGTGGCGGAGGACCGGCGCCAGGGGGCGCTGGTGCTCCCAGAGCGGAGCCTCTGACATGTCAACACCGCCATGCGTTGGCAGCGAAATGCTTTTTTTAACACTTTAATTCTGCATTTGTTCATATGTAAAGCACTGTTTATGAGCATGCATGTCATTGAAAATGACAACATCCATGTTGTCATTCAGGCCCTGCAGCGGTTGTGCAGTGTTTGAACAGTAAACATCAGCAGGCGTGTGTGTAGCTGACAGATATCATTTAATCTCCCATACACCGGAAGGATTTACTCTTTGCTGTGTTTACTTTTATTCCAGGTCACTGTAAGGACAGGGTGATTTTACTGGAAAGCTGCTGATGAGCTGTAATAACTTGTATTATTAGTTGGTCTCTGTTTGACTGTGAAGCTGTTGAGATTAAGAACTTCAGTTCTTGTGATGTTTTCTCCTCATAGTTTGGGGTCTGGACCCTGTTTTGGGATGTCATCAAGTGATGTGACCTCCAGGACTGTTGGATTAAAAAAATAAATAAATTTCCTCTTTGCATATTTCTTGTTGCACTTGTCAGAACACATGGAAAAATGGGTATTCATAAATGCTACAGTTGCTTGGAAAATTATATGGTTTGCTTTTTTTATTTATTTTAAATTGTTTATTAGTTTAGAATTATTGGTGTCACCATTTTCATGTGGGATGTGCTTTATTACAATAGCGGGTACAGCTCAATTCAAAATATTGGTCTGTTTGAGGCAATGATTCAGTTTACCTCCAAGTCATCGGGCTTTTTATGTGAAAGGCCTCTGTGTCCCAGTTCTGTGTGTCTTGCTGGGACTCTGTGTCATGGGTTCAGTGTGTCAGGTGGCACAGCAGGCTGGCAGACGAGCAGCACGTTTCCTTCAGGAGGAGTTCAGGATGGGGAGGAAAAGGGGGTTGCTGTCACTTGAAAGTCTGCTCCGCTCAGCTGGAGCCCGATTACGTAACAGCTGTATTATCGTAAGACACAGGCTACAGCCCGCTGAGCGCCAGGCACTCTGGAGGAGCTCAAGAGTTTCTGTGTCAGATTAGATTTTAAAGTGTGTTTTGTTGTTGTTGTTGTTTGGTGCTGTTCCTCCTGCTTTGTCCCACACACAAGTACTGCAGGAGAGGGCATTTTCTTTTATTATTTAAAGCAACCGGTGCTTCTCGTAGAATTAAACTGTTCCTGTAGGCAGCGATGCTTGAAGACACTTCCAGGACTTTTTTATTTTCCTCATTTTCATTGTAACTTGATCTTAAACCAAGCAATTCCCTTTTGACTTATCAAATAGGCCAATTATGAACAGTCACTTGTGATAAAATATTTAATCGGAATACAATTTTAGAATATGTTTCAGTCTTAAAACATTCTTTATTGCTTTGTCATAGCCATACCGAACAGCTAGTAAAATAACTTCAGGTCTTGTAAGTTCTCATTGCAAATTATAATATAAAACATTAATAAAAGCTATCCTGAACTACATCATAAGGTGCAGTTTGAAGAGTTCACTGCCTCTCTGTTAGATTTTCAAACCTGTGTGCATACTTTACTCAGCAAATGAGTGTTAATCTGTATTAAAACATCAAAACTGTCTGACCCATCGTTTCCAAATGGTTTTTTAACGGACTGCTGTGGACTTCAGTCCGGTCACTTTGACCATTTCCACAGGTAAACAAATGGCACTGGTAGTTCAGAGCCTTTCACAAATTTAGCACATTTTTAATTTGTTGACAATTTGTCTTTTTTTCATGCATGATCTTCAAAAATTAACATTCATCTAGATTCAGTTTGTGCCCGTAAATGATCCGTGAAACATTAGTTTCCATTGATTTTTGTATTGATCGTTTTTTCTTTAGCACTATAAAGATTTCCCAGAAGGCCTAATTTTATTCATGTGGGGAGTATCTTCATTTCCCAATATGTGAAGAGAGTAAATTAGATTTATTTTGCACACTGTTCAGAAAATTATCAGTTTCCTGTGATTCACTTACCACCTCTACCACACAGACTACCCACTCGGTGTGAAGTGGTCTGCAGACTGAATGTGTGGTGTCCCCACACTTCCTGCTGCTCCGATAACAGTTTTTATCGGTGAGCTGTTGATGGCTACACAGAATTCAGCTTTTGTGGAAACTCTGTAAGAACCAGGCTCTAATCTTTGCTGCTGTGTGTTTTTACCTCTTTAAACAAGTTCTGTCTCAGTCCGACGTGGGTCTGTAGCTTACAGGCACCGTGTGTAAAGCGTGGCTCGGCTGGGATCACTGAAATTCCTGCAGCACGTGCAGCTTGTTTGTTTTGGGTCAAACACTTTGTCTTGTGTTTACGTTTGGTTAAGAGTGAGGTCAGTGTCTGCAGCCCTGGTGGGAACCCACAGGCATCTGCTGGCTTTGTCAGACACCGTTCATACGCTCACACGCACACATTCTGGCAAACAACCAGTTTCTCTGAGTGACCTTGCTGTTTGGGAGTACGCAGCGAGTCACCTGTCTCCCGTCTGCCAGCTACACGCTGTGCATTTAAAAGCCGGTGACGTTGGCCATTTGGCTCCTTAACGTTCGCCAGTGGCAGGTTTGTGTTTGGCACGTACACGAGGAGGAAATGACACAAACCTCCAGGCTTGTTCTTGAACCCAAGCTCACTGCTTGTTTTGTCAGCACAACTTGGAACAGCAAACCCTAAAAATTTGGAACTTGTCAGTCGAGAGTCAGAGATTCTTTGCCGTTAGCACCAGATGTGGTACATGTGGGGGAACGAAATTATGTACACAGGGTTCCGTTGTATAAATGTAAAAGAAAAACAATAACATCCAAGATATGAACTTAGAAAAAAAAAATCAACTAAAAATACACTAAGCACTAGTAGCATAAAAACATTACGTCGAACAGCAGCACGAACATGAGTCTGTGTGAGCAGACGAGCACGCATGAACACACCAACATGAAGCAGATCAGCAGCAACATGAAACAGATCAGCAGCAACATGAAACAGATCAGCAGCAACATGAAGCAGATCAGCAGCAACATGAAGCAGATCAGCAGCAACATGTGATTTTTCACAGTGATTATTCTGGTTAGAGATTCATGTGTCTTAACAGCCTCAGGGTAGAAGCTGTTCCTCAGTCTAGTGGTTCTACACTTAATGCTCCTCAACCTCCTTCCTGAGGGGAGCGGGGCAAAAAGTGTGTGTGCTGGTTGAGTGGGGTCCTTCATGATGCAGGTGGCCCTCTTCCTGCATCTGGATGTGTAAATGTCTGTGATGGTGGGCAGACTGATTCCAACATCTTCTGTGCAGCCTCCATGCCACACGTTGATGCTGGAGCACAGGATGCTCTCCACTCCACACCTGTAGAAGGTGAGGACTGATCTTCCCAGTCCAGCTCGTCTCAGCCGCCTGAGAAAGTAGAGTCTCTGAACTTTCTTGATCAGGCTGGTGGTGGTGTTGCTCCAGCTGAGGTTGTCATTCATGTGTACACTGAACAGGAGTACACATTGTAGCACTAAAGCTGTGTTTTCTTTACTGAACCCTGAAGAATGTCTGTATATATTGTTTTTTTTTTTTTTTTTATACCTTTTGAAACATTTAATTTGTGTATAAATTTTCAGTGATAATCACGATGCTAATCACATTGGCTTTTCCATGTTTTCAGTGTTAGCTGTTATGCTAATTATTGGGTGGCAGCTGGTGAGTAATGAAGTTTTCTGACGTGCACTTTTTTATTAGACCTGAAAACATAAATCTGTTAGTCACACATGTAGGTTCCAATATAATTTAAAGCATCTATAATTGTTCAATAATTGGATCACAGCTCTCTGAATCATAGTCTGATTGTGAGGTGCTTTAAGATTCCCACACCTACTAACTTTATCAACTTTCTACAGTTATGCTTTCTAACTTGAAGCCAGATGGACTCCAGCAGAGTCCAATGGCTGGCATTACCTTACCCCCCCCCCACACACACAAGTTGGAACGTTATCCCATCCGCACAGTGCGATACATTGCTTGTTGTCTCGAGCCGAACTGGACGACCTCCTGCAGCTGTACGTTTATATTGGGTGAAATTTACAGTGTTCAGGAGTGAGCGGTGAAGAGACTTTAGAGGCAGCAGCAGGAGGCTTTGGCTTGCTCAGCAGTCTTGACAGTGATAGATTTGGTCTTTTTTTTTTAAAGAGGCTATTTTTAGACTTGTGTGCTTTGTGTGTGAGGTCAGCAGTTCCTTTTCTGACTTTTGGCGATAACCTTATTTTGGGTTTACTTATTGCCAGGCCATAGCTGGGATAAGTAAACAAACAATTAGGTTTTATCAGTCGATAACATTGTTGCTCGAAGCTGATGAAGCCTTCCGGATGGAAGGTGAAACGTTTCAGGAAAAAGAAACTGTCCAGATGACCTGACTGAAAATTGTTGGATTGTATACCTGGATTATTGAGCATGGACTATTTTGGTTGTTGCTCAAACTTTTTTTGTTTGTTTGTTTTTTTACCAACTTTTCAATCACCGTACAGAGCCCCCAGGAAGCTGCTGGTTTGTCTATTTACTGGAAAAAGGGGTTAATTGAGATCAGATAGGAACATGGAGGTTATTGAACAGCGCAGACACAAAAGTCTTTATGGCGTCAGTTTCTGCAGATCCATAAATTTTAGAGCATGCAGCCTCCTCGGGGAACTACTAATGACGAAACCAAAACTTTTCTGAGCAGATTACAGAACCACAAGGTTTATTTTAAAAAAAGTAAAATACAATCCAGTGTTTCCCGTAGATAACTTTCCAGAAAACACGTCTGAGCTGCTCTCTACCGATGGTTTTTCGGGGGGCGGGGGTAAGACTAGACGGGCTGCTCACTGTTCGTACCGGCAGTTTTCGAGCGGGGTACTCGATGTGAGGGTTCAGCGTGATGGAAGAGGCAGCCTGAGCGCCGCCTTAAGCTTTTTAGCTAGCGCGCCTGCGCAATACAGCACCAAGCTACGTTGGTGCCGAGGGGTGGGGTGCGCGCAGTTCTGTTCGGTTGGCAGGGCGCCCCTGCTTGTTTAATGGTAGGGGAAACACTTGTCCAGAGTCTAAAATAATATTTTAAACTCTTAATATTAATAGATAGTTGAGTGGGACATGATGAAATAAACAAAGTTGTGTCCATTTTACTGTTAAGTGGATGATTTTTTTTTTCTTTATTATAAACTAAATTAATATAGCCCACTTCTTTGTTAGTTTTCTACAGGATGTATTTAAAAATAAATGCAAGTTTTTCACATAAAACTTCTATATATGAATGAGTTGTCAGAGCGTATATAATGTTAAACAATGAGAGCAATCTAGTTCAGGCTCCTGGGTCTTATCCTTGGAGCTCAACAAATTAAAACTTGACCCTCAAACGTTTTAGCATTTTAACATTTTAAAGTAGTTTATGACAGTTTTACTGAAGTAAATAACTTTTATGTACCGGTAGTTTAAATCGTTTACTTGAGTCGATGTGTGTGAGGAGTCAGTTGTTGTGGTCTCGGTGAAGCGTCTGTCCAACCTGTTTATGATGAAATTTTGTAAATCTAATTTTTAAGAAATGAGTTGACAGAAAGGAGCCGATTGATCTTCTGATTTTTTTTTTTTTTTTTCTGTAGCTTTTCCTGGGACAGCTGTAACGTTTTCTCAGTAACTGCTGGTCCCCCTTACCACTGCAGAGCAGTTTCAGCTATTTACAGGGTTTCTGTGAGCATTAAAAACTAGGGGTGCACCGATTTCAATTTTCAGGCCGATCACCGATTTTTTGAAAGTCTGAACTGCCGATTCCGATTTTGGCCGATACCGATTTTTTTTTTTATAAGCAACAGTGTCAGGTGTTACAAGATCACAATGCACCTTCAATTTACCAATCTTATTTTATTGTAAAACATACCCTTGAAAAATACCCTAGAAACAATACAAACTTGTTGTTTTAATTTGTCATGAGGTAGTATTCTGAAATATAAATGAAGTTTACACAATTTTTGTTAAAACTATAAAATTAACCAAAAAAAATGTTCAGTTCCTTCAACTCTTTCACTTGTTACATTTTTAAAAAAAAAAAAATTAAAAAGATAATGCAACAAGTGTAACATTTTCAAGTCAGTCGGTAATAAGAAATAACACTGGCACAGGTAAGTTAGTTCTCACAGACTTATTCCAGTCACTTTCATTAGTGGCAGGTTTTTCTTGATGAACAAAAGCATTTCTGCTTTGTCACCAGACAGGCGACTTCTTTTCTCATCTACTACATGTCCAGCCAAGCTAAACAGGCGCTCGCTTTCAACGCTTGTGCATGGGGCAGAGAGATAGGTTCGGGCAAGTAGAGCAAGATGAGGGAAACGATTTTCATTGATCTTCCAGTAGACCAATGGGTCCTGGCTCCTTTCGACAGGAACCTCAGATAGGTAGTTCTGTACCTGCATAGCTGAAGGGCTGGCCAGCTGTTGCTCCTGTTCAATGTTCTCCTTCAAGATTTCGTCGTGAGCTGCAAACAGTAGACTACGCCTTTTGGCTGCAGGTTCATCGATATCAGGAGGTCCCACTTCAGAGGATGTTCCTGCAGCAGGTGTGCATCTGGTCTCCCCCTCTGCAAGTTTGGTCAAAAGGAGCAGTTTCACGTCATCTTTCACCTCTGCTGAGAAGTAGCGATTCTTGTACCTTGTTTTGCATAAACAAAGAAAGATGGGTCAATCATTGTGTTTTGTATACATTAACAGTTTTTATGACTTGCATGTAAATAAAGAAATGCATTTCAATCAAGAAATTTTTAATTTAATTTAAATGTTTGTTGAAATATAGTAGTAGGCTAAAAGTAATTATGGTTAAATAGAATGTTAATAGTTACTTGCCTTGGATCCAGAAAAGTGGCCAAGCTGTACAGGGGCTCATGCTCAATGTTGCTGAATCTTCTCACAACAGCCTCCAGCAACGTAGCTTTGGCTGTACCCACGCCACGGTCTGTGCTCGCTTGCCTCTCCTCTCTCTTCTTTACAGTTTAAGAGTACTTGATGACGTTCGAACTGTTCGTCAATCCACTGTGCAGTAAAACTTAACATGGACATTAAACTTACATCAGAAGTCCAGATGTCTGTTGTAAAGCTGAGTGTATTTGTATTAGCTTTTAGCAGGCTGCGGGTGTCTCTCGAAACTTGGCTGAACAACTCCGGTAATGCAACATCAGAAAAATATTTCCGACTCGGCATATTATATCGTGGGCTCACGTGCTGCATCAAGCTTCTAAAACCTTTGTCCTCAACGACTGAAAATGGCTGGTCGTCTAATGCCATGAACTCCATCACTTTCCTCGTGGTAGCTTTGCTCTTTTCGTTGCTCATAAAAGCTAACGGCGACCCACCGACTGCCTCTTTGTTAGCGCTAGCTTTAGCATTAGCCTTAGCTTGGTTGCTCTCTTCAAACATTGCATACTTGGCGGCGTGGTGATTTCTTAAATGGCGAACGAGGTTTGTTGTATTAAAGGTTTTGGTGGTGGCTCCACCACGACTTACTTCGGCTTTACACGAATTGCAAATTGCGATCTTTGGCTCATTTTCTTTTACAGCGTAGAACTTCCAAACCGACGACATGGCTGCTCCGAGTGACCTGTGTGTGAGCTCTCACAGTGGAGCAAAAGGGGACAGCAGCTGATTTTCAGAACTTTCCGGAGGCAGATAAGATCGGTGGATAAAATCGGCTTCTCATTTAAAGATCGGCCGATCGCCGATCTCCCCAAATTAAGGAAATCGGGGCCGATCGATCGGCCGGCCGATTTATCGGTGCACCCCTATTAAAAACATTAAAGTTTCATCTCAGTGAAGTTTAAAAATATTTTCATGAGTTTTCAAGAAGATGAGATGAGGGCTATTGGACATCTCCAACATCCCATATCAGGGGGTTTAGCTGTGATGTGTTCTTGCAACATGAAGAACCGTTGTATTTGTTTTTTGTCGTTTGGTGCACAGTTGTTGGAATGTTGTGCGTTGAGGAAAACGTAGAAATGTCAGGAGCAGAGACAAAATAGATAAATGCAAATTCCTGCTGAAGTGGTTAAAAGACGAGAAATTTGGAGCACTGCTGTTGCCTGTTGGTCAAGATCACAACAGATTTTGCAGCGTTTGCTTAAAAAAACGGTAAGCCTGGGCTAATGCGTTTAAAAAAACACATATTACAAAACACTTCATGCCAGTACTTCGACACAAAGACACTGAAAGGTTTCTTATCGCCTTCAGCATGAGAACGTCCACTCTGCAGTGTTTCAGTTTTCACAAACGTTTATGGTTTTGTTCTGCAGCTGAAGTTGGCCTCCGAAGCTGTTTGGTAAATTCAGGAAAGAGGCAAAATGGGGGAAACACAACTAATAAGAATGGTCGGCTAATTTTGATGCCAGTATCTTGTATCAAATCAGTTTTTACTTATGCTATTTTTGAGAGATGTTTAAATTGGTGGACTCATAAAGTCCTGGTTTCAAACATCTCCAAACATCTTTAATGGGGGAAAAAATTAAGTTGTAATTGTAGGAGATGATTGGATTTCAGATCTCTTATTTACAATATTCATTATTTAAATATGTGGGATTTCTTTTTGAAACTGAGTCTGGCAAGTTAAGTTGTGGAATTGTTTCTCCATGTTTTTCAGCTCGTCTTTGGTAAGATAACTGTGTGAACGTGTTCATATAAAGCTGGTCTGCAGTCGATGCGTTCCAAGCAGCAGCTTTGTAACTGTCCTATAAACTTGAAGATCCTTCAACCATTGATCAGGGTTAACATGTTTTGTGAAGATGCATGTGCATGAAGCATGTGAAGATACAGATGCACTTATCTGAACTCCAGGTTATCATATTTTCTTTGAGGAAGGGACAGAAAAGATACAAAAGGGTTGAATTTATATTTTTGCTTACAAGTTAAGATAAAATGGAGACAGACCCTTTTGTCAGCTTTGACAGCTTAAGTGTTTTTTTGGCTTTTGTAACATGAAAAGCAGAAAAACTTGCTATAAATTATCATGGGTTGCTTTATAGTAGAACAAAACAAATCTCAAGTCCTCTGTTTTTGTGTGTGTGTTTGTGTGTGTGTGTGTGTGTGTGTGTGTGTTATCGTCTGAGGGGGGAAAATGGAAATTTACTTCAGTTGAGAACCCCCCCCCCACACACACACACACACACACACACACACACACACACACAAAGAGCTGAATAAATTGTATAATTAATTTAAAGGTCATCAATCCTGCATACATTGGTGTTTGAAAGTTTGTAAACGCTAGAATTTTCTGTTTCTGCTTAAATATGAACTAAAACATCAGATTTTCACACCAGTCCTAAAAGTAGATCAAGAGAACCCAGTTAAACAAATGAGATATATATTATACTTGGTCATTTATTTGAGGAAAATGATCCAATATTGCATATTTGTGAGTGCCTAAAGTTTGCGAACCTCTAGGATTTACATTTAATTTGAAGGTAAAATAAAAATCAAGTGTTTTCAATCAGTAGGATGATGATCAGGTGTGAGTGGGCACCCTGTTTGATTTAAAGAACATGGATCTATCAACATCTGATCTTCAGAAGTGGATCATGGCACGAACAAAGGAGATTTCGGAGGACCTCAGAAAAAGCGTTCTTGATGCTCATCAGGCTGGAAACGGTTACAAACCATCTGTAGAGAGTTTGGACTCCACCAATCCACAGTCAGACAAATTATGTACAAATCGAGGCATTTCAAGAGCATCGTTACCCTCCCCAGGAGTGGTGGACCAACAAAGATCACTCCCAAGAGCAAGACGTGGAATAGTCTGAGGTCACAAAGGAACTCGGGGCAACTTCTAATCAATGGAAGGACTCTCTCACATTGGCTAATGTTAATGGTCATTTTTCATTCAACCTTTTTTATACAGGCTAGCCTCATACCTCATTGAGACACGGGGACTCATGGGTTTACCATCAGGAGAACGTTGAACAATAATGGTGTGTAGGGGTGCACGGATTGCAGTTTTCTGGCTGATCACCGATTTCTAAAGTCTGACCTGTCGATACCGATTTTGTTTTATAAGCGACGCTGTCAGGTGTTCTAAGGTCACAATGCACCTCAAATTTTCTAATTTTTTGTTCAAAAACATACCCATGAACAATATCATAGAAACAAAACAAACATGTTTTAACTGAAGTTCAGACAATTGTTGTTAAAACTAAAAAAAAAATCTGTAAAATCGGTTTCTCATGCAAGTATCAGCCAATTTCAGAAAATTAAGGAAATCTGGGCCATTAGGGGTGCACCGCTAAATCGGCCGGCCAATTTAGTGGTGCACCCCTAATGGTGTGCATGGCAGGGTTGCAAGGAGAAAGCTACTGCTGTCCAAACAGAACATTGCTTCTCATCTACAGTTTGCTAAAGATTACATGGACAAGTTAGAAGGCTGTTGGAATAATGTTTTCTAGATAAATGAGACCAAAATAGAACCGTTTGGTTTAAATAAAAACTGTATGTTTGGAGAAACAAAAACACTACATTCCTGCATAAGAACCTTATCCCATCTGTGAAACACTGTGGTGGTAGTGTCTTGGTTTGGGCCTGTTTTGCTGCATCTGGACCAGGATGGCTTTATCGTGGATGGAACGAAGAATTTTGAATTGTATCAGAGAATTCTAAAGGAAAATGTCAGGACATCTGTCCATGAAGTGAATCTCAAGAGAAGGTGGGTCATGCAGCAACACCAAAGAATGGTTCAAGAAGAATAAAGTTGATGTTTTGGAATAGCCAAGTTAATGTCCTGATCTTAATCCAATCCAAATGTGGAAGTACCTGAAGCAGCAGTTAATGTGAGAGAACCACCAACATCCCAGAGTTGAAGCTGTTCTGTACGAAGGAATGGGCTCAAATTCTACCAAGCCGGTGTGCAGGACTGATCAACAGTTGCCAACCAAGTTCAGGCAGGTCATCTGGACTGTTTCTTTTTTTGTTGTTGTTGCTGTTGCCGTTTCGTCCTTCATCCAAATGACTTAATCAAAGGGGAGGGGGTGGGTCCCAGAAGTCAACTTATCACCAGCAAACTGGTTGGTCCACTGTGTGGGTTTGCTGCTTGTGGGACTCGGTTTCTTTATGGCTCCTCGGATTGATGAAGTCCTTTGGATCAAGGATGAAATGTCTCAAAAAAAAAGAAAAAACTATCCAGATGACCTGACTGAACTTTGGATTTTCTACCTAGATTATTGAGCATGAACTTTGAAGTTACCAGAAACATTTAGTTGCAGTTATTACAGCACAGGGGGGTCACACCAGATACTGAAAGCAAAGGTTCACATACTTTTGCCACTCAACAGATATGTAATATTTGATCATTTTTCTTTATAAATAAATAAATGACCAAGTTTAGTATTTTTGTTTCATTTGTTTAACTGGGTTCTCTATCTTCTTACAGGAGTTTTGTAAAAATTTGATGATGATTTAAGTCATTTATGCAGAAATGTAGAAAATTCTGAAGAGTTCACAAACTTTAAAGCGTCACTGTATCAGAGTCAGAGATTCTTTGTCGTTCACATCACGTGGTGCATGCAGTGGAACGAAATTATGTACACAGGGTCCCAGTTACATCAAACACTTGCAAAAATATCAAGTATGTGAAAGTCAGACCAGGTTTTGTTAAACAAGAGACTGAAGTCTGATGAACAGATGCTGGAATTATTAAAAACTAAAACAAATTCAGTGAGTGCCTGTTTTGGTGATGAGTGAATGAGAAACGGGTACAAAAGTTTTAGCAGCTTCTAAGTTGATTGTTAGTGTCAGTTGATATGGAAGCACACCAGAGTAAAATAAAGTTGTCTTCTTGAATGGATGTGAAGTTTGCTCAGCACTTCTCTTGTAGCATTAGCTAACTGATTTTATTATTTGTTTTTTTGGGGGAGGCAGGGGTGGGGGTGGGGGGTAACAAGCATAGTTTACAAAGCAGACTGGTTGACAGTGTGTCTCTGTTAAACTGACACCATGTACATTCAGTTTGACTCGTTTACGGTCTTGCCTTCGCTCAGCACAAATAACCCGTCTTGCCGTCACCTTTTATTTCTCTTTAACAGCCTCGGGTAAAACAAACCTAGTTTCTGGGAACCCTGAATACTAGAAGAGCCTGGTTGTTGGCGGTTCAGTCCCAGTACGAGTTAAAGGCTCGAACTAAACCGGATTGTTCAAACGATGCTCCGTAAAGCAGTCGGACAGCCTTCCAGCCTGTTTCTCTGATACACCCCCGCTTTGTAAACGTCACAGCTTCAGGCTGTTTTCATGCACGTGGAAGGTACATTGGGTTCAATCAAATGTTGGTGGAAGAAACGGAAAAAGATGTAAAATTTCCCTCTGTTTGTGCTCTGTAGACGGGTCACATTCAGTTGTAAAAGGAGAGGACAAATGTGGAGGATCTAAGACAGGCCCCCGGACCGGGATTTGAACTAGTAACCTGCTCACTGAGAGGCAGCAGCTCTAAATAAAATGAAGCTTAAGATCTGTTGAGTATAAATAAATTGCTATGTGTCATCATTGAATGTTCCCGTACAAAAACAAAATGGGCACCCGGGGAGCAATTCGTGTCCTGCTCAGACGCCATGAGATGTGCAATGACCGGGGATCAAACCCAGGACCTTCGGGTCCCGAGTTGGCTGCCCTGCCTCTACACCATCTTGGCCCCTAATGTAACCTACTACAAAATATTTGATGCCTTTTTAAATGAGCTATAACTTCCAAAACTTGTGACAAGGTGTCTTCAGCTTGGAAAATTGCAGCAAGTATGCAGTAGTTGTCTTGGTTTTTATTAGTACTATTATTTTGGTATTTTATTGTAAATTTTATTACACTTTTTATTAAACTCAATTTTATTTCTTTCATCATATTTTTATCTATGATGTTGTAATTCTTGTCAAGCACTTTGGTCAGCTGTCGTTGTTTTTTTTAAAATGTGCTATATAAATAAACTTTGAATTTAATTCATCTGGTTTCAGCTTCCTCTATTCCTCTTTTGAGCTAGCTAGTATTGCGTGCAGCTAATTGGCATTACGCCAGTACCGGTGGGGGGGTGGGGGTGGGGGTGCAGTTCGGTTAGGTAGTTAGGCACGCTCTCTCCTGTTAATGGGGCGGTGTGCCCCGCTTGTATAATGGTAGGGGGAACACTGATTATTTACGTCATGAAATTAGCATATCATGATACAATTTATTTTCCCGGGCAAGCTTTTTTTTACCGGTATTGTCGTGAACGATATATGGCCCAGCCCTACTATTTACAGATATTAAATGATAATCCTCCCCAGCTGCGACACCTTCTTTGTTAGTAAGCGTGTGTCAAGCAGCAGAGAGGGGCTGTTTGTTTGTATTCAACAAGGGAGGAGAGACGTGAAGTTGGCTGCGCAGACGGACAGAAAAAGAACTACTGTACACTAGGAATGTGCGATTTAAACGGTACACGGTAGAAACTATAGACATTTAGCCTACGATAGAGATCTGTCTTCTACCAGCTAACCGCAGTAATGCCGTTTCTGATGTAAAATCAGAGTTTTCAGTTTAATCATTACTTTTTGTAGTTGAAAACTGCAGAAGTGGTGTTCAAGTGTAAAATCAGAGCTGTCAGATTTAGTCGTTACTTTTTTTGAGCTGAAAACTGTGCGCAAGTGGCGTTAGTCTTTTTTTCGAGAGCTAAGTAGCGAAGCTACAAGCTAACTACAGCCGGCTTGCCGTAGTGTTGCCGTATTCTGACGCATGCGCAAAACGCCGTGTTCCGTCGAAAGTTTTGTTGTTTTTTTTTTCCATCGAAAGTTAA
The DNA here is from genome assembly GCF_014905685.2 of Nematolebias whitei. Taxonomy (NCBI): domain Eukaryota; kingdom Metazoa; phylum Chordata; class Actinopteri; order Cyprinodontiformes; family Rivulidae; genus Nematolebias; species Nematolebias whitei. The sequence goes on along the minus strand of NC_056506.1, from coordinate 46,560,614 downwards.
AGTCAGCGTTGGTCAGCTTTAGAGAAACCTGCTCTCTGATCGGTGAAAAGAACGCTGTGTTGTGTGATTTTACTGCGAGACCCTCTGGTCAAAGCCACAGACCCATTTTGTGTCAGCTCTCCATTAAAGCTGAAGGCGTCGCCCACTAGAGGTTTGGAGGGTGAAGTGTTTCAGTTGCTGCTCTGTTGCTGTTCATTTCTTAAGACTGGAAACTTAAGAGTTAACATATTTTTTTTGTTTAAAACATGAGGCTAAAACTACATTTGATATATTCTGCACTGTTTTGCACTACAAGCAAGAAGCCTAATACTTGATTTATTATTTAAAAACTCTCTGGACCTAGTAGTGGAATTTTCTTAATTCAAAATATGATGGCAAAAGGACACCCTATGCTTTTTGTTTTTGCTAGTTTTATACCAAAAACATATCGCGATATATATCGTTATCGCCACCTTTCACGATACATATCGTGATATGAATTTTATGCCGTATCGCACATTCCTACTGTACACAGATTTTCAAATCCTACAGTGAATGGTAGTGCCACATTAATAAAGTAGCTTGTCATTGCTAAAGACACGGTCCTTTCTTTAGCTGTCTTGTTAGCCTCTAAGGACCACGTCTTCAGCGATAAAAGCTGCTGCTTTATTAATGTGTCGCTACCTCTGTTCCTCTCATGAGGCACAGCATGGGTACGAGTTTCGTACCATAGTTTGTTTCAGGGAAGGAGGGTGGGAAAACTTCACAGCCGGAGCTGCAGCACGAAGTTGAACACACTCTTCATGCTCTACTTTATAGTCTGTTTGAAATGGTGAAAAAGGTTTGTTGTGCTCAAGCCTTTCTTTGGGACTTGTTGTCTGTGGTTGTGCCAGGAAGGACATCCGGCGTAAAAATAATTTCCAAGTCTTTGTGTGACTTAGTTTGCTGTGGTGACCCCTGAAGAACGGAGCAGCCAAAAGAAGAAGAAAAATCTTTAGTTGGACTTTCAATTTTTTTGTATTTTTAACTGTCATATTTCTCAAATTGTGCAGTTTTCAACCAAATGATTTGAATGAAAGAGTAAAGATGTTATTTGGGTGTTAAACGTAGCATAAAGTCTTTAAAGTTTAAAAATACATTAAAGAGCCTAAGCGCATCTTATAATGTATAGAAATACACTTTTTTTTTTTTTGAGTAAGAAACATTAAAAAGTTGAGGCTAAACAGCTGATTTTATTTTATATTATAAGAATAGACATGGACAACCAATGCACACATGTGGTGTCATTTTTTTAAAATAACGCTCTTTATTTCCAACTTCGCATGTCAAAGTTTTAATGTTCTCATCTGTTCTGATCTGTTGGTGTTTTGGGTATGGTTCTCAGCTGCTACCACATCAGGTTATTGCTCAATCTCTTTAAAACTGTTGTGGTTGTGATTGTTTTTGTGTTTGATAAAAATGCTAGTCTGTGGCAGCCATCTTAAATTTTATTTCATTGGGAGAGTTTCGTTAAAATGTGTCAAATAGTTGATGGGGTATTTCGCTGCCAAATATGCACTCAGACATAAACAGGCAGTTACATGATCACCTGCTTTATATTTTTAAGAAGCAAATGTGGAAAAGAAAACTAGAGAAATTCAGTCTTCAGACATTTTTCTTTGACACATCCTGAATTGTTAAAGCACTGAATTACCAGTTTAGTCTTTAATAAACACTGCAGAATACCAGTAACTTCGCTTGGCCTGAAAACAAAGCTTTCGGTACAATGCACAAAGTCTCGGTGCTACATCTTGATTTTTCTCACCTCCATGTTCTTGTTGTTCCACAGGAACACCATCTCCAGCGGGCGATCTCGGCACAGCAGGTCTATGGCGAGAAGCGGGACAACATGGTCATTCCGGTCCCAGAGGCGGAGAGCAACATCACCTACTACGACTCCATCTACCCTGGGGACTTCAAGATGCCAAAGCAGCTGATTCACATACAGCGTGAGTGAAGCTGTGGTCAGGGAGCAGAGATGATGGCGTGTAGCAGAGCAGATTAGACGGCTCAGCTGTTTTCAGCAGGCTGCCATGATGGGGCTCTGGACCAAAGTAGAACTAAAACATCCTACTTGAGTCTTTTCTGTTTATTTCATAAAGGTCACCAACGCAGCTTCATTTAATGTTATGGTCAAACTAAAATCTATCTGGAAATCAGTGGCTTCAGGCTTACAAGTATTGTTTGTCATTTCCAGCAGCTGTTGGTCTGTTTAATGGGATGAGGCGTTTGTTTAGTGAGCTTCCACAGAGTTGTCATGCGTTTGTCAGACTTAATGAGTTTGTGAGATTGCCTCGTGCTGTATTATCAGAAGAAATGAGTTTGCTTGATTGCTTAGTTCAGTGGTCCTGTCTGTGTCACAAGTAGTTGCCACAATTGTTTCTCACAGAAAAGCAATTTGCCGTACCTCAAACACAAGCACTGCTCTCAGTTTGAAGCTGAAATCACAAATGTTTGGTCCCATCAACAACTGTCTGGCTGATTCCAGGCTTTTCCTGAGGGCCAGACACTTGCAGACCAGACCTAAAAAAAGTATCTGCTTAGATTATATTAACTTTAATAGTCTAAATTTCTGTTTAGAGTATTACATTTTTAAAGTTTTTATATTTTACACGATGTGTGACGATCAGTGAATCGTAGAAAGTCTGTTCAAACTTCAGTTTCCCTGGTGTTCCACTTGTCAATAACACACTAATTTAAAGATAAACATTGTATTTTTAATTAAATTTGAGTTTATTTTAAATTCTTATGTACTGGATCTACATGGGGTTGGCAGCTTTTTAAAAAAAATGTTTTTTCTCAGCATCTTTGCTCTGAGATATCACTGCTGAGCTTAAAACTAATAATTCTGAGACTGGACTAAGTTTTTCTATAAAGGGCAGTGTTTCCCCTAGGTCAGGGGTGCCCACATTTTTTCAGCATGTGAGCTACTTGACCAAGTCAAAGTGATCTACCCCGTTTACACGGGGACAACCTCTAGAAACGTTAGTGTTTTTTTCAATATTTATTTGGGGGTAATAAACAAAACGAGCGGGTTTACACAAAAAACACTGGTTTCCATGTCAGTCAAGTTGACTGATGAGAAATTATGAACTATAGTCCTGTGGCTTTAAAATTATAGTATCCGCATGAGGGAAGAGGCATTACTGTATTACGCGCCACTAGCTTAGCGCTACGTCGGAGCTGATGGGTGGGGTGGCAGGGCGCTCGGTTCTGTTGACGGGGCGGGTGCGGCGCCCCGTTTATATAATGGTAGGGGAAGCACTGAAATGTATAGATTTGAATCTTACCAGAATGTTCTTAACTCAAACTAGGCGACTGAAAAGAAGCGCTCTGACAGTTGGACGAGTTCTGTTGGTTTGTATTACATCAGCACTGATGCAGGCCCTGATGGTGTGAGGCATACTTTCTATGAAACAGTCTGGTCAAACTGTGAGAGCTCATAGTTCAGACGCTGCTCAGCTTTGGGAACTTGTTTTTGTGACTAAAAGTTGATTCAGTGACAATATTTAAATGTCATTTACCTGAAAGGTAAATGCCCATGCAGGTAGTGTCCTAGTCCATTCCAGTTATGAGATGACAAACTTTGCAATTAGGTCTGAAATTCATCCAAACTAGTCTTCGTCAGCAAGTGTCGATCATATTCAGAGCTTTATTCTGAGAGGAACTTTAGGAGTTGTTGCATCGCTTTGTTTACTTTAGTGAGTACAATGTGTTTAATGCAAGGGATTTCTTGTAGGATTCAAACATAATCACTTGGATTGAGTCCAAGTCTGAAGTTTAAGCACAAATGAGCATAGAGCCTTAAAGTTATACTTTCATTGAGCTCCCTTCCAAAGGGTATCCTCTGACTCAAGTCATCGTGTTTCTGTTGTTTAGAGTCGGCAGTTTTCTTTATTCCCTCAGCGCCTCAGCTGTCAAGCACTTTTATTCTGTTCTGTAATGTGCCTGACAAACATCAGAGTAAGACCTGTTTGCAGAATGGGGGGGGGCAGTATTTTACTTGTAAACCAACGTCATACTTCAGCAGTTTTATTAGTTTTCACAGAAAACTGTTTTGGAATGTTGCAGTCATCATATTTGAGATTTGCAGCGCTGAAAACTTTTTTAGTGGCGTAAAATGAGGCTTTTCAAGTTCAAGTTGTGCAATCTTTTCCTGCGAGCTCATGAGTAAAAGGTTCATCAAATAGAATCATTGTTAAATGTTGTTTTGCATATTAAATGATGGTTTGGCCTATTTTTGTTTTTATTTTTTCCAATAATTTCTGCTTTTATTAGTTAAATGACCACGAAAGTCATTACGCTTAAAATATATATTTTTGTGAACAAGTAGTACAAAATTAAAACAATATTTGCTTCAAATCTGTTTTTTATTTGGTCTAAAGTGACTTTAGAGCTCTTTTAATCTAAAGCTTGATTTCTGCGATCAGTGCCTTCAGTGTCAGCTGACCTGTGGTTCTCCTGTAGCTTTCAGCTTGGACACAGAGCAGCCAGACTACGACCTGGACTCAGACGATGAGGCTTTTGTCAACGAGCTGAAAAAGAAGATGGACATCAGCTACCTTCAGTTTGAAGAAATGATCGACCGGCTGGAGAAAGGCAGCGGACAGCAGGTATCTGCTCCCAAACACATTACTATGAAACAGTTTGTGAAAGTTTTAGGAATACAGTGAGTTATTTGTCGCCCCCACTGTTGCGTAACTTTTACTAAAACATCTCTTGGTTGTACCGTCCAGCTTGTGAGTCTTCCTGAAGCCAAACTTCTGCTGAAGGAGGACGACGAGCTCATCAAGGAGGTCTTTGACTACTGGAGCCGCAAGAGGAAAAGCAGCAAAGCTAACTCCCTCATCCCCACCGTGAAGCAGGAGAAACGGGACGGCTCCAGCACCAGTGACCCCTACGTGGCCTTTCGACGACGCACCGAGAAGATGCAGACAAGAAAGGTCCGTCTTTTTCTTTCTTTCTGCTGTGTTCAGCTGGATTCTTGCCAAATTTTCCCATGTTTTTAGGTCTGTTTTTGCACAAGTTGAGATATCTGTGCACTTTGTAGTGTAGTGGTTTCCAAAGGATCTGTTTCATGTAGGTTTGGTGTTTGTAAACGAGCTTGTTCCTTTGTCTAAGAATCCACGCTCGGTGATTAAATTTCTCTGCCTTTTGTGAAGACGAACTGGTTCAGAAGGATCCAGTTTGTTGTGTTGTGAACGTTGTACCTGAATGTGACAGTACATGAGCACGTTGCTGTACTGGTTGATCTTCTGTGCCAGCACTGTACAGTCGAACCCCCCCCCCCCCACCACTACCCTCAAAACCATTTTAAATAGTAATATCAATAATCACAACAAACTGCTGATGTGCTTTTGAAGAATACATCTGCCACCAAGTGGTCATCTGAAGAACTTCGCACTGACTTTCTGATTTATATTTAAAAAAAAAAAAATATATATATATATATATATATTTTTTTTTTTTATTTATTTATTTTTTTTTTAACACAACTAGCCTAAGAGACTCAAATGGAAATATTCAGTCCCCTCTAAAACCACAACAATGAGTTTAAAATGAAGCGATCAAGTTCTTGATTCAAGTAGAAACAAACGCCATGTGTACATCACGAGTATTTTTAACACTAGCTGCTTCATGTTCAAATGTTTCCTGCTTGTTTATGGATTTTCTTATGAATTTGCGTAATGACAGGTCTAGCGTTGTTTTCATAAGTTTGATTTGCTGCCAGCAGAAACACTGAAGGAACAAAAAGGCGTTAATGGAAATGTGCTCATTAAAAAACTGAAGGGAAAAAATAAACTGCTAAACTTGAACAAAATTTTAAGAGGGAGAGAAACAGTTTAAAACCAAATGGTTAAGTTTCAACAGGCTTGGAAGATAAAACTTACATAAGTGAAAAGTTTCTTGTTGTGACCCAGTCGCTGTCATGGGAGGTGATTTACTGATGAGTGAAGGTTTTCAGCTCGTTAGAAATAATTTATTAGTGAATAAACTATTTTTTTTTATGGTGAACATCTTTTGACTTGTAAAAAGTTAAAAATATTTTGTTCGTCTCTCATAAAGCTGAAAGTTCACACATCACTGTTCAAAATTCTGTAAATGTTTAGAAAACAAAAAAATGTTGAGTATATTCAGTTATCATAAACCAGATTTTAATGTTTGGGTATTTTTTTATTCTAAATAAAACGGTTGTGACTCGATGCACTCCTCAAAACGTTTGTCCTTTGACTGATAAAATAATTTTCCTTCATTTGTTCATTCAGAACCGTAAGAACGATGAGGCGTCCTACGAGAAGATGCTGAAGCTCCGCAGGGATCTGAGCCGAGCCGTCACCATTCTGGAAATGATCAAGAGGAGGGAGAAGAGCAAGAGAGAGCTGCTGCACCTCACACTGGAGATCTTTGAGAAGAGGTGAGGGCTGTGCACACGGTTCTGTTGGGCCACGAATGGACCCGAAGCAGTCGGACGTATAGGGCGGTGAACGCTGTGACTGCTAAACGTTCTGAAATGGGGACAGACTCTCACCTGTGCTTTTTTTGAGTGGAAACGATTTATTTATTTATTTACAACATGGGGGGTGTTTTTAAAAACTAATGTTTTTTGTTTTCCCAGAAATGTCATGTCAGACTATGGAGGAGAGGTGATGGCAGAGGTTCTGGCTGAACGGGCGCTGGTAAGACCGCAGATCATTCCCCTGGTCCCTCTCACCAATCAGTACCGGCACCCGGACCACATGGACTCCAAAGACTACAAGTCCAAGGTGAGTTGAATAGAGCTTTGAAACGTTACTTATAAAATTGTAAAAGCTTCTCCTTCAAGTACAAAGTATAAAAAGTCAGGATTATTTATATGTTGAAGGGCAGGTTAATTTATTTATGACCTAAGCTTGACACAAATGCCTTGTTTGAAATGTAAAACTTGATTTGAATCATTTAAAGGCTCCAAATTACTGATCACTGCATTAAGGTAACGGTGTATAAACAAGTCTTCTTCAGTGGTATTTAGCATCTCGTTTCCTTCCAGCCTGAGAAGATGGAGGTTCCACGGCAAAAGAGGAAGTATGAGAAGAAGAAGGTGCTACCGTTGTCGTCAGGCGTCCCCCACCATTCAGGCCCTGCTGTGTTTAACGCCAAGGACCTGAACCAGTACGACTTCCCCAGCTCAGACGATGAGCCCTTCTCTCAGGTACAAGAACTCTACCGGCACCAACTCTGTCAAATGTTCGTTCACTACGGACTAAAGTAAAAACTTTCTACACTGATCGTAAGTGACTCTGACCATTGCAACACAGGCATGTTTCGTTTCACTGAATTGTGTTTATCAGAGGACAAGTCAGGTCCTCTGGATAGATTCTTCCAGAGGACTTAACCTGGTTAGATTCATCTACCTGGATTATTGAGCATGCATCAGGATATCTTCTATGCCAGGTTCAACAACACTTCAACTGCAGTGGACTGGACCTCCAACAGCCCTAACCCTACTCAGTGAGTGTAGGGTTGTTTCCATCCTAACATTCATCCAAAGAAAGCCTGATGGGCTCACGGGGCGAGTGCTGAAGGAGAGTGCAGCCCTGTTAGGTCATGTGGTGGCACAGCTCTTTCAGCTGTTTTTGACATCCAGCTTTGTCCCAAGGAGACAACCATTATCTCTGTTCTTAAAGACTTGTGCAAAAGCCATGAATGATTTTAGACCTGTGACACTCACCTCCATCCTCTGCAACTGCATGGAGCAGGTGGTGGTAGAGGAGCTCATTACCATGGTGGGGAGCGTCAATCATTTTACCTACAGGCTGCAGCATGAGGGTCGTGGATGCCAATCTAACCCTCCTGGGTACCGTGGCAAAGCACCTGGACTCCTGCTACTCGTATGAGGATTTTATTTATGGATTTTTCATCTGCCTTCAATACAGTAAAAATAAATGACCTTCATTGCTGTAAAGTACTGCAAATAAATACATGTTTGGTTTTATGGATTAAGGATTTTTCAACAAATAGACCCCAGCATGTCGAGGTCAATGGTTTTAAATTTGGCAGCATTGTTTGAATACTGAGGTCCCACAAGGCTGTGTCTTGTCACCCATTCTCTTTTCCATCTAACGAAATGACCTGTAACAATAATGGACTGACGCTCTTGAAACATGCAGATGATGTGGCCTTGGTGGCCGGTTTGACTGATGAACACTCACCAACTACAAACAGGCAATTTGTGAACACCGTGGCCATCTGGTTCCGAGAGAGCTCATTAGAACTCAATACTTCTAAATCTGCACTGCGGGGGTCGCCGTGTATCAGCAACCCCCCATCCTCTCACGAGGTCATGAAGTTGGAGGGGCAGGTGGTGGAACAGGTCAATGCCTTTAAACGCTTAGGTACTGAGATCGACTGCCACCTGTCCTCACAACACGCATAGCACGACAGCGCTCGTTTCTCCTGAGAAGGCTAAAAGGTTTCAAGGTCAAACAGGACATTCTGATTATAGTGTACCGGCCACTCATCAAGCCAGTTCTTACCTTACATTCATTATCTTGTCATGGTACAACTTCCTTACAGAAAATAATATAAAAAACCTGACCAGAATCTGCAAACAGGCTCATCGGTACCCCTCAAATATATCTCAGAACTTTATAGTCGTGCAGTACAAAGCTGCATCACCCTTCACACACCCCTTCACCAGTTATTTCAGCTCGACGATTTTCTGTTAGTCTGTGTGACAAAGTTTTTTGAAACTTGGATCTAGGGTTGTGGATCTCTGGTCTGATGTGTATCTGGACACGCTGACACATTAAAGATGCTCGAGCAGCTCAAACACAAAACTATTCACCCTCAATCTGCACATTCATACAAATCACTTTATTTTCACGTCCCTAAGGCGCCTCATCTCATCAACGCAGAGCTGCTTTTTTTTACCATGTCAACTCATTTGTTATATTTAGTTGTAAATCTTTAAGCTGTAGTATCATCACTTTGTGTACAATTATACTGTGTGATGAGACTGAGGCAGTGTGATGCTGCAGATTATTTCCCAGGGTACTTGTTGCTTGACATGTCTCAGAAGATGATGATTTATTGTCCTGTCGGCTTTAATCTAAAGCAACAAAGCAGAAATTTGCTGCACTGCAGACGCTAAACTTTTCTCCAAACTTCTACCAGAGTTGTGATTTTAGAGGAAATAAATGTCCTCAGCTCAGTGTCCTGATATGTCCATTCAGGGTTCCAGAACCAGACGGCAGTTATACATTTTCCTCTCTGACTGAACTTACTGACCTTTGACCTCTCCTGTCTGCAGCTGCACTCGGGCTCTTCGGAAGCAGAGGAGGAAAACGACCCAGATGGTGCCTACGCCTTTCGCAGGAAGGCGGGCTGCCAGTACTTCGCTGTAAGCAGTAACTCTCGACTCGCTCGGTTTATGACAAAACCTGTTGCGTTGTAATAAAATTTGATTATAGGGGCGAGTTCGAGAGAGCAATGCCCCATCGCAGTGAAAGGTTGTAACTGCTGACAAGCTTTGTGGTTGTAGCTTTAACAAGTCTGACGCAGGACTAAGCTCGAGTTTGAGGCCTTCACTGACTCAAATGATCGTTGTCGATCTTTTCAGCGGTCGTTGTTTCACAAGGATGAGGATGGTGTTCTGTCTGTCCACAGGCTCGCCAGGATCTGCTGGGGAGTTGGCCGTGGTGCGGCCCCCGGGAGGGCGGATTGACAGGAGATCGTTTTCGCTACAGTCTCACCACGCTCACTGTGCCACGCCGATGCCTGGGCATGGCTCGGCGACGCGTGGGCCGAGGCGGCAGGTCTGTCAACGGCTCATTTGTTTCTCAGGACTTAAGACGAGAACGTGTCACTGAATCTTACGGTGCTGTGTTTGCAGGGTGTTACTGGACCGGGCGCACACGGACCACGACGTGTTGGGCGGACTGGATCCAGAGACGGTCGACCTTCCGCTGTCCGCTTCTCCTCCTCCTTCAGCTACTTCACGCTCACTGGCCTCCGACAGGTTCGCCGGTACCTCAGAAACAAATACCTCGAACAGAAGTCCCCCCTCTGACCCCCCGTCCTCTCCCTCCTCCACGGACCTCAGTCAGATACTGTTGAATATAAAGTCGTGCCGATGGAGGCACTTCAGACCACGGACACTACCACTACACGAGCTGGACAACGCCCACCCTCTGTTCAGGAGGATCAGTCGTGGCGTGAAGCGCCCGCTCTCCGCCTCAGCCGGGGGACAGTCGATGGGGCGGCAGCGCCCGGCGAGGCCTGTCCCCACACCCTCTGCTGGTAAGTGATTAAACTGCCTTTAAACAACACGAATCATTTTAACCCAATTCACGTTGAGCAACTTTTGCCAACACACAAATGGTGGTAACTTGGTCAGAATGAAGCTGATGTGGTTTGTTTAAAACTTTTCTTTTCTAGACGGGGTGTTTTTATTAACCTCACCAGAACTCGTTCGCGTTGTGAAAGTTTTATTTTCTGTTGCAAAGTCTCACCTCCCCCACCCAGCCCGGTCCCTGAGGCGTCAATTAAAGCTGGGTTTGATAAATACATTCATGGAATGAGCTGGGTCTGTCGGCGCGGCGCTGCATACGGACTAAATGCCTCCGGTCCCGGGTGGTTCTGTTCGCCTCAGCCTCGTCACAAACCTCGTTTTCTAATGCATGAAAAAGTTTGCTTATTGATTTCTTCTGAAATGATTAATCTTATTTTTGAAACGGCACAACGATGAAAACACTAATTTAATGAACTAAAGTTATTTTTTTTATTTTTTTGAGACACTAGTCACGGTTTTTAATCTGCTGTGAGAAAAATAGATTTTTATAAATAAGGATGAATTATGAATGTTTCCAGAGGTTATTATTTAACTTTGAGACAAAGTTAGAGCTTTGAAATAAAGTTATTTGTACACAAAGACCATAAAATAACGCAGTGAGGCAAAAAGCTGCTTAACATAAAATTTGAAAATATATTTTTTTAGGCAGTAAAAAGTCTAAAGACTTGAGATAATGTTTGTTCTCGAGGTGAAAATCAGACGTGAACAACAAGGAGGATGCTCAAGTTTAGTTTTTTTACGTGAAGTACTTGCCGCCGTACACGTCACACCGCCGTATGAATTTGAAATATGAAATTTATGCAAAAAGGTGCAACTTAAACGGTGAAAAATATGGTAATTATTTATTTAGTACTTCTCATAAATTTCTTCTATTACAAAAAAAATGTTCATATGTGAGTTTAGCTTCAGTCTAAAAAAGTTGAGTCTTGTCCAAGCGTGGACAAACATTTTAACCAAAAATACAGTAAATGTTCTATTTTTCTTCAAGTAAATATTTAAAAGGTAACAAATATTTTGAACGTGATTAAATTAGTTATATATGTGGCTCTTTTTACGGTGAAAAAGTTTAGGAATTTAAGAAAGTTAGATCAAAGTAAAGTTTAGTGTTTCATTTACTTATTTCATGAAAAGCTTTTTTTTATCATGAAGACTTAAATTAAGAATGATGTTACAGTGAAAATGTTTTTAAGTGATTTGTAGATTATAATTTTGGTGTTTTTTTGTCAAAACTTTATTAATGGGTTATAAAATGAGGCATGTTGGACGAGCTAATGATGCCGACGTCTTGGTTTAGTAACGACGTCGGTTTTACTTGCAGACTTGGATCATTTATCAGTTTCTGTTTGTCTCGTTCCGTTTATGGCACACGTGAGCACTCTGGTGACATTTAGGGTTGTTTGAAACTTAGCGTCTTATTTTCATCTGTCCTCTGTTCACCCGCTTCTTTAATCATCCGCCCCTAAACCCTCGGCCGTGTCTGTTCTGGTCCAACCTGCAGTAAAGGTGGTGTCTCGCTGGGCTTTGAGTAGTTCATGACGGAGTCCCTGGAGTGTCTCATTCTCTACTTTTTTTTGTTTGTTTCAAAAATGTTCTGCAGCAGAATAAATTATAAACTCCAAGCCAGAGTTAAGTTTAATAAGTCCTGCACACAAACTGCCAAGAACACGGACCCACAGCCTGATGGGTCGTTCAGTGAGAACACGGCTGAAAGTTTTTTCCCATCAGTCACTGCTCCGTGAGATGCGCCTGAAGAGTGACTTTGTTCAGAAGGAGTCTTGTTGCCATTTGAAAGGAAAACCCCTGAAAAGTCTGAGCTGCTGAATGTGGCAACAGTGGACCCTGCAGTCAATCCTCTACTCTTGGTTCTGACTTGTTGCGTGCAGTGAATCAGTAAAACTTCTAATGGTTTAAGTTGGAGAACACTAAAATACTGTTGTGGGTTCAGAGCCCGATTTGTGTCTGAAACTGCCTGAAGGGACGTTTCAGATGCGTCTTAGTTTTATTAGTTAAATTCTCTTTTCATAGACTGCACTAATTTATCTGTTTTATATAATCACCATAATTCTCGGACTACAGAACGCATCAGTCTCTAAGCCGCACATATTAAATATAAGCGAAGTCATAATTTTGAACATAAATAAGACGCTCCGTTTATTTAGCCGTGGGCATCCACCACGCATCGTCGGGATCTGTGCCCAGCGTCTCCAGCCGTGTGCAGCTTGTTGTCGTAAAGAATCGGCCTCCAGGCTGCATGATCATAAGTCTTCATGAAGCTTTGCTGTCTGACTCATGGTTACAACCATTATACCTTCAAAATGAACACAATAACTATCTAAGCATAATCACTTGTCAGAACGGTGCCAAGCACCTACGTAACCGAAATTATTTCAACATTATATACTGTAAATATTACCCAGAAGTCTTATCGAGGTCATGTGACCAGAAGTCAAATGGTACCAGTAAAATACGGTAAATATTTAGTAATTGAATACCATTGATTTTTATTGTTAAACACTTTTGGTAACAGCTGTTTTTAAATGTACTTTCTAAATAAAGTTGATGTGATTTCTCCTCAGCCCTGCTCATGTGAGCAGGAGGAACGGCCCCTCGTCTCCTCCGCTCCGTTCAATGCCCCCCGTTTAAGCTTAAATGAGATATTCGTATTTAAACACATTTACCGTACACAGATTTTTAAAAACTTTTATTTGTGCATCAGTCTTGACTGACCAACTGCTTTAAAAATACATTTGACAAATTCTCCGGCGCTCGCTGAGCTCTCATGACAGAAAGGGGATGGTGGAAGAACCCCTCGCTGTTCTCCATTGTTGTTCAATTCTCTGTGTTCGGATGAGAGTTTAAAATGAGATCCTGGTATTTAAACGCATATTTAATGTACACAGGAAGAATTTTTTAATTTTTTAAATTAAAACCTGTACCAGACATGACTGCTTTGTGTCTCCAATGCCCGACCATCGACGTGTTGATGCAGAGCGTATGAGCGGCAACTCCGTTTCCTCCTTCGACAGCCGATCGCTTTTAACATGAAAGCTGCGTCGTAAGAAACTCTCCGTGCGTTTTCCATTATCGCTGAACGAGTGAACAGGTCTGTACACGAAGCGCAAAATACGGGAACGACACGGGAACAATCTGAAGAAATTAATGGATGTCTATCTTGGGGGGTGATCCTCAAAAGAACCTCATTGGTCATTCTGGTTAGATTTCTGGTCACATGATGAGAGTGGGTGGAGTTACGGTAGAGAATTTGAAACCCTGAGCAAGAGTCGTACATGTGGATACATTCACTCTGTCACAAACGCCCAAGAAGGGCGGGGTGCTGGAGCCACGAGCGCCCAGCTCTATCAAAGGAAAATGTTAGTTAGCTGCAGGAAGTTACCGAGAGACGGCAGGAAGTCTGTCAAAATAAAATATAAAAACATAACTTATGAGAATTATGAAAAATAAAACATAAATTAAGACGCTCCTGCATATAAAGTGTGCGAGGAAAAAAGTAGCGGCTTGTACACCAGCAATTACGGTAGATGTTGTTGCCAGATTTGTGACGGGACTGTGTGTGTCAGCTTTCACAGCAGATCAGTACCAGCAGCATCAGGAACAGCTGGCCTTGATGCACAAACAGCAGCTGGAGCAGATCCAGCAGCAACGAGCCAAGAGACCTGCCAACAGCTCGCAGGTCAGTCTCCGCCTCCTGCCGCTCTCTGATTGGCTGCTGGGATTACGTGTTGTTTTTTATGTAAACACCCCGCTCCTCTGCCAACAGAGCCTGGCGAAAACGTTGGACCAGACCAGCGCTCAGTTTGCCGCCTCGGCCCTCATCGCCGCCGAACAACTGCTGGCTCTGAAAACCAAGGACGAGCTGGCCCTGGGAGGCGGAGTCAATGGCGTCCTCTCCTCAGGTGCGACCACGCTCCAGACGCTCATGTTTGATTTGCTCCATCAGTTTTGTAAGATTGGCCCAGGGGATAAAAAGACCTTTAAAATGTTTACCTGCCATGAGTTTTTTTGAGAAAGGTTCAGCTCTTGGAGCGCTGCCAAACCTCAGCCCGTCATCATCATCATCATCGTCATCATCAGCCCCGAGACCTAAAACTCAGAAACTCCTGGAGTTTAAACTACGAGCGTCAAACTGTTGGAACACGCTTTAAAAAGCATCAAACGCACTGAACACTTTCATTTATTCGTAAACTGAAGCAACAGGTCTGCCCCCGAGTTATAACAACCAAAGTACGGTGATGTCGTGGTATTATTGTTCTAAAATATATTTTCTTTGACCCTGGTGGAAAGAAGCCGTCATGGAAGGTCCTGCGTTTGATACATGTTGAATATTTTTACAGTTTCAGATTTTATTCTAAATAATTTTATGGTTGTTGGGAAATGTTTTAAAAGCTGCTTTAAACATTTTACCTGAACACATGTTATTTTACTAACAAAGCTCCGACAGTTCTACTTTTTAAATGCTGCCTCTCAAACCCCTCCCCCTTTTACACCTGCTGTCCCCCCCTGTCCCTCCCCTCGCCACCCCCCCTTAACTCTTCAGGTGTCTACAAGAGCTTGCCGCTCTCGAGCACAGCGTCCCCGTCCCCCGCCGCCCCGGCTCCTCAAACCGCGATCCCGACGTCCGCCTTGCTGCACCCCTGCTCCACCACCCTCTGCTCCGCCACCAGTAACAACAACGGCACCGCCCACCCCGCCAACGCCACTAACGCCACCTCCACTCAGGTCCTGTTGGGAAACAACAGCCTCCGTCTGGGAATCCCCCCTGGGAAGCGCATCCACGCTCCCCGGACGCTGGGCACCACCATGTCGACATCCGCCTTAAAGCTCGCCCACGCCGCCACCGCCAACTGTCAGAAGCCCAAGGTCGCCACGGCCTCGGCGTCTCCTCTGGACATGGTGCCCAGGTGAGGGACTCTGCGGACTTAGAGAAACATGGAGAACCAGATTTAACTTTTAGTGTTTTCACTAAATGTTCTGACGGAGCAGGAAAAATAAAAATGAAGTTGAACCAGAAAACTAAACGATCTGCCTCCAAGGTTAAAACTCAGTTAAATAAAGTTGTGTAAAAGCTAAGGGACATGTTTACTTTGTCTTTACCACAGTCGCTTCAGATCAACTAAACAGATTTAAAGACCCTGATTCTCACCGTGGTTCTGTTTTTGCTCCACAGGGAGAACCACGAACAAGACAAGCCAGCACTGAACAGTCTGTCAGAGAACACAGTGGCCATGGAGGTCACGTAGCCCCCGCTGCTCGGCTCGGAGACGACGTGACTCATCGTTGTTGCTTTTTTTATTTTTTAGGTGCTATGCATCATTTGTTAGTCGTGAATGCAAGCGGTGGCTGAATGAGCACGGCAAGGTTGGGTTTCCATGGCAACTGTTTTGGGACTTAATTGCAATGCTCGTCTCGTACAAAAAAATTCTTCCCCCCCCCCCCCCCCCCAAAAATTTCCTTGTTTGTTACTGTTAATAAGAGATCGTCTGTAAATTCTTAATATGGCAATTATATGTACAGTACTGCATATTTGTAATATCCCCCTCGGCCCTCTTCTTGTATATAACATTACTTGAATACAGAATTGTTCATTTGTGATGTTTTGCACTTGAAATATAAAGAAAAAATACTCAAAAGAGAAAACGACAAACCGCAGCTGGTGCAGGAGCGAGTGGAGGTCGTTCCACAGAAACCGTCTCATCACGTGCATGGTGCAGAACCTGCTGTTGGATCTATTTATTGTGCCGTGTTTACAAAAACTTTGATTTTCTCCCACCATCCACGTCCATTTTCTTAGATTTTTAAAACACCGTGCCGCTCACAGGTTCCCCCGCGTCGCAGTTCGCTCGTCCGTTTACCTTCTTTATTTTTAACGACGACGTCGACGCCCTTCGACGTCGACCCGTTTCCGTAGAACCGGATCCAGACGCAGGGCAGTGGATCGTTTCGGGCTCGAGTTCGTCGGCAGGTTCATCTCCACGAAGCTCTTCCATTCGTAATATTCTTGAGACGAGTAACAAAACAACGGATGAAGCTTTCCCAGAAGACACTGCTGCTTCGTGTCTAAGCACTAATTTTATTTTATCGATTGATGCTGCTTTTATAGTTTTTCGGCGTCTCTGCTTTTACGCCAGATGCCCTCGTTTTCCTCCGTTTTCTCCCAGTCATTTTTTAAAATAAATATTTTTGTATCGCCCCCACTTGCTCATGAAAGACTTCATTCTTTTGTTACTTGTTCCTCTGAAAAAATAAACTATAAGGGAGTGAAAAAAAAATGCAGTAACTGACCGTATATCATTCCAGCTTCTATATAATAAAGAAAACGTGTATGACATTAAAAAAAAGTTTTTCTCTACTAAAAAAAAAAAAAATCAAAAAACTCCTGAAGGCTGAAAGGCCATGAACCACATGTTATCGGGTGCCTTCATTTGGGAAAAATAAAAAACCTAAAAAAATGAGCTCTCTTCTGTGAAGAGTTTGGTACTGAACAAGGCTACTTGTAGTTTCTCTTTGTCCGTACCACAAACCCAGTGCCCGTTCCGACGGCCCAGTTTGATTCATGACTTTGTTTTGTTTTTGTAGACCCTGCCACCACACGAGAAAAAAATAAAAAGAATCCTCTGAATTGTCACAAAATGAAATAAAAATCCAGGGCATTACGTTTTGAGCTGTGTTGTTGTTTCTGTCACTCGGGGTTCTGGCGTGAGGAAGAGGAGCAAACGATACAAACGCCGTGAGCTCGAGATGGTTTTCATGTCGACTGGTTCATCGCCGATGCTTCAGATTAACTGGAAATAAGAAAACTTGATGAGAAATAAGTTACTGTATAGTCTACACGACAAACCCCGTCTTTGACTTTTTAACATTTTCTGGACGAATGATTTTTTTTTTGTCGTTTTGATTGAATTTTTAGATCCAAGTGAAGTGAAGTCTGTCGGTGCTTGGAGGAGGTGTTGTGAAGGACTCTCAGCTACTACCATCAAATTATTACCACGGTATTTGTAAAGTGCACCGGATCCGTTTGGTCAAATTGGTGTGGGACCATTGTGAATCGGATCAACAACAAATGTTGATCAGTGCAGATTCAGTGATCGTTTACCGAGTGGTTTATTTTGCTAACAAACAATTTGTGTATACTTTGTACTTGGTGATACTCTAGTAAAGATTCACATGTAAGCACCTATGTAAGTTAGGTCTACGTTGAGGTGCGTTTTAAATTTAAATCTTTTATAAAATCTAAAATTCCCCGCTAATTTTAGTTTAATTCCCATCTGGAGAAATTGTTTGTATATTTGAAGGTGCAAGACGCCGTTCCCTTTACCAGTCCGCCTAATGTGCATGTTGTTGTTCTGTGTGAGGGAACCCACACGTGCACGGAGAGAACATGCAAACTCCACCCAGAAAGATCCCGGGCTGGGATTTGAACCAGGGCAAACTGCTCGCTGAGCGGCAGCAGCTCCAACTTCACCACCGTGCTGCCCCGGAGATGGAACCTTTAACACAAAGTAAAATATATATTTTTATTTTTTAGGACATTTTAGATTTAGTGCTCCCTTGGCTCAGAAATGCGCAATTAATCCCTCTGGGTTACATGATCCAGGCTTTAATTTGGGATTAAACAAAGTAGGAATACCCTGCTTAATGTATTATCTCTGGCGCCACCTAGTGGATAAATTATTTTATGCAGATTTCGTTTAAAATTCAATTTTGGATCTTTTAATATTTGACGTTTATAAACCATAATCGTGCACGCACGTGTTCATATCGGCTTTAAACGCTTTGATTCAGAACAGAAATTGTCAAACTTTAACAACAAAAACACAAAACTTTATTCACATTTATTTATTTCTCACTGAACTGGTGAAAAAATAATCTGAGAACTGGTTATTTTAAAGAGGAAAGTTTATTTAGAATGAATAAATTACTTAAATATTCCTGTTTTTCTGCAGGGGAGCATGAAAGAAGCGACTCTTATTCCTTCAGGATTATTTGCTCAGGGAGGAAAAATCCAAACATTAGTTCTTCAGGAGCTCCAACAGCTGCAGCCTTTTTTTTTTTTTTTTAGCTTTTGAGCAAATAGAGAAATATTTGGAGGTTTGGTGTCTTCTGACGGAGGGCACAAACATCTGGCTCCAGAGAAGCTTCTGATGTTCTGTAAACACTCGACGCTTCCAGGAGGCGCAGTTAGACTTGACGAGCAGGAAACCACCATCGCCGTTAAAACGTCAACTTTAATCGTCCTTAAATTTCTTTAAAAGTCAAATTTTTGAACTTTTCAAAATGTTTCTGCACTAAAACAAGTCGGACGATTTAAATTTAAACCACCAGAATCGACACAAAACGTGTTTGAAGTTTTTTCCCCAAATACAAATTATCACCAGCTGCTAAAGGCCGGGCCATTACGCTGGTTTGTCTATAGTGTTAGCAAAATATCTCCTGAACCAGTGGGCTGAACTCGGAGCACTCTGTTCGTTATCAGAGACCATTCAAGATGGCCGCCACAGCTCAGCCTCACAGCAAACCGCTGAAAAGACGCTGAGCTGAACTTTGGTGTGGTGGTAGCTGAGAGTAGCTCACAACAAACTGAGTGCTAACAGATTAACTGCTAACAGATTAACTGCTAACAGATTAACTGCTAACGGATTTACTGCTAACGGATTTACTGCTAACGGATTTACTGCTAACGGATTAACTGCTAACGGATTAACTGCTAACGGATTTACTGCTAACGGATTAACTGCTAACGGATTAACTGCTAACAGATTGTTACAAACGCGATAAGAGCCGTTTGTCGAACCTTCAACGCATCTCAAACTTAAAAAAAGAAATGCAGATTATTTCGACCATCAGAACTTTCAGAGCAGAAAATTAACATTGTCCAATTCACAGATTAATTATTAATGATGGTCTTCCTCCTGGAGGAGGCGACGCATTCCCTGCAGCTGGAGAGTTCGTTTTAATGCTCACATGATCAATAAAACATGGATCCAAAGCTGCTTCTCTTCCTTTCAAATGTTTACTCAGGTAGTTTGGACCGGAGTTTGGGGGTGACTGTCGCGGTCGGGGCTAAATGAGCCGAGGTGGATATGACGTGTGCAACAAAAGAAATGTGCACCGCCAAGAATACAGTTTTACAGACAAAAACGTAAAATGGACCCCGAAATTCAAAAGCGGTTCAAGCTAAACATCTGGTTGAGTCTTTGTGCGACGGCAGCAGAACGTGTATTACAGTAGTCCCTCGTTACTTCGTGGTTCGACAGTCGCAGACTCTTCTTGTGCGTTTTTTCAACGCAAGATTGTTCACGACACACGATTGTCAACTTTAATATGACTCACGTGATTGGGACGGTACGGAATAAAAAGTTAATGGGAAAAAAACTATATTGTAGTTTTCTTTTAATAAGCCTACACTGTAACGCAAGTCAAAAGAACTACGCTACCCAGAAGGCAACAGTGCTTCCAGCTGCTGCTTTCTGGAGGGAAAGTTTTGCAACAAAGTCGGAAATGATCGATCTATGAAGCTCACGGAACTGGCAGGAAAGTTGCAAATAATCCTGAAGCTCATTTATCCACGTGCACGTCAACCTGGACGGGGTGGTGGGCTTCATCTGCCGAACCAGAACCGGGCCCGACCGGAACCGAGCTGCTGTGTTCTGCAGAGCTGGTGAGTACTCGTATAAACCTTGGCAGTACTGTGCAGTATGAGGTTAAAATGACGTCGGTTTAAGAGATTAGAACATTGTAAGAGTGTGGGAAGAGTTTATAAAACCTAAAAATATAGAAGTACTAAAATAAATAGGAGTTCCTACTTGGTGGTTTTCCACCCATGGGGGGGAGACGTAACCCCCGTGATAATGGAGGGACAACTGTAGTTGAACTCTGAGCCTCCGTTGGTCTCCAGCAGTCGGAGAGGACTCCTTCAGAACGAGTCCATCCTGACTCTTCAAGGCGACTGTCCCCTCGGCGTCTCCGGCTCCTCAGATCCGGTTCGACATCATCCCCGTGTTCAGTTTGAGGAAGAAGGACTTCAGTTTGCACAGCCGACAGTTCTTCTTCTTCTTCTTCCTCCTCTTCCTCTTCCCGCTCCGCTCCTTCTTATCAGCTCCTGGATGGTTTCCCTCCTCCTCCTCTTCGTCGGCCCAGGGGACCCAGGCTCCCGCGTGCCGTTTCGGATCGGCCCGCGGGTCGTTGGGCGGGAAGTAAACGGGCACGGCTGTTTGGTTGTAGTAGGCGAGGCGGGCCAGCAGCTGCTGGACCACATCTGGCCGCTGGTCCGCCAGGTCCTGCCTCTCGTACGGGTCGGCTGTGATGTTGAAGAGCCAGACGGTTTTTGGAGGGACCGAGGACTCGTCCTGTGACGGCACGGAGCGCTCCAGGTTCCACCAGTGGCCCAGGAGGGTGGGAAGAACCTGCAGAACAGAACCCGGGGTCACTTCAGCTCGTTACGAACTTAAAGCAGAACATTTACCGGAGCGTGCTGGTACCTGCACCGGGACCCAGTCTCCATGTCCTGGATCTCCTGTCAGCAGCTTCCAGTCTCCGACCCGGATGGCCGCCTGCACCGATGTGTCCCACACCGAAGACCGAGGTCCGGACTGAGCTTTGGGGCGTGGTGTTCTGGACCGGGACATGTTGTGGTTCTGGACTAATGTCTGCCTGGACTTTAGCTTGAGCTTCGTCTTTGATTTTGTCCGAGTCTGAGACAGGTTCTGGTACTGTAAGGTGGTCCGCTTGGACTTTGACTTCTGACGAGCGGTACCAGAGATCGACGAAGAACCACTGGACTGGATCTTTGGTCCATACCGGAGCTGGGCCTGGTGCTGAACGTGAGCTTTGGGTTTGGGTGCTGGTTCTGACTTCACTTTAGGAGCTTTGGTCTTTTTGGACTTTCCAGCAGAACTTAAAGATTTCTTTGAAGGCTTCTGGATGGTCTTTAATTTGAACGTGGACTTCTTGTGTTGTTTCATCTTCAGAACTCTCTTCTTCTTCTTCGACTTTTTATTCGTTGCTTCTTTTGACGTTTTCAACGACAAATGTAAAGATAAAAACAAAAAAACAGAAATGTTTACCAAAATACCAAAGTCCATGCTCAATAATCCAGGTATACAATCCAACATTTTTCAGTCAGGTCATCTGGACAGTTTTTGTTGTGCTGAAACGTTTCACCTTCCATCCAGAAGACTTCATCAGTCAAGGAAACGCACAACAAAACTGATCAGTTTTGTGTTTTACTGTATGTATTTTTTATTTTTAGCCAGCCGTGTTGCAGTCACTGTTCAGAAAAAAAAGCATGTATTTGTATATGTCACTGGTACGTATTTAAGTTATGAATGTAAGATTATGTAAGTGGTTAAGGAGTGGGAATTTTGATAAGTTTATACTTCTACCCACTCCCTTGAAT
>NC_056506.1:46536972-46538453 GCF_014905685.2 Nematolebias whitei | reverse complement strand
TTCAAAAAAATAATAAAAATAAAGTTTAAAAAACTGTAAATATCTCGTTACAACATGGACACCTGCGGCATATATAAATACAGCCTATATATGTGCAAAATTATTATTGTTTTTTTATTTAGTGGGCGTGGCTTATATTTGGGTGCGCTCAATAGTCTGGAAATTACTGTATTTTGCATTTTTTAGGAGTTGGAGTCTGTAATCTTAAATCTGTGGTTCTCAGCTGATCGGGCTTCAGAACCCATCATCACTGCTTAATGACGAGCCGGACACAAGGAAAACTTTCAGCATCCACATATTTGTGACCCATGCTGACAAAATGAGTCAGAATGAGGCTGCAGTGCAAAAAAAGTAAAAATATTAAAATTTCTGTAATAAATAAATAAATAAATAAAACCGCTTCCATTGATCCCAGTAACTAAAACAGCATTTAATCTTCTTAATCGACCTTTAAATCAAAGTTTTCTAACGATACGTTCACAGAAAACACCCTTTTAATATATATATTTTTTAAACTGAACATTTATCCACTGCTGGCTGCCTTAGCGTGGGGAAATCCCTTTGTATAAAGTGTTATTGTGAAACTTGGGGATCCCCCTTTTTGACTTTAGAGCTGGAACTCCTGATGAGTCGCTCCAACAGAAATTGAGTTTTCAAACTGGAGCTCTAAACAAACCCAGCCTGTTGCCAGGTATCAAATTT
This sequence comes from Nematolebias whitei, assembly GCF_014905685.2. Taxonomy (NCBI): domain Eukaryota; kingdom Metazoa; phylum Chordata; class Actinopteri; order Cyprinodontiformes; family Rivulidae; genus Nematolebias; species Nematolebias whitei. Next base: position 46,537,751 of record NC_056506.1, on the reverse strand, counting down.
CCACAAACGAGATAATTATGAAGATTTTCAAAACGGAGATTTTTAAAAACAATAAATCAATATTGATAAATTCCTCATCGTGACTCATTCTGCCGGCGTGGGTCACATTAATGGAGTGCAGAGATGGTGCACTTTGAGCCTGAGGGAGTTAATCAGAACATCTGGCAACACACAAAAAAACACTGTTAATAAAAACCTAAATGACCGGCAGATGAAGAGACTACAGAGGAACGTTTCTTTACTCAGCTGTGTTTGAATTCAGACCTTCACTTCGCTCAGCAGTGATTTTGTGACATGAAATATTTAAACAGCGACTCCTGAGTCGTAGTTTGTGTCGGCTCGGTACCTGCAGGCCGCTTCGTCTCCGTGTCGTCCCAGCTCAAGCTGGCAACAGGCCGTCGGTGCAGAGGGTTGATGTTGTGGAGGATCTCCTGACGAGGAGACTCCGCCCCCTCACTGATGGCGGGCCAGACATCGAAACCGTCCAGACCCCGGCTCTGAACCACACAGACGAAGAAACCTTCAAGTTCTTCTTTCATTTTTATGAGTCAAACATGAAGTTTATAGTTTTGTTCTTCCCGTTAAATCATTGATTAAAAATAAAAACTCGTGCTGGTTTATAAATTCATTCACATCTGAACAATAAATACAAAACATCTGAGAGGTGAATGTTACAAAGAGCACATTTACAGGGTGTCCTGTCCATCCATCTGTCTGTCCATCCATCTGTTCGTCCATCCATCTGTTCGTCCATCCAGCCATCTGTCTGTCCATCCATC
>NC_056506.1:46532329-46536962 GCF_014905685.2 Nematolebias whitei | reverse complement strand
CATCTGTCTGTCCATCCATCTGTTCGTCCATCCAGCCATCTGTCTGTCCATCCATCCACTCAGCCATCCATCCAGCTGTCCATCTAGCCAGCCATCCAGCTAGTCATCCAGCCATCTGTCCGTCCAGCCAGCCAGCCATCCATTTAGTCATCCAGCCATCCATCCAGCCATCCATCCAGCCAGCCATCCATACATACGTCCAACCATCCATCCATCCATCCATCCATCCATCCAGCCGTTCATCCATCCATCCATCCGTCCGTCCGTCCGTCCGTCCATCCATCCACCACTTATCCATAATCAGGAAGCAGGTCCAGGTGTGAAACCAGACCTCCCTCTCCCCAGCAACACTTTCCAGCTCATTCTGGGGAACCCTGCGGTGTTCCCAGGATAGAGAAGATCCACAATCCCTCCAGTGACTTCTGGGTCTTCCCCAGGCCTCCTGCCATTGGGAAGTACCTGGAAAACCTCTAAAGGGAGGTGTCCAGGAGGCATCCTAATCAGATGAACCACCACAGCTGACTCCTTTCAGTGCAGAGGAGCAGTGGCTCTACTCCGAGCTCCCCCCAGATGACGAAGCTCCTCACTCTAACTCTAAGGCTGAGCTTGGCTACGAGACCTGTCACGTTAGCAATTTTGCTGGGCGATTAATTGTCTCGGAAATTATTGCGATAAACGATAATATTGTTTGAAATTTGACAACTAGTAATAATTGTCAAATTTAAGAAGTGTTTAATTTGTTTTATATGTAGTACCTTTTTTGACCACTGGATGGCAGTAGAAGGCGGTTTGAACTGAAGGATGGATAGTGAGGGAGTGAGCAGTGTGTCTCTTTAAGGAAAGTGGGAGGGAGGCCCCTTGACGTGACATGGGCCGTCTCTCTTCAGTTCTTAAAATGGCGGACACGGTGTGGTTTGAGCTCTTTAGCAACAAAGTTCATGCTCAATCATCCGGGTACCAAATCCAATAATTCTCAGTTGGGTCATCTGGACGGTTTCTTTTTATAGAGACGTTTCGCCCTCTATCCAGAGGGCTTCATCAGTCAGAGGAGTTCCAGTAAACTTTCCCCACCAAGCAGTAAACTCCTTAAGTGGACCAACCAGTTGATGAAGCCCTCTGGATAGAGAGTGAAACGTCTCTATAAAAAGAAACTGTCCAGATGACCCGACTGAGAATTATTGGGTCTTTAGCGTAGCATTTTTCACACAAAGCTTTTAATTTAAAAAAATCAGTAAACAAGTTCTCAGCTTCTTTTTGCAAAGAAAAACTTTTTACACGAAGATTTCAACTGAGTTTTGGAGCTTCGACAAGTTTTTTCCCCCAAGGTCGGCCTGTTAGCTTAGCTCGTAGCTTAGTTTCTCAGCTTAGTTTCCTTTAACGATCCAAAAACGTGATTTTGGACGGCTAGAACAGATTTTAAAGAGAAAAGGGAAAGAGAGGGGTCAGAGAAGAGCACCGGAGTTGAGCCTTTTGTCATCCAGTGTCTTCAGTAGAAAGAGAGAGACACGAAGAAACGATAAATTAAAATGAGGCTGATAATTTTCATTCATCATGCGATTAATTGATTTATTGTTTATGGCGACAGGATTAATGGCTATCCTGTGAAGGAAGCCCATTTCAGCCGCTTGTATCCAGGATCTCGTTCTTTTGGTCATGATCCAAACCTCATGACCACAGGTGAGGGTCGAACAGACCAATAAATCAAGAGCTTTGTCTTTCCACTCTTCCTTCACCACAACAGACTGAAGCAACGCCCTCATTACTGAGGACAAGGCACCAATCCGTTGCTCCATCTCCCGCTCCATCCTACCATCACTCATGAACAAGATGACCAGATACTTGAACTCCTCCACATTCATGTCCCAGAAACTAAAATCTGGACAGTTTAACTGTAGCAGAGTTTGTAAAACCTGAACGACGTGGACGATGTTATCGATTTCACTCCACTGAGCGACTAAACCTTAAACACATACAGTAACAACATTTACTTTGCTTTACAGGACAATAAAACCAGTAAAGCACCAAGTGAAAGTGTTTTATCTCGTTCCATTTAATGGTTATAATCTTATTACTCTGAAAGAACCGATAAAATCCTAGAAAAAAGCAGGATTAATAAAAAGGAGTAAGAATAAAATCATTCCCAAGTGCTAAAAGTGAAATAAAGCACGACCGAAATTAAAATAATTACTGCAAACATTGTTTGAACCTGACCTGGCTGATGTCACCCCCACCCAGTCCCACCAGGGTGGGGAACCAGTCCGTGATGTGGAGAAGAGCTTTGGAGACCCGTCTCCTTCGTTTCAGCAGCGGGCTGTGCACGAACGCCACGCCGCGGACTCCACCCTCCCAATACGTGCCCTGAAACCAAAACCAGAGGGTTTAACTGGAAACTGCGTCAGACGGCAAGAGAAGTCTCTTCAAATACAAAAAAAACGTCTGAACGAAAGAAAATTTAACTCTTAATTAAACTAAAACTGTCATGGAGCCAAGAGCTTTGTTGTTCAGGGTCGGAGCGCTGAAGCACCGTGCATGACCGTCCTCTCCAGACTGGGAGTGAGGTTCTGCCTCACGTGGAGGACTTCAAGTATCTCAAGGTTTTGTTCTTGAGTGAGGGATCAATGCCAGGCCCGTCGCTCATGACTGCAGTTGGCTCCAAACGCCGCAGCTTTAACTCGAACACGAGAACATTTCTCCCCGGTCCTGGCTTCCCTTCATTGCTTCTGTTTTAAATTAATTTTATTGATGACCTAAAATATCCTGACTAGACAAGCTCCTGCAGCCGTACGTTTGCTTTGGTCTGTCCTGCGCTCCAGGCTGGTCCACGGAGGTGATCGGGCCTTTTCAGTTGTAGCTCTGTGGAACCAGCTGCTTGTTAAAACATTTGTCTGTCACAGAGGAGAGCGACAGAAATGCTTTTTATTTGTGCAAACGTTCACGTTTTTGTTCATCTGAGGGATTTGTGACGTCAGAAAAGCCAAATTCTCACTAAAATACTCTCAAACTACAGACGACCTTATTTGTAGTCCATCTTTTTGATGACACCTTTTTCAAGTCTTTGTTCCTGCAGTTTGCTTTAATTCTGTCGTCGGAGTGGTTTTTCTAACCTTTCGGCCTCGAAGCGGCCAGTTGCTGCCTCCTATGAGAGGCTGGGCGCCGTTGTCAGTGGAGTAGATGATGACGCTGTTTTTGTAGTAACCATGCTTCCTGAGGGCGTAGGTGACGTTTCGGACCGCCTCGTCCACCGTGGAGACCATGGCGGCGTATTTTCTCCTGGCGACGTTGGCCATGTCTCGGTACGGGTAGATGTAGGACTTGGGGGGCTGCAGCGGGGTGTGAACTGCCTGCAGGAACAAAGTTCATTTACTCGCTTCGGTTTCACCTCTGAAACAGAAACCAGGTCCTTCTACAAGATGTCTGAATAAAAGTCATTGGTGAAGCTGAGAAATGACACAGGGCTGAAATTTAATGAACAAAGGTTGAAACTGAGTTAAGGCTAAAATAAATGGAACACTAGCTAAAAGCTAAAAGCCAAGAGCAGCAATCACCAACTAAAATAAAGCAAAATGCAAGCTGAACATTAAAAGGCTAGCTTGAAGCTTAAAGTAGCAGAACTGTAGCTGAAAGTTGCACAAGTGTCGTTATAAGTAGTAAAACTGTAGCTGAAAGTTGCACAACTTTAGCTTATAGTATCAAAACTGTAGCTAAAATTTGAACAGCTGTAGCTAAAAATAGCAAAACTGTAGCTGAAAGTTGAACAGCTGTAGCTAAAAATAGCAAAACTGTAGCTGAAAGTTGCACAACTATAGCTAAAAGTTTAATAGCTGTAGCTAAAAATAGCAAAACTATAGCTAAAAGTTGCACAGCTGTAGCTAAAGTAGCAAAACTGTAGCTAAAAGTTGAACAGCTGTAGCTAAAATAGCAAAACTGTAGCTAAAAGTTAAACAGCTGTAGCTAAAAATAGCAAAACTGTAGCTGAAAGTTGCACAACTATAGCTAAAAGTTTAATAGCTGTAGCTAAAAATAGCAAAACTGTAGCTAAAAATAGCAAAACTGTAGCTAAAAGTGGCAAAACTGTAGCTAAAAGTTGAAAAGATGTAGCTAAAAGTAGCAAAACTGTAGCTAAAAGTTGCACAGCTGTAGCTAAAATAGCAAAACTGTAGCTAAAAGTTGCACAGCTGTAGCTAAAAATAGCAAAACTGTAGCTTAAAGTGGCAAAACTGTAGCTAAATTTTGCACAGCTGTAGCTAAAGTAGCAAAATTGTGGCTAAAAGTTGCACAGCTGTAGCTAAAGTAGCAAAATTGTGGCTAAAAGTGGCAAAACTGTAGCTAAAAGTTGCACAGCTGTAGCTAAAATAGCAAAACTGTAGCTAAAAGTTGCACAGCTGTAGCTAAAGTAGCAAAATTGTGGCTAAAAGTTGCACAGCTGTAGCTAAAATAGCAAAATGTAGCTAAAAATAGCAAAAATGTAGCTAAAAGTTGAACAGCTGTAGCTAAAATAGCAAAACTGTAGCTAAAATTTGAACAGCTGTAGCTAAAAATAGCAAAACTATAGCTGAAAGTTGCACAACTATAGCTAAAAGTTTAATAGCTGTAGCTAAAAATAGCAGAACTGTAGCTAAAAGTGGCAAAACTG
>NC_056506.1:46525177-46532319 GCF_014905685.2 Nematolebias whitei | reverse complement strand
AAAACTGTAGCTAAAAGTTGCACAGCTGTAGCTAAAAATAGCAAAACCGTAGCTAAAAGTGGCAAAACTGTAGTTAAAAGTTGCACAGCTGTAGCTAAAATAGCAAAACTGTAGCTAGAAGTAGCAAAATTATAGCTAAAAGTGGCAAAAATTTGGCTAAAAGTAAAACAAAAAAAGAAGCTAGTTTAATGCTAAAAGTGACAATATTATTTATTATTAAATACCAACACATTAGCCAATGGTAGCAAAAGGCTACCTAAAAGTCAAAGTAGAGAATGGGTAACTAAAAGCTAAAATTAAACTGCTAGATAAGAACGAAATGTAATTTATAAGCTAAAAGTACAAGTAGGCTAGACTAGCTAAAAGAAGCAAAAGCTAGCTAGAAGCTAAAAAACTTAAATGGAGCCAGTTTTCTGAAACAGTTTTCAAATAGAACAAAGTTTTTAAAGGAACTGAAGAGGTTTTAATATTTGTTTTATATAAAATGTTAATTTAAGTAAATAATGTATATTGAAAAATATAAAAGTAAAAAAAAAAAACCTCAAATCATTTTGCCCATTTCATAAATAAATCAGCTGAACGTTTTGATACATGAAGGTCTAGACTAGAATCACAAAAAGGTTTGAAAAATAATTAAAAACAGGAAATCTTTTGTGCGAACGCTGAATCAGAATCAACACGATAAATCTTGTGTGATCTTTAAACTACGGTAGTTTCTAATGTTCACAAAGAGCCAAACGAGCAGTTTCGCAGTTTGGAGCGGGCCTCGCGTCATCAGAACCAGGGTTCTGGACCTCCTCTGGTACCTGCAGGGACAGCAGCAGGAAGAGCGGCCTCTCCGTCGGCTCGTGGCTCTCCAGGATCCTGCGAGCTCGCTGCGTGAACAGAGTCGTGGAGTATTTCCCCTCGTGCCCCCACGCTACGCTCTCGTTGTCATGGAGATCGTACCCGCACGACGCAGCGCCGTCACAAGACCCGTAACTGAAAGTAAACGGAGGGAGATCAGCCCGACACCGGGCGTACACGCCGTGAAGGTGTTTGTTTACCTGTAGTAGTCCACACTTCCTGTTAAGGAGCCAAAGAAGGTGTCGAAACCTTTCCTGGTGGGAAGACAAGTTTTCCTGAACAACAAGAGCAAACCAAGCGTCAGACGTTCCTGCAGAGACAGCTCCTCACTCAAAGCTGCCTGCGGACCTGAAACAGAACAATCACCTGCGCAGGCTCACCTGTAGAAGCCCAGGTGCCACTTGCCGACCATGTGCGTGGAGTATCCGGCCTCTCGGAGCCTCTCGGGCAGCGTGTCCATGTTTGAGGGCAAACAGCTGGGCTGGCTGGGTCTGATGATGGAGTGCTGCAGTCCCGTGTGGATCTGATACCTCGGAGACAAAACGGACCTCAGAACCTCCCAGTTGTCTGAATGGTTCGACATCGTTCTCACTGAGGAGGTCCAGTTGTCCCACGCAGCGTTTCAGCTCGTAGCTTTCTTCCATTTCTACAACTCATGTTTCAAAACGTTCGGCTCGTTCAGGACAGTCCTGCTCTCACCGTTGGTCTTTTACTGTTGGAAATATTTAGCTTTGTCGGCCATGTTTGTCTCATTAACATTAACGGAGCGCTCTACACATCCTACAAAGCCTTTTTTTTTTTATTTCTTCTGTCGGCTGCTCCCTGCCTCAGGGTCATCACAGCAAATTAACTCGCACCGGATGCCCACAGGCACCGAGCTACCACAGCCTCTGTGTGGAGCAGAGAGCTGCCGTCTACGGCGCCCGGGGGAGCAGATGGTGGGGGTTAAAGGCCTTGCTCAAGGGCCCAGAGTGGGGCAAATGAAGGTGGAGGCAGGCGTGGGTGTTTCACCTTTACCACCCACATTTTGATGTCGTCGGTCTGGGGAGTTGAATCTGCGACCTCCCGATCACAGGCCCACCTTCTCTAACCGCTGCACCACCACTCCTCCTTTGAGCTGCTTAAAACCTTTTGCTGCTCTTTTGTTCAGCTTCAGCTGCTTTCTGCTAATTTCAGCTTTTTTGTCTGATTTTCAGCTTCTTTGTAATTTTAACCTTTTTTCTGCTAATATCCACCATTTGTTCTACTTTCTAATAATTTAGTTTCAGCTAATTTCTTAGTTATTTTTTTTTATCTTTTTCAGCTACTTTTTCTTCTAATTTCAGCTTTTTTTTTTTCTTGTTTTGCTAATTAAATTAATTATTTTTCATTCAACCTTTATTGATACTGATTAGTCTCATTGAGCCACAAGGACTCATTTACAAGAGAGACCTGTTTTAAATATTTATTTGTAATTTATTCAGCCTCTCTGCACATTTCAGCTTATTCTGCTAATTTCTGCTCTGTTCGTTTTTTTTCTACACATTTCTCCAATTTTATGTTCCTGCTTTAAGAAACGTCAAATTCAACTTTCAGCAGTTTAGTGCTGAAACCGTTTTACTTCGGCTTCTTAAGCATCGTTCAGCAGAAATCATTTGCGCTGTATTTTTGCAGGAAACAGTTTTTCTGGTTCAGCTCGGAGGTCGGTGAAGAGACGTCGGTACCTGCCGGTCATCAGCTGGCTGCGGGACGGCGTGCAGATGGGCTGAACGTAGTAGTTCTCCAGTATGACGCCTTCGGCTGCCAGTTTGTCCAGAGTGGGGGTCTTGATGGTGGGGTTGTGGTAGCCGATGTCGTTGAAGCCCTGTTCCAGAAGAAGCAGCAGTTTTTATGTTTTCAGCTCTTCCTGCAGGAGAGTCTGCAGCTCGGACGACTCGGTTCTGTCGGTCTTCTGTTTTGTCCACAGTTTGGATCTTTATCTTAAAGTTTTCAATCATTTAAAAAGGGGTTCTCTACAAAAGTTATCAACTGGCAATATCCTACCTGTAGCAGATAGCTCTTTGAACAACCTGGGTTTGGGCCCAGATTAACAAGTGGAAGGCTAATCTGAGTGGTACTGAGATCAAAGTGGACTGCTGCCATCTTAAATATCTCCCGTCTTAATATTTGTTCATAACCTTTACAAGAACCTCGCTACAAAACATCTGGACTACCCCTTTAAGAAACCTTTGAAACCGTCTCGGACTCGTCCACCAACTCACCTGGTCGTCGATCAGAATAAAAATGATGTGCGGCTGCTTCTTCTTCTGTCCCGCTTCACCATCTCCAAGGTTTCCATCTTTCCGCCGCCTGGTCGGGTCCGGCTCGGCCCGATGAGCTGACAGGAAGTCCAGACTGAGGAATGCAGCCAGCGCCGCTAGAGCCGCAGGAATGAGCCGCATGGTTAACGGCACGACTCCTGCAGGAAACAAAAACACACACGCAAAAAAAAAAAAAACATTAAAAAGGGGAAAAGACTGAGGGAGGTGCAGCTCAGAAATGTCCGGTTTCACACAGCCGCCGGAGAACTGGGTGCAGATCGTGAAACCACATTTGAGGCGGACCCGCCAAGTTGGCCCCAGCTGTGATCTGAAACATCCATCTGCAGGAGCTCAGAGGAGGCCTTCTTACGATCGCTGGGACCGAGTCACGCCGATAAAATGTGAGGAAAACACCAACTGCAACGGAGGGAGCAGGGACGGGTTCAAGTCCAACTTTTTAATAACTTGTACAGTGAAGGAGTAAAAAACATTTTACACAAGGTGACATACTCTGGTTATAGCCAGTGGCGATTTTAGCCTCTTTTTGACGGGTGCTCAAGCACCCCTAAACATAAAGAAACCATCATTAGGATTATGTGAGAAAACTCAGTTCTCAAACTGTAGATTCACAAACTATTGAACAAATTTGGAATAAAAATGGAATAAATGATGACACTCCTAAACAGGCCAGTAAAATTTATGATTCTTCTTGCAAGAGTCAGATCCTTGATGCCACCTGTCAATCAATCCAGTGGGCTCGTCAGCAACTGACCAGTCAGCGACCTCAATTATTCCCGAAGTGAAACCGCCCCTACCTGCAGGAGCAGGACGTGTGAGGGAAGTGGAGCGCTACGTCTGTAGCATCTTAGCTAACACGTGTGTGTTGTGCGCTGAAATACAGTTGTCGACAGTTGTCAACTGGGGGTGGGGGGGTGTTATGATGCGTAAGAGAGGCGGAGAATGCTCTATTCACACAAGGAGAGCTGTTGGTCAGGCTACTTCTTGTTGCTCTCTAAAATAGTTATTGAATGTAAATGGACTGTACTTAAATAGCACCTTTCTATCTATTCAATACACTCAAAGCTCTTTACAACCTGCGCCTCATTTACCCATTCATACAGCTCTATACTAGATCTCTACAAAGCTAATTGAACAAATCATTCTAAAGAGACTAATCAGAGCTTTATTACATTCAAACACCGATGGGACACACATCAGAGGCAATGAGGGGTTCAGGGACACTTCGGCATGTGACTGCTGGTGGATTCGAACCCCCAACTCTTGCATTTGAGGACGAATCAACTGTTTACTAATGTAGATAAAACTAGATGTTTAACAACTCGTTAAAATACACCAGGATGTAGCAAATGGCATCTACTTTAGTCAAAATTTTCTGGGGGAGGACCCCCAGACCCCCACGTTACAAATGCTTCTGACACCAATGACCACTGTGTTGTTCAAGCCAAGAGCCATGTCAGCACTGGGGGCCAAGTGCCCCTAAAGGTCGGATTCTAGAATCGCCCCTGGTTGTAGATCTAAAAACTAAAAAAAACAAACAATTCTTTGGTCAAACACCAAAATGGTTTCAAACTCTACTGCTCGTAGTCTAAAACTTCAATCTGACCTCAAGTCAACAAAAAAAAATCTCACCACATTCCAACGTGTCGTTATTTATTAAACCAGAATGAACCAAAGTGGAAAACGGAATCCTTCCCCTGATCCAGCAGATTATAAACCTGCTCTCACTCCCTGTGGTGGTTTTCTGACTTTATTAGTCTCTCAAACGGTTGTAGAGGAATTTTGGACCACTCCTTTGACCACATATTTTTGTGCACAGCGGAGTTCATAGTCGACCAAATGATTGCAAGGTGCCCAAACCATCAATGCTGACTCAACATTCACACTTTTGTTTCCGCTAATCGCTTCCTCTGTACATTTTGGTGCCATTTAACCATTCATGTATTGATATAAAAAAAAAAAAAAAAAGTAAAAGCGAAAACAACTGGACTGTTATTCTGAAGTTTTAAAATGTTTCACTTCCTGTTTGAGGAGCACAGGAGAAGATCTCAGATACAATATGAGCTGTTCAGGTTACGCAGATGAATCTCTCCCCTCACACTGGAGGGTCGTTGGGGTCTTTGGCTGATGAGAGATGTTTTGGTGAGATTGAAGAAGGTGTGAATTGGAGGACAAATCTTTGCTCTTTCATAAAATGGTTCTGCAAAATGGCCGCACAGACCAGTCGGTCTTTATGTTGCCTCTGGCCACGTCCCTCAGATGTGAGCTTACAGTGTGATGAATTAACTAATTTCTCTTTGTGGTTAACTATTTTTTAACTAAATACAAAGTTGCTGAGTGTCGTCATCGATCTTCTCTCGATTATAAATCTGTTTGTCGTTGTTTAATCCCAGTTTAAAACCTGGTTTTCACAGGTCAGCCATTTTGGCTCTGTTGCTACTTCACTTCGTGACACAAAGGTGCACCAGTGGTGAACTGGCTTAGACCCACAAATCACATTTTAATCACAAAAGTTTGATGTCATGGGCTCTTTTAGGTGTTTGTCCTGATGTTTGTGTTTTTGTTTACAAACATGGAGCTGTGCATCATGGGTAAACATCTCCACTTTGGTCCAGTGAACATACACTACCTTGCCAAAAGTATTCGCTCACCTGCCTTGACTCACATGAGCTTAAGTGACATCCCATTCCTAATCCTTAGGGTTCGATATGACGTTGGTCCACCCTTTGCAGCTAGAACAGCTTCAGCTCTTCTGGGAAGGTTGTCCACAGGTTTAGGAGTGTGTTCATGGGGATTTTTGACCTTTCTTCCAGAAGCACATTTGTGAGGTCACATGTTGGACAAGAAGGCCTGGCTCTCAGTCTCCACTCTAATTCATCCCAAAGGTGTTCGATCGGGTTGAGGTCAGGACTCTGTGCAGGTCAGTCAAGTTCATCCACACCAGACTCTGCCATCCAGGTCTTTATGGACCTTGCTTTGTGCACTGGTGCACAGTCATGTTGGAAGAGGAAGGGGCCAGCTCCAAACTGTTCCCACAAAGTTGGGAGCATGGAATTGTCCAAAATGTCTTGGTGTGCTGAAGCAGTCAGAGTTCCTTTCACTGGAACTAAGGGGCCAAGCCCAGCTCCTGAAAAACAGTCCCACAACTTAATCCACCAAACTTTACACTTGGCACAATGCAGTCAGACAAGTACTGTTCTCCTGGCAGCCACCAAACCGACTCGTCCATCAGATTGCCAGATGGAGAAGCGAGATTCGTCACTCCAGAGAACACACCTCCACTGCTCTAGAGTCCGGTGGCGGCGTGCTTTACGTCACTGCATCCGACGCTTTGCATTGCACTTGGAGATGTATGGCTTGGATGCTGCTGCTCGACCATGCAAACCCATTCCATGAAGCTCTCTGTGCACTGTTCTTGAGCTAATCTGAAGGCCACGTGAAGTTTGGAGGTCTGTAGCGATTCACTCTGCAGAAAGTTGGCGACCTCTTCGCACTATGCGCTTCAGCATCCGCTGACCCTGCTCCATCAGTTTACGTGTCCTACCACTTCGTGGCTGAGTTGCTGTCATTCCCAAACACTTCCATTTTCTTATAAAACAGCTGACAGTCCACTGTGGAATATTTAGGAGCGAGGAAATCTCACGAGTGGATTTGTTGCATAGGTGGCATCCTATCAGTTCCACGCTGGAGTTCACTGAGCTCCCGAGAGCGACCCACTCTTTCACAATGTTTGTAAAACCAGTCTGCATGCCGAGGTGCTTCATTCAGTTTTGAAGTTTGTGGTTCATTCAGTAAAAGTTTTTATTGCCCTGCTATGACCTGTAACCTGCTACGACCTGTAACCTGCTACGACCTGTAACCTGCTACGACCTGTAACATGCTACGACCTGTAACCTGCTACGACCTGTAACCTGCTACGACCTGTAACCTGCTACGACCTGTAACCTGCTATGACCTGTAACCTGCTACGACCTGTAACCTGCTACGACCTGTAACCTG
>NC_056506.1:46520040-46525167 GCF_014905685.2 Nematolebias whitei | reverse complement strand
GACCTGTAACCTGCTACGACCTGTAACCTGCTACGACCTGTAACCTGCTAACCAAGGCCTTAAGGCCTTAGTTTTTATGCTTGTACGTGTTAGTGTACAGCACTTTGGCCAACGGTGCTGTTTTAAAGTGCTTTATAAATAAAGTTGTATTGTATTGTATTAAGAGTGAAGTGGACCTCTCTCCTCTGAGTAGTGCATGAGCTGACATTGGGGTGAATTTGCTAAGACAATAGGACATGTAAGCTGAGAAGATTAAAAAATTAACTTCACATACTTTGACCTTTAACCCTCCAAAGTTGATGAGCAGCAACCGTTGCATGGTAACTGCTGATGTCTTTCCACCTTGGCATTGTGTTAACACAGACCTCTATGCTCCGCAGCAACAAAACAACTGAACTGCTTTTGGGATCTGCTGTGTGGTTTTGTACACTTAAGGTTTTAGATTTTGATAAGTTATACGCCTGGTATCGACCAGAAAACTTAGGGACTTTCTTTTTCCATTATAGGTCAAACCAAGATGAACATTTAATTTACAATCAAACCTAAAGAATAAACGCCTTTTTCACACGACAGGAACCTGCAGCGTGTAAAGTAAAATGAAGAGCAGCAGCTGGATGGCTGCATGGGTTTAATCCGTGACATGTTTTAACTTGTTGAAAGAGCCAAGAGCAGGATGAGATGTTGAGTTTATACACAAGCATGATGAAAAGCAGCTGCCTCAGCCTGAAAAGGAGACCATAATGAACTGGTTTGTTGGATTAGATGCTGGTGCACAAAGGAACAACATACTACACACACTTCTCTGTGATTATAGGAGTGTATTAGACATTAACTCTTTTCCTGTGACAGCCTGTAGCTCTCTTCTCCAGCATTCAGACAATTATTATAGTCTGTGTGTTATAATGTCAGTAAATAATAATAATACTTTACAGTTTATCCTGGTGCGATAATGTAAGTAACCCAACTTTATGGGTAAAATAGGCACATAAATATAATCTCACATCATATTATTTGGAGTCAGGCCAAAATCAATACCTCGATGAAGGATCAATAGGAGTGAACGGCTCCTCCTCCTCCTCCTCGGTTTAGTTCATCCTGCAAACCGCCGCTCCTTTTTCAGCTCCAGGAAAGTTTAGTTTTCGATAAGTTGGTAAAGATCTCCTCATGTCGTCAAGTTTTTCAAAGAAACGATTCTTCTTTCAGCCCGAGCGTCTTCGCTGCCGATGAAACACGAGCGAAGTCGAGCTGCGGGTAAACACGCGCATCTTAGCCCCGGTGCGGCCTTTCAAAGTAAAACACTGCTTCCGGAAACCGCAGCTTTTATTCCATTAACGTTTATATTTTCTGATGCGTAGGCTGTTTTTAAAGTCAGCAATATTAAAACATTCAAGGTCAGTTTTGATAAATAAACTTATCCTTAAAATAGATGCGTTTTGGTAAACTTCAAGTTTAAGCTCATGTTTATGCGTTAGCGACAGGTGCTGCTAACATCATTAGCTTTCAATCTAGTGTGCCATAAGAATGGATATCTGTAAAATCATATTTAAATGACAGTTACTAATTTTTGGTGTTTGAGTGAGACAAAAAGCAATGTGCAAATGGAGTGAAAGCAAAAGCCTTGGAATTAGCCGATGGCATGGCACAAAGCTAGGTTAGCTAAGCAAGTTAGCAGCTGGGCAATCGTTTCTAATATTGTATTGTAAATATTTTGCATGTACTCTTTTTATTTGTTTAAAAAATTCTATTTAAGGTAAAAAAAAAATTATAAGTTTACATACATATCACTTTTCAATTTAAAATGCTATTCGCTCACAGCTAGTTAGCAAGACATTAGCTTGTGTGGTGCGTTCTGTGAAAATCGGAATTTCTGTGATCTTGTTTGGAAAAAAAATAACGAACGCACCACAAAGTCGAAATTCCGAGTAGGAATGCAAATAATATGTTGTTATCGACTTGTATTGTTAATAGTAGGTAGACTAGATATGCATGTGATGATTTAACTATTTAAAAATCAACAAAAATTATTACAACTGGAACGTGATTAAGTAAAATCTTTTTAGAGTTCCGACTTCCGAGTTACATTGAACGCCTTACCCCTTTAACTTTTTCCATGAAAACGTACTTTTACTTTAAAGTATTAATGGAAACATTTTCTTCATGAGTCAAACTGATGCAACTATACAGATTAAACGAATGAAAATATAATTTGAATAATTTCTTCTCGTCACCGACCTCAACTTTTGTTTTATTTTGAAAACCGCACTTCTCAACATCCGCTGATTGGTGTTCTCTTGTGTGACTTAACTCAGAAGAAACGGGATTTAAATCTTGGTTCAGTTTCCGTCAGCGGTTCCAAAGTTAGTTTGTGTGTTTTAGATTGTGATTCGTGTAACCTCGCTGCACATTTCTCGGTCTGAAGCAGAAACGGAACCGAACATCAGCGGTGTCGGTGTTTCAGGCCGGGCTCAGGAGCCAGCTGGCGCCCCGCAGGAAACCAGGAATGCATCACAGCCACAGATATCATATAATCATAATGTTTATATCTATGATCACAAGCTGTCAGGATGCGTTCAATGCAGGACATTAAAAAACTCAAAAATATCTGTACTATAAATACTAAGTCACGTTCAAGGCCTGAAATGTGGTAGTAGCTGACAGTTGTTAAATACAAACTCTGAGTGTAGTCTCTAATGCTATCTTTATTTGGCTTTATTTGTAATGAGCTTCATGAGACTATTAAAGGTTGAATTGAACTGCAAAAAAAATATTTGGCTACAAGTTTATCTTTTATTTTGTTGATCGTAGTTTAAAACAACTGCTTTTATTTTGGAAAAGTTTTGAATATTAGAGCAATTTAAAAATGTGTTGCTAATGTTGCTAATTAAAAAGTCAAGCATTTTGATTTTGACTATTATGAAACAGCAGCTAGTTTTTGTTGGTGCGCACATTCAAACATAAACCAAACAAAAACATTTGAAAATACAGTGAATGCTGAGTGCCGAATAAAAGAAGAACACAAGCTAAAAGCTAAATGTAGCAAATTATAGCTCAAATCTAAAAGTAGTTCAACTTACCAGAAAGCTAAAAGTTTTTAGGCAAGCTAAAATGAGCAAAAAGCTAGCTGCAAGTTAATTATAACTAAAAGCCAACCAACGCTAAAAACAAAACGACGCTAAACTTTCTTAAAGCTAACAGTCGTAAAAGGTTGACTTAAAGCTGAAATGCTAGCTAAAAGTAAAAAATAAAATAAAATAGCCAGGTCATAGCTAAAAGTAGAAAAAATAGCTAAAATCCAAAGCAAGCAAAATACTATCTGAAAGCTAAAAGGATCCAAATGTTAGCTAAAAGTTGCAAAACTATTTCAAAAGTAAAAAGTAGCACAAGGTTAGTTAAATATTAGTTAAAAGCTAATTGAAACCTAACAGAAAATAAAGTAGCAGAAGGCTATGCAAAAACCAAAGTGGCCACAGAGTAGCTAAATGTTGGCTAAAAGCTAGTTATAAAATCTAAAAGCTGCTCTAAAAACAGCTGAAGTATCAAAAGACTAACCGAAAAGCAGCAACAAGCCAACTAAAATCTAAAAGCTCAAAGTAGCAGAGCAGCTAAGAACCAAGTTTATTTTTAAAGAAGAGAAAATATTTGTACATAAAGTTAAATAATTTGAAAAAGTGAGAAAGTTGCAAACCAACAATCATAGCCCCCCCCCCCCCCACACACACCCACACTCACCCACTCCTGAATTAGCTAAACTTTTGGATTCACGAGCAGAAGTTTTATTTCATTATCATTTCACTTGAATTAGTTTGTGATATTTAAAAATGAAATCAATATCAATCGTACCAGGATCAATAAATCATATTTTTATTGTGTCACTCATATTTCTTGTTTTAATAACAACCCGATGGATAAGTGGATGAATTACATCATTAATGGATGATGCCGTTTCTGTCTGGACAGTCTGGACTGCAGCGGGATCTTCTTGGGTCTCGGAGGATTCCTGCTCCGGGTTTTCAACAACCAGACCTGAGACAGAGTCGTGTTGGATCCTTCCAGCTGAGCTGAACTCCGTCAGACATGGCTGGACTTCCAGAAGTTGCTGCTCAGTGGAAGCTCTGACTGAGGAATGAGTGGTATGTTTGGGAGGGCAGCCCCCCTGCGCTCTGGGCTTATCGTTTTTTTATTTTATTTTATTTCCTGTTCTAGGCCTGTCATGTTTCTACAAAGCCTTTCTTCTTCTCTCCTTTGTGAGATAAGATTCTGCAGTTTTGTGGTTTTCAGGGTCAGCTCTCTCTTCACGTGACGCTTTACTTTTCTGTCCAGGTGCTGTTTTTTTATGTTGTCCTGTTATTTTTATATTCCAAACGTGCAGTTTTTACATACAGCTTTTATTCTGCTTCTTCTCTGCAACATAAAGTTCTGTTTTGTCACCTTTTCCTTTGAGACACTTCTCTTTTTCATGAGATAATCAGCTCTTTTTTCACTTCAGACAAACTTTTCTTCTTGGTTTGATGCATTCCTTCGTCTTTAACAGACTTCACCTTAAACAATATACCGTGCAGTACATGTGTTTGTACATAAAAATATTCTTTATTAGTAAAAATGAACAGGTAAGATACTATTCTGATTTACTGTGTTTACTTTTTTCATGTAATGAAATGAGAAACATTTAGTCCTCAAAAGTTGCTAACCTAATTCATACGTTTGACTCGATATTTTATGATTCTTCTGTCAAATTACGTGTTTTATTGTGATCCATATTTTATTTTGCCTGCATGAGGCTCATAGTTGCTCAGTGGTCAGCAATAATGCTTAAGCTGAAGGTTAGTGCCCAGATTACATCAGGAAGGACATCCGGTGTGTTTGCTTGCTGTGGTGACCCTCACAGCAGCTAAAAACACATTTATTTTATCATCATAGACATTGATATGGTCTTTAAAATCAACTGTAAATCAATGAAAGTAGGATTCCTTAGAGAAATGCATGTTATGCAACTCATTTTATCTCAAAGATGCTGCACAATTTGTTAGTCCGTTTGGCTTGCGTTGGAGATAGGTCTTAGCTACAATGAATTTTAGCTCATAATCTGTAAAAAAAAAGACTGTTTTCGCCATTTATGCATTTGCTAAT
>NC_056506.1:46517930-46519640 GCF_014905685.2 Nematolebias whitei | reverse complement strand
CAACATTAGCAAATCAATCAACCTTTATTTATACAGGTAAATCCCATAAATAAAGATTGATTGATTTGCTAATGTTGATTAACAGTGGCAGCCATTACACTAATATTGGAGAAAATATTATATTTTCATCATATATGAAAAGTTATATATATTATTAGGTTTAAACCTTTATTTGTTGTGACATTTGATGATCATATGTTTTAGTTTAGCCCCCCCAAAAAGGCGTTTTTAATAAAAACTCCACTTCCCATGGTGCATTTCGAGGGGAGGTGTTGATGCCGCACGTGCGCGGACAGATGAACCCGTTGGATGTCTGAAGCCAGACGTCGTTCATTGAGAGACAGGACAGTATTGGACATTTTCGCAGCGTGTCTCTCGGCGGGACCAGCGGGACAACATGTCCTCGGAGGACAGCGACGCTCTGCTGTCTTTAATCCACAAACACCTGCAGGTGAACGGCTACAAAAAGGCCGCGAAGGTGCTGGAGAAGCAGCTAGCTCCGGTGAGAAGTCTCATAAATTACAGTCATGCAGTTTTATTTGTCCAGCAGAACTTTGAACGAGTTAAATCAAATATAAACGTGTTTTCAGGGTGGCTCATCCTATTAACACCAGTTTCAAACTGTTTATATATTTATTTAAGTGCTAATAAATCCATTATCACAAATTGACAACAAACTCAAATTATTTCTAATTTTAAATTATTTTAACGAGTGAACGAACAAGTATCATAAATGTGTTAAATTTAAATAAGTTGTGATTTTAATTACCTTTTAAACTTTTTTTTTTTTTTTAAATCAGTCTCTTCCTTCAGAAACTTTGTTCCGTTTGAGAATTGTTTTAACAAACTTGCTCTAATGTCACTTTTAGCTTTTAGCTTCCATTTTGCCGCTTTTAGCTACTGGTTACTGGTTTTAACTTATTTCCCGTTCTGCTTCTTTAGTTTGAGCTAAACATTTAGCTGCTAATTGATCAGATTCTTGCTTCAGCATCTCGTGTTGTTTTTACCTTCAGTGTTGCTGGTATGTAAACATTGTTTGTAACTTCATCAACAGTTTAATCAACAATTTTAGCTTTGTTTGAACATGTATAGCTTTTGATAGCTTTTAGCTTGTTCTGTTCATTTTTGTTTAAGTTCATCTTGTTTCAGTTTTTGTTGGTTTTAGCTAGGGTTCTGTTGGTTTTAGCTCAGGTTCTGTTGGTTTTAGCTCGGGTTCTGTTGGTTTTAGCTCGGGTTCTGCTGGTTTTAGCTAGGGTTCAGCTGGTTTTACCTTGGGTTCTGTTGGTTTTACCTTGGGTTCTGTTGGTTTTACCTTGGGTTCTGTTGGTTTTAGCTTGGGTTCTGTTGGTTTTAGCTTGGGTTCTGCTGGTTTTAGCTCGGGTTCTGCTGGTTTTAGCTCGGGTTCTGCTGGTTTTAGCTCAGGTTCTGCTGGATTTAGCTCGGGTTCTGCTGGTTTTAGCTCTGGTTCTGCTGGTTTTAGCTCTGGTTCTGCTGGTTTTAGCTTGGGTTCTGCTGGTTTTAGCTCAGGTTCTGTTGGTTTTAGCTCGGGTTCTGCTGGTTTTAGCTTGGGTTCTGCTGGCTTTAGCTTGGGTTCTGCTGTTTTTAGCTTGGGATCTGCTGGTTTTAGCTTGAGTTTGGCTGGTTTTAGCTTGGGTTCTGTTGGTTTTAGCTTGGGTTCTACTGATTTTAGCTCGGGTTCTGCTGGTTTTA
>NC_056506.1:46505742-46517920 GCF_014905685.2 Nematolebias whitei | reverse complement strand
TTTTATCTTGGGTTCTACTGATTTTAGCTCGGATTCTGCTGGTTTTATCTCAAGTTCTGCTAGTTTTAGCTCAGATTCTGCTGGTTTTAGCTTGGGTTCTGGTTTTAGCTCGGGTTTTGCATGTTTTATTTTGTTTTTTGTTGATTTTATCTTTGGTTCTGTTGGTTTTACTTTGGGTTCTACTGGTTTTAGCTCGGGTTCTGCTGGTTTTAACTCAAATTCCATTTTTTCAACTCAATTCTTGTTTCTGCTCGTGTTCTTCGTCTGATTTCGGCTTGCGTTCTGATTTTAGTCTTTGTTTTTGCTCATTTTGTTCTCAGTTCTGCTCGTCGTTACCTCGCCAACTTAATTTTAGCTTTTCGGCGCTGACGCGTCATTTTTAGAGAAGTTCACTCGTTTTGAGATTCTTCATTTTCTACATGAAAAGCCAAAATGAAGCTGATGTTTTCTGGATCTTCGGCCTCTTCGTGTCGTTTGATGAATTTGAGCTCTCCTTCAGTTCAGTGTTTAACGCCGACCTGACGTTATTTTCTTGCACAAACTCGTTTAAAGAATGTTGTTTTCCTTCAGGATGTTTGATCTTTAATACAAATCTCCGTTAATGGGTTCTGACAGAACCAGCGCAGCGTTCATAATAATCCAGCACCGGACCGGCCCCGGCGCTTCCTATCCCTCACGCCCTCGTGTTTCCTGTCGGGCGGACGTCACGTCTGCAGAGATCCCATCGTGTGTCCTTAGTTCTGGTTCTGACCGGTCGGGTCACGTGTGTCCTTAGTTCTGGTTCTGACCGGTCGGGTCACGTTAACGTCAGATCGGACCGTAAAGCTCTGAGAGTCTCCATCTTGTTTCTCTGTCGTGTTTTTAGGTGGAGAGTTCGTCGGAGAACTCGACCCTACAGAACATCTACACACAATGGTTGAGGTGAGACAAACAAACAAACAAACAAACAACAACAATCCAAACCAGAGCGTCCACTTCCTGCTGCACAACTGCCGCCTTCGGAATAGAAAACATATTTTATATTAATCTGTAGGAGATGAATTAAATCCGCTACCACTCAGCTAGCACCGTTCTTCTTTGCTAATGATCAGCTGCAGCAGCCATCTTGGATCGGTTAGTTTCTTTGTAAACTTTACACTAGTTCATGATATTTTGCTAACAGAAAACTGAACAGAGTTTATCACCGGCCTTTTGTTGACGTCAATGAATTAAACTGCACAAAGTGAGCGGGTTAAATTAAATTAGCACATGTGGGATTAAAAAAAGGCCTCTCTTGACGATTGGAATAAAAATAATTTTCATTCTTTGTTAATCCGGCGCCCTCGGGAGGCCACGTCTCTAATCCTGGTTTCACAAGTTAATCCAGGTCCTCGGGGACTTTTTGACAACGACTTTTTTTTTTTTTTTGTCCAAACTGTCCCAAGTTCTAAATTTATATATTTTATATTTTTTTAGTTTTTCTTCTTCAGCTCAAGACGCCAAGCAGGAGTCTGAAAACTCTGAGAACTTCAAGAGCAGAAGAACTGAACCAGAGCCCGATACCACTGAGGGAGAAGAGTCTGCAGGACCAGAACCCTGTACTCTCACAGGACCAGAGTCTGCAGGACCAGAACCCTGTACTCTCACAGGACCAGAGTCTGCAGGACCAGAACCCTGCACCCTCACAGGAGAGGAAGCAGACCTCAAGCCTTCACTCGGTGTGCGGCTCTCATTTGTCAGAAACTGTTCATCTCCTGATCCGAGCGTCGCTGAACACCTGGAATTAAAAAAAACTGTTTTTGTTTTTTCTCAGAGGCAGATGTTGAGTCCTCTGAGCAGCAGCTGGATGCTGCTGGAACCCAAACGGGTCAGAAGTCCGACTCCTCCAACGGCGAAGAAGAGGGAAACCAGGAAGAACCGAACGCAGAGAGAGAAGTGAGGGTCTGTTTCACAAAAAGACGACTTTGTTCTCTTTGCACTGATCTGCTTCAAATCACGCAAAACTTTATTTATAAAGCAACAAAAACACAAAAGGCTTTACAGATAAAAACAAGAAGCGGCTCGGATCGTTTAAAACGGCAGAAAGTTGTAAAAAAACGAAACCTGAAGGTGCAAAAATATAAAATATGTGAATCATACAAACAGATTCTAAGATTTAAAGATTATATTTTCTTGTTTTTAATAGTTTTATTAGTTTTAATATGAAGTGAAACGTCGTTGTGCTAAAATGAGTTAATGTTTTAAAATAAATGATTTATCTGTGATGTTTATTACTCTTTAAAAATCCAACATGAATCATTTAAAAGACAGTTTTCCAAACTTCTCCGGCTGTTTGATAATTTGTATTTTTAAACGTTTTATGTAAAAGTCTTAACGAGTTGCCTTCAGGTCAAAACTCTTACTGGTCTCTGCAGCCGAGAGGCGGAGTCAGACTGTCACGTTCTTACTCGTCTGGGTGGGTTCACGTGCCTGTTAGCAAAATATTTCCTGAAACACTTGGTGATTTTAACAAAACTTGCAGAAAATCATCTTTGGATTTATAAAAAAATATATATAAATGAAGTTAAAGTGAAACGAGTCGTCCTGGACGTCTCTGCAGCAGGAAGCTGCCGTGAAACCAGAGACAACAGACGCATGACTGAAGTCCAGCCACGGAGATGATGTGATGATGAACACACACACACACACACACGCACGCACAGAGAGAGAGACAGGTCCTGTGTGGGAGCTGCCGTGTTTGTTTTGATCTTTTGTTTCGGCTCATCGATGCAGCTAAAGTAAAAACAAGTTCAGAGCTGGATCTTTGTGTGTTCGACCTTTATTTATACAAGTTAATCCCATTGAGCCTCGGGGACTCATTTACAAGAGAGACCTGATTTTTAACAGAGTGATGACGACAACGACAACGATAGTCATAAAAGAGGCGTGCAAATTATTATTATTTATAATTTAGTACTTTAAAAAAATCCAACCTCCCAAAGTTCTTTGCATCCAAGACCAAAGTGAACGATCCTAAAAGTTAAAACTGAAGATTAAAAAAGTTATTTTCAGTCTTTACAGACTTTGTTCTCCATTTTCAAAATAAAAGCCCAGCATTTCTTGAAGGGATGCATGTCGCCCGCCACCTGTCATGCCAGGTTTAAACTGAGATTATCTCAATATGAGAAATGATGGCTGTTTTATGGAAAAAGCTTAAATAATCTGAGATTAAAGATTGCTTTGTTCAGAAGTTAATCTGTTGAATTTTAAAGCTCTGTTTTTGTTCAGGATGGATTTCTGCTCAGCATGGTTTAGTCAAACTCAGATTATGGATTTATAAATTAAGCTCTGTTTATAATCTGACAAAAGTAAATTTTAATTCAGTTTTTTAAACCGGGTTGGGTGAAAAAGGTCCAGATGTCTCCAGAACCGTGACATTTTCTCTCTTTGTTCCTCCTGGTACATCCTCTGCAGCTGGAGGAGAAAAGCTCTTCGGACCCAGATCCCGCTCAGGGGGACTCTGACCCGACGGTCTTGACCCGGTCCGATCAGGCGCAGAAACCTCAGAACTCTGACACGGCCGTGGATCAGGAGGAGCAGGTCGGTGATTTCAGGCTGGACAGTTTGTAACTTTCATTTTTCTTCATATTTCTGTGGAGATTCAACACAAATATCAAGTGAGCTCAGTCGTCTGCTCTAAACCCGGGACAACTACCGGTAACTAAAAACGGTTTTTCACTCGGACGGCTCTGAAAGAGCAGAAATGCTCTTTACTCGCAGCTCTAACAGAACCTGCGCTCTTCAGCTGAGCCTCCGAACATCTGCAGCCGATTTAGTTGAGGAACGAGCCGAGGAGCCGCTCGGAGTTCATCTGCTGCACAAACAGCTAAACTTTCTGCTGGAGCCTTGTTTTAAAGTGAGAGTAAACGAAAAGATTTAATCCACATTAACAGAATATTTACACAAACTTCAGGGTCCGTTCACAAAATAAACATAAAAGAAATAATAGAATCTTAAGCGTCGTCGTTTTTCATTTACATTAAATAAAAAAAAAAAAGTAAACAAACATGAACTGTAGAAACGAGCATTTTCTGCAAGATGCTGAAGGAGCTAAAACAAAAACAAAGCTGAAACTAGAGAAATCTCATTTCCTGCGAAAATGCAGTGTGATGCAGAAGAACTTGCTGAAAAACAGCTGAAATTGGCTAAAAACCTGCTGAAATATAGCTGAAATGAAGAACAAGCCTAAGTTAGCAGAAGAAAGAACTCATATTTGTTGAATTAAGTTTAAATAAACAGAAATGAGCAGAAAAATTAGGAAATTAACTAAAAAAAGCTGAAATTAGCAAAGCAATGGCTGAAAGTAGCTGAAAAGGCAGAAAGAAGCTTAAACTAGTGGAAGGAAGTGGAAGGAGCTGAAATGAGTTCCAAGAATGTGGAATTAGCTGAAAAAGCCAAATTTAGTATAAAACAGCTAAAATGTAGCAGAAAAAGCTGAAACTAGCAGAAATAAACTGAAAGGTGCATAACCAGCTGAAATTAGCAGAAAGAAGTTAATTATACTGAAAGTAGCAGAAATTACCACAAAAACCTTGAATTTATCTGAAAACGGCTGAAATTAGCTAAAAATAATGCTACGAAAGGTAGCTGATAAGGTAGAACAAGCTTAAATTTACAGAAGAAAGCAGAAAGAACATATCTGCAATAAGCAGAAATGAGCACAAAAAGTGCAAATTGTGCAAAAAAAAAAAAAAAGAAAAAAAGCGGAATTAGCTGAAAAAGCTAAAATTAGCATAAAACAGCTAAATAGTAGCTGAAATAGTAGAAATAGCTGAAACTTGCAAAAAATTAGCTGAAAGGAGCAGAACAAGATGACATTAGCAGAAAGAATCTGAAAGGAGCACATAAACAGCTGAAATAAACAGCTGAAATAAACAGCTGAAACTGGAAAACAGTTTACATTTGCACAAGGAAGCTGAAAGAAGCTGAAAGAAGCTGAAGCAGAATAAAATGTGAAAGAAGCAGTAAAAGGTTGTAAACATCTAAAGATTTGAAGGATGGAAAATTAGCTCAATTCATTTTCTATGAAAAAAATGGCAGAAAAGGCTAAATATTTAAAAAAGCTAAAGTTGCACCAATACCAAAAATCATAGCAGGAAAGAGCTGAACGTTTTGATTTATGATTTGTTGAAATAGCTTGAAAACTGCGGGACGAGAAAGAAGCTGAAAAACATGCGTAAGAAAAATGGATAAACTTCAGCTAGCTAGAAGCGACTAGTAGCTAAAGGCTGCTGCCTTTCTTTCAGCTGCTACCCTCTGCAGTGTTCAAAACAAATTAACTCTCAGGAGATTTTGTTTATTTTTTACCCAAATATTCATCCTGACACAACCTGGGCTCAAACCTGCAGCCTCAGAATTGTGAGACCACAGCACTGACCACTGAGCCACTGTGCCCCCCCAGCTAGAAGTGTTGAGTAGCATAAAAACAAAACTTCTACATAAAGTAAAACTAAAAGTGTTTGAGTGAAGCAGCTGAATTCTGTCAAATCAGACAAATCTTTTTTTTTTTTTTTAATGTTCAGTTGTGATTTTCACAGTGATCCGTGTTTTTACTGTAATCTGTCCATAATCTGATTAAAGTCTAGTGTTTGATTTTAAGTCTATTCTGTCAATAAATTCCGAGTTTCTTTAAATCGTTTATTTTTTATTTATTCTTTTTTTTAGGAGAAACGAGAAGCTTCAGCTTCCTCCTCTTCATCATCAGAGGATGAAGAGGACCATGCTGCTGCAGAGGTTTGGCAGGAAATGAAACATCTGGAGGATTGGTGTCGTAGCTCGCTGACATCTTGTTTTCTTCCTGCAGCGATCCCGTGGGGCCGAGAGCGAAGCCCCGCCCCCTGCAGGTAGGACCAGAACCAGGGTTCTGCCGGGTCGGTTAGTTTGAGACCAAAGAAAACGTCATTTTCACAGCAGCGTGAAGCTTCTTTGTTTTAGCTACAGACGTTTGAGTTTGGTCCTAAAAGTTGCTGCATCCCGACAGAATTAAAAACTTCGAGTCCATAAAAAGGATCGGTTTTAAAATAACACTTAATGTCTGTTTTATTGCAGTAAAGTTAAAATGAATCTGCGTTGATGTTTGTTCTACTCCGTCTTTTTAAGTCGACGTGTAAAAACCAGTGAAGGATGCGGAAACGTTTGTGAAATCTCCCCAAGAACCAGCAGATGATTCAAACGAGCTCCGTCTGTCGTGGATCTTTGCTTTTATTAAAATTTAATAAACGTTTAAACGGGAACAGAAGCTGGAGCTGACCCTCGCTCACGTTTCTTCCTGCCTTTTGTTTTGACACGGGACACGTTTTATTTTGCGCACGGCTCTTCTCGTTCTCGTGTTTGGCAGCACGTTGTGCGCAGCTGTTTCCCTGCACAGCGTTTTAATAATTTCACTTTACTGGGAGAAGCATAAACAAAGAACTTGTGGCGTTTTGGAGCCAGAACGTGTAAATATTTGGAAGAAAAGCCGCTGAGCTCCGGAGGAAACGCTGCGTTTCTGAGCAGACGGTTCTTTGACGGTTTCCTCGTTTGGACGTTAATTACCGAGGTGGAGAAAAGCAAAGAACCTGCTGTGAACACATTTACACGACGTCCTGAAAACTGGAAGACTCGACGAGACATTTAATAATTTAGAAAATAAAAGTTTACCGCTGAGACGGCTGCCGTTAAAGCTCAGAGTTTAAACAAGTCGAACTTTTTGTGGCCGTCGGTTTCCTCCAAACACCATCATCAAACTACGGTGGAGTTTAAATAAACCTCATTTTCTTCGGGGAGTTTTAGTTCTTAGGCCCGAAAAAGAATCCGAATGTTTCCGGTGTTTTTATTCTGACAGGTTTGTGTAAATATTGTTCATAAAAGACGATGATCACGTTGTTTTTATTGTTTTTACTTCTTCAGACGTCGGTGTAAAGGAAGAGGAGAGCTCTGAGGTGATTTATAACTTTTAAAACTGTTGTTGGATGATTTTCTATAAAATCCTTTCACTTTATGAACCGTGTCTCTGCTGCATGTGGACATCTGTCTCTCAGAGGACAGAGGACATCTATGTGTCTCAGAGGACGGAAGACGGCGTCTGTGTCTCTCAGAAAACAGAAGATGACATCTGTGTGTCTCAGAAGATAGAGGACATCTATGTGTCTCAGAGGACGGAAGACAACATCTGTGTGTCTCGGAAGACAGAGGACGGCGAGACGACGCCTGAGGACCAAAGTGAAGCTGAGCTCAACGGTAAAACTTGAAACAACCGTCTCATTTTCTTATAAAATTCTTAGTACTTTGTGTTTTTCACATTTATTTAGATTACCGTAATTTCTAGACTGTTGAGCGCACCCGAATATAAGCCACGCCCACTAAATAAATAAAAATAATTTTGTCACACTTGTCTATAACGTGTCCATGTAACATAAAATGTTTACACAAATATTTTTTTTTCTGAACAGTTCCTTTACCACAACTGGTTTAAAAATTAAAAAGTATCTTACAGGAAGTCATTAATCGCTATATTCACCTTCCTAACTTCGTCCCCCCCTCCCTTGGGGCACAACAGGGAGGGGGGAAACCTGTTCAGTAATTTAATTGGTTTACACCTTTATTTATAAAGGTATTTATTTATAAAGGTATTTATTTATAAAGCACTTAAAACAAGGACAAACAAAGGACACAGCAAAAAATACATAAATCTAAATAGATGAATATAATAACTAAAAGTTATAAAATACAGACAAGCTAAAATCAACAGTGTCAGGGAAGTTCAAAGCGTGTGAAAATGACGGTGATGGTCTTCATTAACAGTTCTTCAAGTTTCTCTAAAATCAGCTTCAGCTGCCAGCGTGTCGTGATGACAACAGAAGCTTGAAGGAACTGAGGAACCAGGAAATGTTAGGGTTGTAAAAATAAAACGGTTCATCTGTGTTTATGAAACAAAAACAATGACGCACGTCTTTTTAAAATCTGTAATTTAGACGAACATGTAGACGTCTTCATCAGCGAAGCAGCCGAGCTGGATCCACAGCCTGAGGAGCTCTGCAGAGAGACCAGAACCCAGAAGAAAACGGATGAAACAGAAACTCTGAACACCGACGTAGACGCTCCTCCGAGCAGAAAAAAGAAAAAGAGCGCAACGAGACGCGAGGAAGAGGTCGCTCCAGAGAAGAAAAAGGTGA
Organism: Nematolebias whitei; assembly: GCF_014905685.2. Lineage (NCBI taxonomy): Eukaryota > Metazoa > Chordata > Actinopteri > Cyprinodontiformes > Rivulidae > Nematolebias > Nematolebias whitei. Next base: position 46,509,749 of record NC_056506.1, on the reverse strand, counting down.
AGAAGAGAAAAAGGGCAAAGGATGAGGTGGAAGAGGAACCTGCAGTCGCTCCGTCGGCAAACAAGAAGAAGAAGAAGAAGAAGGTTAAAGACGTGGAGGAGAGTCCGACAGAAACTGCACAGAAGAGCAACGAGGAGCTGAAGTCTGAAGCTGCTCCAGCAGGGGGCGCCGGTGAGTCGAAACATTTATTTACACGCTGTTCGAAACGTTACGACGACTTTCATGATTCCTGCCCCTCAGAAGAACGATCCTCTCTGCTTCCGACCAAAACGAAGAGGCGGAGGAGGAAGAACCAGAGACAGAGACTTCAGATGAAAGGAGCGATGATGATGATGATGGAGACTAGAAGCATCAACCCACCTGCAGGAAGAGAAAAGTCACTACTCAGGGTTTTTAAACATTTTACACATGAACATGAACATTAGAAGGTAACACGTTTCTTATTTTTTTAGACTGAAGCAAAAAGAAACCAAAGACGACCCGGTACCAGAGGACCAAACACCAGAGAGGGCAAACACTGAACCTGAAGGAAGTTCAGAAGAAAACCAGCCTCCAAAGAAACAGAAGAAGAAGAAGAGGAAGAGATCTGTGAAGGCTGAGGAAGAAAACCGGAGCCCCGAGCCTCCAGCATCCGCAACGTTTTCAAACGGACAGAAGAAGAAAAAGAGAAAAGAAAAGACCGAAGGTTCAGGTCCAGTTCCTGAGGACCGGCCTCCATCAAAGAAAAGAAGTAAGACGGACTCTGTCTCTACTGAGTTCATTTAATGAGGAAATAAGATTCCAACATGTGCTGATGTCCACAGAGAAGAAGGACAAACAGGAAGAGGCGGAGCCTGACGACGGCGCACAAACTCCTCCAGCTGCCACGGTAAGAAACTAGATCCTGGTTTAAGACTCTGAGTCCACCAGCCTCACGGGGGGTGGGGGGGCTCCAGAGCCAGGAGTGAAACAACGTTAGCTAAAAATAAACAGCTGAAGTCATTACAGGGGCTCACCTGAACTCACCTGCAGGCTGGATGCGGCCCCGCCCTGCTCAGCATGTTTGAACTGGGAGCGTAGCTGCAGAATGGTTCAGGGCTTCCTCACCTCCTGGTGAACAGTCAGAACCAGAACCGGGTCCAAGTTCACACACGGCTGAGAAAACATCAGCGTCAAAAGTAGAGGTTTAACATGGATGAAGACTTTCAACTCTTCCTCCAGACTCTGTACCGTTTGACAGGACATCACAGCCGTTAAAGGGACAGTTCAGCTCTTCTAAAGATCCATCTTCCTGTAGTTTGAGGAGCCAACGGTTCACTGATTCATTCAGCAGCTTGAGGAGCCAACGGTTCACTGATTCATTCAGCAGCTAGTTTTTATGAAACGACGTTTGCAGAAAGACAAACCAGTTTAAACTGAGCTGAACTTTAAGGTTTGTTTTAGAATCCAGCAGTGACACTAATCTGACAACTGTTTGCAGAAAAAGAAGAAATCCTCCAAAAAGAAGTTGATCGGATGTTGAACCAACAGGTTTGTGTTTAAAGTTTTACGTTCTGAACCTGTAAACAGGAAGTGATGTCACACGGCCGTTTACTGAGACGCCTCTGCTGTTCTTCTGGCGGACTGATACGTTGGCGTAGTAACACGAGCGTCGTTCGGTCAAGAAGATCTGTTTTCTAAACCTGGATGAAAACGTCTGCTCTTTACACGAAGCGACCGCTCACCTGGTTGTAAATGTGTTGTCTCCTGCAGGGGGACATCTGGACCTGAAGACAGACGAGGACTTTCTGGGGAGGCATCAGTTTTCAGCTCAATGTATCGTCAATAAACTCGTTTGATCAAGTCGTTCAGTTTTTAACAAGAACGTTCTTTAAAATCTAAAGATGGCCGCCTGAGCTTCATGACTTTGTTTACATTTAGACGTTCATAAAAACTTGTTGCTGTTAAAGCAGTTTATATTTTACTAAAACTTCAGCTTCGTTGGGATCAAAAAACTTGTAAAAATAAAACGTTCCTGTGACAGAAGACAAATCTTCAACATGAAGCAGTTTTGAATTAAACTTATTTTCAATAAAGAGCATTTCCACCTTTTTGTTTTGGTCATTTAGTGAAACGGGAGGTTTCTGAACAAAAAACAATTTTATTATACTGGAATTAAAAACACTAATTTATAAACCTTGTTTTATTTGAATTAACTTAAGAGTAAAATTAGAAACTGTTCAGAGTTGAATTAATTCACACGCTGTTTGTTAAAGGTTCAGATTAAAGTTAAACTCGTGTTTCTCAGCTGTGAAAGTTTTGTAATTATTATTAAAGATTTTAAAGTTCAATTATAAAACGTGTTTGTTATTTGTCGGTCCAGTTTTATTAAAATCTTTTTCACCCCTCAAACTGTTTTGTTACACAGATGTGTGTGTTGGTAAATATTCTGAACAGATGTTTATCGCAGGCAGCACCCTGACAACCAAATTAAATATTTATTTTTCTTCCTGAGATTAATAATCCTTATGAACGATTCTTATTCTCGGTGTGGAAGAACGACCCTCGCAGCTAAAATAATCCTCTTCACAGCTGAAATTGGATTTACTAAACCAAACGCATCCAGGAGAAATCCCATAATTACACATTAGGGCAGTTACAGGAGCCCAACGATCCGATCTCGTTCCTTTAGGATTGATTTAAATTGTCCCAACGCAACGAGAGATAACGTTCAATCCTTCTGCAGATTACTCCAAGCTGCAGGGACGAACTATTCAACTGGAACTACTGTTGTTCCATTTGATTTCACCAAACGTTCAAGTGTTCGCCGATCACAATCGTTCAGGATTTTTTTCCGGCCACATTTCTTCCTGGAAGACGACGGGTCCCCACTGTCCTTCCAGTTTTTAATAATGCGTTGGACCGTTCTTAACCCAGTTTTAGTAGTTTCTGCAATCTCCTTAGATGTTTTCTCTGCTTGATGCCGATGATTTGACCCTTCTCCAACAGACGGACATCTTTTCCACGACCACGCGACGTGTCTTTCAACACGGTTGTTTAAGAAAAGAGAAGCAACTCGTTGAACCAGTTGAGGTTAAATAACTTGTTGCAGCTGAAAGATCATCACCCATGCAGTAATTATCCAATATTATTTGCTTAGTTAAATCCAGGTGATGACATCACTCCAGACTGATAAAAGTCTAATTTTCACATTGGCGCTCATAAATGAAACGAGCTCGTCGGGTGATGAATCAGAAAATTTCAACAAACTCCAAATCAGTTTGAAGATTTTGATCAGAAAAACAAGCCGGACTTGAGCTAATTTGTTGTTTAAAATCAATAATAATTAAATTAAATTAAAGACCAGGAACATGTTTAGATTCACAACGAAGAGCTCATTTATCATATCGGTCTCCATGGTAACCGGTCAGACTCTGCGTTCAATCAGGAAGTAGTGAACTCATTTCCTGCTGCTGCTGTTCACCAGCGCTCGTTTGGAGGCTCTGACGAGCATGTGACACCTGTCAATCAACCATCAGCTGCTCGGTGTTCAAACTTCACGGCCAAATGTTTAGGAAAAAATCAGATAAATAGATTTTTAGCTGCGTAAAGCCTCAGATTACAAACAGATTGGCTCACCTTTTAAAAAGTTTTGTCCTCGTCCAGCTGACGGCGTCAGATTTTATTCTGAATCTTTTAGCTGAAAACGATCAGAAAATGTTTTTTAATAAAAACGAACAAAACTGAAATTCACATTTCATACGCAGTAAACAGGTTTTATGTAAAAGTGTCCCCAGATTTTTCCTAAATCAGTCAAAAATATGTTATTCTTACCTCCCGGTACTTTGCTCAAAATTTTATTAAAGTTATTTATTATTAAGTTACTTCTCCTTTGTTAAGATAATCCATCCACACTTCTCCTTTGTTAAAATAATCCATCCACACTTCTCCTTTGTTAAAATAATCCATCCACACTTCTCCTTTGTTAAAATAATCCATCCCCACTTCTCCTTTGTTAAAATAATCCATCCACACTTCTCCTTTGTTAA
>NC_056506.1:46502303-46505732 GCF_014905685.2 Nematolebias whitei | reverse complement strand
TAAAATAATCCATCCACACTTCTCCTTTGTTAAAATAATCCATCCACCTCACAGGTGCAGCACATCAAGATGCTGATTAGAGAGCAGGATTATTGCACAGGTGTGCCTTAGGCTGACCACAACAAAAGGCCAAACAAAAAATAATCTGGTGAGGTAGTAGTTGAGACTGGTTGTGTGAAATCGGAGTTTATCAACTTTTGAAATTAACTCTGTGTGTCTGTTAGCAAAATATCCTACAAGCCACCAGATAAATTATAATTAAACCATCAGGAAGTAATTGCTGGATGTCTGTCTATAACTACTGATGTTTTCAAATCAATTCAAGATGGCTTCATCAGCCAACTAACACAAAACTGGCTAAAATTCAGCTAGTTTTACAAATTCTGAGCTAAAATTTGTTGTGGTAGTAGCTAACAGTCATTAACACATACTCCTCGCACTAAAGCACAGTGTAAGATCACATGTAAGACCCAACTGGTTTTAGCTGCATTCATGCTGAAATTTAGCTGATTTAAGCCACCTGCAGCCTCTCAGAGCTGCCAGCAGGGGGCAGTGTTAGCTCGTGTTTGTGATTCCAGCTGTCTGGAGGTTTGTCTCAGTTTGTGATGCTGGAGTTCTGCAGCGTGTCGTTTAAGCTGCTGAGCAGAGAGGAACTGTTCGTCTGTCAGCAGCCGATGGTTCAGTTCTCCTTCGGCTCCTTTCTGTTTATATCTGTTCGTCTTTCTCTCTCTGCTCGACCCTCGTAGACGCCAACACTGATGGAGTCATCCAGAGCGGGTCAGAACATCTGCACCTTTTAAATCTACAAGCCGGAGAGAAGAGTGGAGTCGGTCTCACAGAGTTTTAACTCCACCATCAAGAACCAAGTCCAACTGAAGGAGGTCTTCCTGTTTCCCCACCTCCAGTTTCCAGAGAAAAGTTGATGCACCTGAACGCACCACGAAGAGAACATCCAACTCTGATTAAAAAATAAAACAACAAAGACAAAAAGATGCTTACTGAGCTCAGTAAAGTCCAAACTAGAACAAAAAGAAGATTTCCCTGAAGCCACATCATTATCGCCCGCCGGCTAAGATGGGCAATAATGTTGTCTGTGTGTTGTCAACAAAATATCTCATGAAACAAAGGGTTTTATTAGAGGTCAACTGACCTTAAAAAAACAATTCTGACAGACACTGAACTAAATCTGGAGTGGTAGTAGCTGAGAGTCAACCTCTGAACTCTGAACAAACTGCCGGAGAGCTTTAAAACTTTTACATCATCTACTGAAAATAAGCCAGCCTGTTAGCAAAATATTTTTGCTAAATATAGCCAGCGTTTTGTAACTTTTAGCCATCCTTTTCTTTAGCCAGCATTTTGCTACATTTGAACAGCATTTAGCTACTTTCGATAAGCTCTACAAACCGGACCTTTAACCAGTTTTTGCTACTTTTGAACAGTGTTTAGGTATTTTTGAGCAGCACTTAGCTACCTTTAGCCAGTTTTAGCTACTTTTGAACATCCTGATGCATGCTCAATAATCCAGGTAGAAAAATCTAAAAAAGTTAAGTCTGGTCCTCTGGACATTAAAAAGTCAGCGGGCACTGGAAAGCAAGATCCTTGAGAAGGCACAGACCCAGCTGCTGAATGAACGGGTGAGACAGAGCAATTTTACTAAAAGAAAGATAATTTGAATTTCCAGAGGACCAGACTTAACTTTTTTAGATACTTCTGAACAACATTTAGCTACCTTTAGCCAGTTTTTGCTACTTTTGAACATTTAGCTACATTTAGCCAGCCTTTTGCTACTTTTAAACAGCATTTAGCTACTTTTAAACAGCATTTAGCTACTTTTGATCAGCTCTACAGGCCAAACCTTTAGCCAGTTTTGCTACTTTTGAACAGCATTTAGCTATATTTAGACAGTCTTTTGCTACTTTTGAACAGTGTTTAGCTACTTTTGAACAGAATTTAGCTACTTTTGATCAGCATTTCACTACCTTTAGCCAATATTTTGCCAGCCTTTTGCTACTTTTGATCAGCATTTAGCTACCTTTAGCCAGCCTTTTGCTACTTTTGATCAGCATTTAGCTACCTTTAGCTAGCATTTAGCTTCTTTTAGCCAATGTTTTGGTACTTTTAGCCAGTGGTTTTGTTTACTCTTTAAGTAAGCTTTTTACTATTTTTTTTTTATGTTTAGCAACTTTTATACCTTTTATAGTTATTAGCCAACATTGTGCTCCTTTGAGTTTTTGCTCCCGTTAGCCAGCTTTATTAACTCAGCTTTAGCTTCTTCAGCACTCCTTTAGCTGTCAGCACACTGCAGTATTAACTCAGAGTTGTAGCGTCTGCTTGTTTATACTCCACACCCCCACCTCTGTTTTCGCCTTGGTTGGATGTGATGTAGAAAGTTCAGCTGTTTTTTAGTTTTTCACCTGCTGGTGTATAAATTTGCTCTGCTCTCTATTTAAATGTTCAGCTCAGCTCAGAGGAGCTCTGCAGCTTTATTCGGCTGCTCTCCTGTCATGGATTGCTCACGCTGCTTTGGGAACATGTTTTTGCATTTCAAGTCTTCACCTTCACCCAAACTTGGCGTGTTATTACCGTTATCAGAACCCTCCAGCTCCACACTACCTGTTTGTAGTGTGTGGATCAGTGAGAGCCCGGCCCGTAATAAACCTGTTTATTTCCAAGTCATCCCTGAGCTACAGCAGGATTCTCCTCTCTGCTGAGCCGACATTCGGCTGCTGTGCGTCTCTAAAGGCACTTTCTTTTTAAGAACCAGATGAGACAAAGAAACGAGCCTGCTGCTGCGAGCTAATCAAGCTGTCAGTTTGTTTGTTTGTTTGCACCGTTATTATTCAGCAGAGACCAAAATCAATTTTACAGCAACTGCAGCAGGACAGTAAAAAGTAGCAGCCGAAGGTTGCCCAGGGCCCAGCTGTTTCTTAAAAAGTATCCACCATCAAAGCCATCAGTGACATACTGTCCTCCCTCTGGGAAGATTAGATGGAAGATAACGTGTTTTAAAATATGCAGCTCGGTGCAATCACACAAACGTGTACCAGGACAAAAACTTTACCCAGCATGCACCACTGTCAGGACAGATGGACAACAATATTTATAAAACCACTTTGAAAAAAGTTGGAACGTTGAATAAAATGCAAATAAAAACAGAACACATAATAAACATGTTTAAACTAAGAAGCCAGTGTTCCGCTACTTTTAGCCAGTGTTCCGCTACTTTTAGCCAGTGTTCCGCTTTTTTAGCCAGTGTTCCGCTTTTTTAGCCAGTGTTCCGCTTCTTTTAGCCAGTGTTCCGCTTCTTTTAGCCAGTGTTCCGCTTCTTTTAGCCAGTGTTCCGCTTCTTTTAGCCAGTGTTCCGCTTCTTTTAGCCAGTGTTCCGCTTCTTTTAGCCAGTGTTTAGCTACTTTTAGCCAGTGTTCCGCT
>NC_056506.1:46498095-46501903 GCF_014905685.2 Nematolebias whitei | reverse complement strand
AGTGTTTAGCTACTTTTAGCCAGTGTTCCGCTACTTTTAGCCAGTGTTTAGCTACTTTTAGCCAGTGTTCCGAGGACCTGGTATAAAAAGTGCCTGATAGAGGCTAAATCTCTCAGAAGTAAAGATGGATAGAGGTTCACTCTTCTGCAAAAAACTGTCTTAAAATTGAGGAACAATTTCCAAGAAGGAAACAATTTCCTTTAATGGAAAATTAGGAACTTTTTTCAATATCCCATCTTCTACGGTTTATATGATCATCATAAACTTTAAAGGATCTGAAGAAATCTGAGCTAAAAGAGCGAGGCTGAAAGCCAATATTAGATGGTCATGACCTTCATGACCTTCAGGGCCTTCAGGGGCCACAGGTCTGGTTCTGTTCTGGACATCATTACATGGCCACCACAGATCATCAATGTGCCTCGATAAAAACTGCTTAAAGCTCTATCAGGAAAAGAAGAAGCCACATGTGAACACCATCCAGAACCAGTGCCGTCTTATCTGGACCAAAACCCGTTTAAAATGGACTGAGGCAAAGTTCAGAACTGTTCTGTGGTCAGACAGATCCAGATTTGAAATTTGGACACCACACTCTCTGTACAAAAGAGGAGAGGGACCATCCTGTTTGTTACCAGGTCACAATTAAAAAGACTGCCTCTCTGATGGTATAGGGGTGCATTAGTACCAATGACAAACAGCTTAAAACGTCTAGAAAAACACAATTAATGCAGAAAAGTCTATCCAGGTTGCTTCTATCACATTGGTCTGTTATTTGGGGAAGGCCTTGTGTATTTCAGAGACAAAACTAAACCACTGCATCCATTAGAAGAGTGTGGTTACGTAGAAGAGTTCTGGTGCTGACTGGACCTGCAGACGTTTACAGACTGCTGGGAAGAGAAAACGCTTCACAGAGTGGAATCATGGACCTGCAGCAGCTTTTTAAACGTGTCGCTGGCACAAAATTGAAAGTTACCTTAATTTATTTATTTTTTAAAAAAGGTTTGAATTGTTAGTTTCAACATCATGTTCCATTAAGAATAAAATCATGAGATTTACGATTTGTTTTTATTTACATTTCGCGCTGCACGTTAAAACGTGACAATCTCTGCAGTGGCTTCACGTTTCGCTACAGCCAGGTTTGCCTGAGCGAGTTAAAAATACTTTTAAAGCAGGAATTTTAATCCGGGAGCAGAAAAAAAGGAGCGTTTTTATGCTTTAAGATGATTAAAGGCATCTATTATACATGACTTTTACACGCGTGCAGCAGAGGAAACTGCTGATTTCTCAGTGAACGTTATCAGCAGGAAACACGAGGAGGGAAATCATGAGCCGGAGACGAAATTTCAAAAAGGGGGTTTGTTGACTGTGTTTTGCTTTTGTACGTCTCGTTCTTTTCCTTATTTATTTAAGAGTATTGAGTTTGAAATATAAAACCCCGTTTCAAAAAGAGTCGCGACATTTAATAAGTGTTTAGTCCCCGAGGCCGACTTTTATTTAAATTTAAAGGTTCTGCAGAAGAACCTCAGAGTTGAAGTGAAGAACCACACAGGCTTTCTGTCATCCACCACCAACAGCAGAGAGGCGGGTGATCATGATTAGCATTTATCCGTGTATGTTTATCTGTCTGTTAGCAAAATATCTCATGAAACTCTGGAGGGATTTTAAGAAAACGTCCTACATCCTTATTCAAGATGGCTGCCACAGCTAATCAAGCTTTAACGCAACATCAGCTATAACCTCGTTGATTTTACAGGGACCGATTTAGAACGTGGTGTGGTAGTAGCTGACAGTCGTCCTCAACTGATACCTTGGAGGTCTTGAATCTCAGCGCCAGCATTTGATGTCTCCAACTTTCTGAGAACTTTGTGTTGTTGAGAACCAGCTGCAGGTTTGATCCGCATCGTTCAACAGAACCGGCACCTAAAGAACAAAAACTCCTCTTCTTTCACACTTCCTGTGGACGGGCGGCCATGTTGGAAACCTGTCGTCCACATGTGTCTGATGTTCTGACCCGTTTGGAGACGATTTATTTAACGAACCAGTTCATGTTCTGTGGCCAGAGGCAGCGTTTGGAGCTGGAAACAACACGTAGAGGAAGAACAGTTTGTTCTCCGCAACTGACGCAGACTTTTATTAACTCGAAGGATGCTGACACAAATAAAGGAATGCAGATCGCCCGCCGCCTCTCAGGAGTTTGAAACTGAAATGATCTCAAGTTGAGGTCAAGTTTGATTTTAAGGAAATGTGAAATCTCGTGAGACATTTTAGGATTCAGGCTACATGCTGAGGATGACCGTCAGCTACTACCACACCAAACTGAAACTCAAATCTGTTAATTGAGTAACAGCCATTTGTGTGACTGCTAAGGGCGATTAGCTGTGGCAGCCATCTTGAAATGAGTAGGCTTTAAATGTTAATAAGTTGTTGATGTACATTAAGTGATGATTTCTTGAAAGTTTAATGAAATTCCAACCTGTAGTTCATGAGATATTTTGCTAACAGAGAGCCAAGCACGCACAGAAAGGGTCAAAAATAAAGAAACTCTCAGCTTGAAGAGGAACTCACCACAAAAAGTCTGGAAACCACCAGAGTATCCAGAGTTTCATCTTCAGCTCTGTTCAGGTTCTCCTCAGATCTGAACAGCAAAGATGGAAAACTTTAAAAAAATAAGCAAAAACTAGAACTTGAATGAAAAACCTTCAGTTTTTTCTTTATTATTTATTTAATTTTGTTGTTGTTTTGGTTTAAAGTTGGAGGAAAAACACACAATCGTTTGTGTTTGCAGAACAAAATTGATTTTTTAAGAAATCTAGTACTAATATTTTACACTTAACAGCACAGTCTTACACAAAAATGTCCATTTTTCAATAAAATGTTAAAATATTCAAAAAAATTGTAAATATTTGGTTTAATGAGTGAAATAAGAAACATCACCTGCAGCAAACAGGTCCATGAGGAATTCTTCTTCAGCTACAATTAAACATGAACTGAGCTCACACCGCCCCCTGCTGGATGGATCACACCGCCCCCTGCTGGATAGATCACAGCGCCCCCTGCTGGATTGATCACAGCGCCCCCTGCTGGATGGATCACAGCGCCCCCTGCTGGATGGATCACAGCACCCCCTGCTGGATGGATCACACCGCCTCCTGCTGAATGGATCACAGCGCCCCCTGCTGGATGGATCACAGCACCCCCTGCTGGATTGATCACACCGCCCCCTGCTGGATGGATCACACCGCCTCCTGCTGAATGGATCACAGCGCCCCCTGCTGGATGGATCACAGCGCCCCCTGCTGGATTGATCACAGCGCCCCCTGCTGGATTGATCACACCGCCCCCCTGCCGGATGGATCACACCGCCCCCTGCTGGATGGATCACACCGCCTCCTGCTGAATGGATCACACCGCCTCCTGCTGAATGGATCACAGCACCCCCTGCTGGATTGATCACAGCACCCCCTGCTGGATTGATCACAGCGCCCCCTGCTGGATTGATCACACCGCCCCCTGCCGGATGGATCACACCGCCCCCTGCTGGATTGATCACACCGCCTCCTGCTGAATGGATCACACCGCCCCCTGCTGGACGGATTAATTTTTGCACATGGTCATTGCACATCGTTTTTTTTTCTTCTTCTTCTTCTTTTGGCTGCTCCCTGCATTAGGGGTCGCCACAGCGAACTAAGTCATTGCACATTAATTATTGAACATGGTTATTGCACATTAATTATTGCACATGGTTATTGCACATTAATTATTGAACATGGTTATTGCACATGGTCATTGCACAATAATCATTGCACATTAT
>NC_056506.1:46484605-46498085 GCF_014905685.2 Nematolebias whitei | reverse complement strand
GTCATTGCACAATAATCATTGCACATTATTATTGCACATGGTTATTGTGCAATGACCATGTGCAACAATAATCATTGCACATTATTATTGCACATTGTTATTGCACATGGTCATTGCACATTAATTATTGCACATGGTTATTGCACATTAATTGTTGCACACGGTTATTGCACATTAATTGTTGCACATGGTTATTGCACATTGTTATTGCACATGGTTATTGCACATTATTATTGCACATGGTCATGTGCAATGACCATGTGCAACAATTATCATTGCACATTATTATTGCACATTAATTGTTGCACATGGTCATTGTGCATTAATCATTGCACATTAATCATTGCACATTAATCATTGCACATTCGTTGCACTGGAGACGCCGTGTGGCGTTTAATGTCCAGATGTTTGTGGGACAGAAGTTGTTTTTCCATCTGTCCTCCTTCTCGTCACGATGATTTTGAGTAAAACTCGTTCATTCAAGAAATGGAAGGCCTTTAATTCGTCTCTGTGATGGACACATTGGACAGGTCCAATGTGTCCAACGTCTCTGTCCCTTTGCCTGCCAGCTTCTCATGAGCCCAAACAAAGGATGGACGGTCTTCACTTCATTTCTTGGTCCAAGAGTTGACTTTCTGTCCCACTTTGAGCTCGTCTTCTGCAGCTCCGTCCCTCCAGACAGTTTTTCGTCTCTCGGCCTCCTGAAAACTTCACCGCCAACCACAGCAGAGCGGATTCTGTCTCCACCTCAGGCAACAAAACTAATTAACGTCCAACACGTCACCACAGAGTCGATTCTCAGCGCTTCGGTATCTGTTTTTTATTTTTTTAACCAAAGAACAATCTGGACCGCTGACCCGTGTCGGAGCAGGTCAGACGGAGGAGCTGCAGGTCTCCTCGGTGTTTGGGTTCATTCTTTTGTCTCCAGTCGACCCAAATCAGATCCGGTTTGTCCTTCGTGTCCGCAGACGAAGCTCTGATTTTATCATCATCCTGGGGGCAACTTTAAAGCTTTTAATTTGAAATTTCACACAACGAACCCCCAAGAGGATGTAAAAATCACCGCAGCGTTAGTCTGAGTGCTTCTGTTAATTCTCTTTAACGTATAAATCTGTTTTATTTGTTTATGAAATCTGTTTTTGTTTCCCGATGAGACGTACGGCTCGGTGCTCCTTACACCACAGGGTGAAGCCAGACTGTAAAAACACGTCATTTAATTTGCACTAAATCTTCTTTTTAGAAAAAACAAGTTACACTTTGCTAATAAACCTTTCCTGAGATCTTTAAAGAGATAGTCTGTTCATTTTTAGAGTGATGTTATCAATAGTTCCTTATGGGTCAGAGAGTACAGAGTATGAGGAAGAGGCAGAAGTCTTCATCAATGCTAGAGCTAACGGTTAGCCCCCCCAAAAGGATAAAAATAATAATTAACTAAACTAACAGTGACAAGATAAAAATGTAGACGTTTAATATTTGCTAAAGTAATGTCAGTTTTGAGAAACATTAGTTTTTTTAAGTTTGAAAATAGTTCATAAAAATGTGTCCTCATTTGGTTAACCGTTAGCTTAGCCTGGACGAAGAATTTAGCCTCTTGCTCCGTGCTCTGCGCGACGTTTCGGCTGCTACAAAAATAATTATTGACGAATATCTGACAGAAAATCACCAGACTTATCAGCTGAAGTGAAACAAACTAAAAGCAACATTCTTTACAACATCTTTGATCTAAATCTTAAATTAATATATACGGTAAACCAAAAACAAACTTTTATCAGAACTCTAAAACAACAAAAGCTGAAGCCATGAAGCGGAGAACAAACGGAAGTGGAGTCGATTGTGGCTTTGAAGTCTAATTATAGCCCGCCGCCATAAAAGGCAGCCATCTTGTTTACATGTCTGTCTGTTAGCAAAATATCTCGTTAACCACTGGATAGGTTTTATGAAACTCACTGAACGTCAGCCTACACAGTCAACATTATTCAAGATGGCAGCCAAAGCTAATCCACATTAGCAAAGACAAAAATGACCATAACTCAGCCGGTTTTAGAGATAATGAGCTAAGATTTGTTACGGTAGTAGCTGAGGGTTGTCCCCAGCATCTAGTCTGAGTGCTAAGAGATTGTGAAAACGCTTTGGTGTGCAAAGATACACGTTTATTCAAGAAACAGTTTATTCGTGGTGTCTGGGTTTCAGGCAGGACTTGGAGACCAAACAGAGTAAAATCAAAATACTCTTTAATAATATCAATAAATAAATGTGTTGACGTGGCAGATAAAACTTACAGGACAGGTTAACTCTTGGGAAACACCAGGACAAGACGAGACTATGCCCGACGATGCACGGACACTGAACAGGACTCACAGACGGACGTAATTAACAAGACAGTGCCCACACCTGTGGAGCCACAGGTGCAGGAGGCGGAGCGATGACAGAAAAACAGGAGTCAGCCCCACACATGGAAACATTTACCAAAGCTTAAGAACTGTTTAGAGACTTCTGAGGCTAAAGTCTTTTTAATTAAATTAATTTGTGTTTTATGAATTATTTTATTACATCTAAGTTGGTTCATTAAATATTATTTCATAGCTCTTTAATTTTCTTTGCTCTCCTTTATTTTGAAAAAAAAAAAAACACCATTGATTATAAAGTACTTAATAAATAAATTTAGAAAATCATCCTTTTGATTATTTAAGGGCCACCTAAACACATTACCCAAAACATAAATTAAATTTGAACCTTGTGAAAAAGCAATAATTGTATCAAAAATATATCGTAATTCATTCAACCTTTATTTCTACAGGTAAATCCCATTGAGCCTCGAGGACTCATTTACAAGAGAGACCTGATTTCAACAAAGAATGATGACAACAATGGACAGTTGTAAAAGTCATACAGATTTTTATTTATTTAGTTATTTTTAGAAATAAGATGGCTAAAAAAGAAGTAACAAAAACAGCTAGATTCTAAGGTGAATGTAGAAAACTAAAAACAGGAACATGTCTGCATTGGTCCCAGGAGTCCAACAGATTCTTAAAGACACTTAGAGAGGTCAAGGTCGAGAGCTTCAGGTCTTTTTGTAAGATATTCCAGGAAACAGGAGCAGAGTAGGAGAAGGCCCTTTTGCCTAGTTCAATCCTCACTGAGGGAACACTGCAGGTAATAATGTCCTGAGAGCGCACGCTGTAGCTGCACTCACGCAGAGACATGTAGGAGGAGATGTATGAAGGCAGCAGACCAAGAAGTGATTTAAAGATGAAAATGTACCAGTGAGAGAGTCTGCGTGAAGTTAATGATGTCCAGTTAACCAGTGAATACTGGGTGCAGTGGTGGGTACGATAATCACAGCCAGTTATGAATCTTAGTGCACCATGATAGACAGCATCCAACATCTGCAGGGTTCTTGTAGGAGCGTTCATGTAAATAATGTCACCATAATCAATTGAGGGAAGGAAATTCACAGATACAAGGAGTTTCTTAGCATTCAAAGTTAGACAGGATCTGTTTCTGAAAAAGAAACCCAGTTTAACTTTCAGTTTCTTTACCAAGTTTTCCACATGAAGCTTAAAAGAGAGATTCGAGTCGACCAAGATACTCAAATATTTATAGGAATCAACAAACTCAATGGGGACACCATTTGAGGATAAAATCGGAGGAAGAACTGCTGGGACCATCTTCCTATTTGAAAAAAGCATCCCTTTGGTTTTGTCGGCATTTAGGACAAGTTTGAGGCGGAACAAATCAGTCTGGATGATGTTGAATGCAGATTTCAAAAGCTGGAAAGCATTTTCAACAGTTTTAGCTCGACAATAAACAACTGTGTCATCAGCATAGAAATGTAAGGCTGCATCAAGGATGTTTTTACCTACATTATGTATGTAGATTGTAAAGAGGTTGGGTCCTAAGACTGAGCCTTGTGGTACACCATTGTTGACTGTTAAATAACTGGAGGAAGTACCATTATGTTGAACAAATGAAACATAATAAAACATGTAAACTTAAAACTGAAAATCTTTTTGTCGGTCTTGTTATGCCGATACATTTTCCACTTTGTTTATAAAATAATCTAACGGTGCGCAGTTTTAAAGTATTTTCAGGTAAAAATATTCACATGTTGCTTCTGTGAAGTGACATTAAAAACAGTCGTGGGATTCAAACACACGATGGGTTCAAATTAAACCCCCCAGAGCCGAGACGGGTGATTTGAAAAGAGTGAAGAGATCGTTTCTGTCAGGAGACAGAAATCTGCAGCGCTGCTTCAGAAGTGCTTCAGGCTGGAACGTGTTGGAAACCTTCTCTTATTTGCAGTAACCGTAAAACGCAGCAGAAGATGATGGGAAGTCATCAGTTCTTGCCGAAGGTAAACCCTGGAGATCAACGTAGCTGGAAGGATTCAACCTCTGGGGCAAAGTCTGATATCAAGCTCCCAGAGTGCAACGAAAACAAACATTTCATATCACATCCCCGAAGCTTTAATCTGCTGCCATGACGACCTCTGCTCTGCTGGCTTCACTTCCTGCAGCGCCCAGGTCAGTTATTGATGTTGGCCGAGAGGATCTTGTTTCATTTCAAATGTGCTGAATGGAGCTGAGCTCAGATCAGTTCAGCTAAAGCGAAAGACGTTTTCTTCACGGACCAGTTTGAATCATCAGGTTTCCAAGGCTGCTTCCACATACAAGATGAACCGAGCTGTGGACGGTGCTGAAGGCGTGCACCCAGAATCGGTTTGGGCTGAAAAAGAAAAGAGTCAAGTTTTCAGCGTCTTTTTGAGTTTAAAATAAAATGCGAGTAAAATGGAGGGAAACCTCACGGGGGAGTCTGGTGTTTGAGGCAGGAGGAAGAGGGGAAGATGGATGAAGGACCGCTGGGGAGCGCAGACGAGAAGAAGACGAACTCTGACAGCTTCCTGCTCTTCTGCGAGCTTCCTCCTTCATCTGTGGCATTTACTGTTTTGAACAAACAGTTTTTCCCTTTAGCGCAGGATGGCAGTTTGAGGGTTTCTTTTATTTGTGTTTCTTTTGTTGCTCAGACGCCATCACAGCCGTTCAAGTCAGGGTTCATTCTGGTGGCACCTCCAGTCCATCAAAGTCCATACTGGTGACCAGCAGAGAGCACCAGGATGGCCGAGTGGTTCAAGGCGTTGGATTTAAACTCCCACGTGGGTCCAAAGCTCGTTCAGAAGAAAACTGACGCAGCTGGTTTCTTTGAGCTGCAGTGAGTGGCGGTGAAACCATGAAAGGGATTAACCACAGGCTCTAAAATGTTCACCAGTTCGAAAACGTCGCGCAACTTTACACGAAGTAACAGTCAGAGAATTTCTGTGGCGCACGTGTAGAGCACATGACAGAACGATCACGTGAACTGTTGAGGTGAGACTGGCCGTTTGAAAATTCAAGATGGATGTCAAAATCAGCTCGTTTCTGCACGGTAATCATAAGGTGATGCAATTACTCGATCCATTTAAATATTCTTTATGTCAATTTATGTTTTCTTCGCCAGTAGCCTTGCACTTAGACTTGTAAGTAATGCAATATTAATAAATGTAACATGAAGCCGCACTCCAACTATGACCCCTGACCCAGTGGTGTAGTCTCTGTGACACGGGGGTATACAAAGTATACACACTAGAAAAGCTTGGGAATTCCAGTATACCCACTTAAAAGTGCCCAGTGACACGAGCCCATGTCATGCATCATGATACGTGACATGGGCTCGTGTCATTGTCAACACATCTGGAACATTTCAAGGACACGTTGAGTTGGTTCAACCTGTTTTTGTAAAATTAATATTCTGTACCGATTACTTGATACTTGAACATGTTTTGCTTTGGTACCGTTTTATAAATTCAACATGTTTTTAATAATAAAAAAAAAAACAACTGTTGTACAAAGTTTGTTGTACGTTTAAGTATAAACATCAGAGAAATTTTGAAATGTTCAATACGCTTCAAAATCAAAATAAATTGACGATTAGATTGTACTAACTGGTGTACTTTGGTTTCTAAACACAGCATACCCACTACAAAAATGTAGACTACACCACTGCATACAAGAAATTATGTCATGAAATATTTTACTGTACGTGTAAATAATCTATGTAATTAATAAGTTGCACTTTCTGAATTGATTGACCTTTTTTTAAAAACTTTTTCATGACATTCAATTTTTTTTTGATGTACCTGTACATGTTACACTGATTGGTAACTCTGAATTGTCCCCAGGTGTGGGTGAGAGTGTGAACGATTGTCTCATTATGTGTCTCTGTGATGGACACGACCTGGAGAGGGGAAGTGGGTAAAGAAAATGGACGGATGTGGTTCACAATTTAATCCCTTCATGCTAAAGGACTTAAACACTTTAATTAGTTTTTATTTAACCAATCAAATCCCAAATCTTTTTTTTAATGGAGGTGTTGGGGGACTTTATGTAAAGGTCATGGATGTTTTCTCTTACCAATGTTAAATTAATATAGAACCATGCGTGTGAAGTCAAGAGTCTTTTTGTCTACTCAGAGAGGAGCCTGATAACTTCTGACGCCTTCGAGAACCGTGAGCTGTGAAGCAGCGGTCGCCTTGACCTCGCCTCTGTCTAACGGGTTTTTAAGTTTTTCCTGACTCTTTGTCTGAGGGCACACCTTGACCAGAGCTTCGTAAAACATCGTTGTAAGCCTGTTGTCAGTGCTGCACCCAGCAAGAAGTAAACCTGGGTCGAAAAGATCTTCTCGTTGTCCTCTGTGTAGCTTATTTGATTAAAGAGATGATGATTAATTTATCCAACTGGGGGGGCCTGAAGGTGGCTTAACATGCATGTTTTTGGACACAAACGCCACACAGAAAGATCTCAGGCCATATTCGATGCTTAAACTCACGACTTTCTGACTAACTGGGGTCCCCCTTAACATTATTAGTGTTAATAGACAATCCTGGACTGAAATAAATGCAGACAAAGAGACAGTCATGTTGGTCGCTACAAGAGAATCCATGCTAAGATGTTGTGCAGCGTCTATTGTTGAACCCCAGAGGACTCGTGAGTTATTTTGTCCCTGTAGGACGTCCAGAAAAGTGTATTCTCTACAAGATGTTTCACTCATGATGAGGATTTCATAAAAACACGAGAGAACCCAGGAGGTGCCAAAGGCTTGAGAGCAGAGAAGCCCCACAGATCTATCAAAGGAGTAACCTTTATGTCTCGAAGAACGGCCTCCACAACGATCTCTCACACGGTGAATCAATCAGCCTCAAAGGGCTAAAGGACCGGAACAGTTCTAGTTCATCACACGCACCGTAAACCCCGCAGCGGTAGGTTTTACAGACTAACCCCCCTCCTCACGCTGAGTTTATCCATGCTGTCATCAGGAAGATGAAAGACAATCAGTCTGGAGCTCAGCTACCTGTGTTTTTCAGGTGAGAACGTTTCATTACTTTGATTCCCCAGGAGTCCCGCGCCCCACAGCTCCGTCCCTGTCCGGTCGTTTCTGCCGGATTCTCAGAACCTTCAACCCAACCAAAAAAAAAAACAACACACGGACCAACAAATGACTCTGCTCCTCTATCTGCTCTTTCCTAACAATACTCTTTTATATTTGTCCTGATTCTCACACAGCGGACGTTACTTTCATGTCCCATTTGGAGGTAAAAGCACCACGAGTGGCCATAAATCACGAGTCTGAACGCTCCGAGAGCCGGTTTCTCATTCTGTTAAGGCCGTCTCTTCCCAGAAGACCACCGGCCCGCAGCTTGTTACAGTGTCAACTCACTGACCACCCACGGCTTCGCCTGCATGCCTTGGCTTGGCCCCAGAGGCTCATGGGTAATCCGTCATCCACTGTCTGCGAGCTAACAGACGCTTCCTCTTTCATCGTTTGCCAGGAACACAAATCCACTCCCACTCAGCCTTAATTAACTGTTCAGTGCACAATCAGGAACACAGTTACTGCCGCTCGGACAAGACGGTTCTTTACAACCCGTTTACCGCTCGCAGACTTCCTGAGGGAAGTTCTGGTGCTAAAGTCGAAGCGGTCATGTATTTCTGTTTGTTGTGTTTTCAGAACCAATTTAATTTAGACACATTTCAGTCCGATCTCGACACCTTCGGTAACCGTCTGCTTCGCGTATTGATGATTTTTCTTAATCCACGTTAAATTCAGGACAGAATATAATCACCACGTTTTAATCTCCACATTTGCTTCAGCTGCAGAGGGTGAAAATGAAAAGTGTGCAGCTTGAAATAATCCCCATTGATCCGGTCGAGTGTTTTTCTGTGTGTGCCGGTAAGACTGGTGCCAGATATTAACTTTAGATAACGTTTTGTGATGTTTTATCACCTTAATTTAGAGGGAGTGGTTCCAACAGATGGGAAATACGTTAAAGTGAAATGAGCGACAAGCAGTTGTACGTTTTGTGGTACGATAATCTCCTTTTGGAGAATCCACACACGGCATTTAAGATGCAACAATAGCTCAACAAACGTACACTCAGAACGATTCATTAGGCTGCAAAGTTCAACGTTTCAACACAAGC
This sequence comes from Nematolebias whitei, assembly GCF_014905685.2. Taxonomy (NCBI): domain Eukaryota; kingdom Metazoa; phylum Chordata; class Actinopteri; order Cyprinodontiformes; family Rivulidae; genus Nematolebias; species Nematolebias whitei. The sequence continues at coordinate 46,489,573 of NC_056506.1, read as the reverse complement.
ACAAGGAATAAAAAAGGAAACGAGATATATTTCTACAGTTTATCATGTTAAAGGTAGGGCTGTCGCAATAAAAAGACTTTCTATATGAGCTATGACATGATGGCACTCAACACTAACGGCTCTGTTTTCACACAAGTAGCAGCATCCTCTGATGAGTTAGTCCCCCAACACCTCCGGCTGCACCTACAGACCAAGGTGAAGATCTGCAAAACTTCTTTACACCTTTGTTCGCTCCTTAACATCTCCAACAAAAAAAAACATGGCGTGTTCCAGTAATTGTCCAGTAACCATGGCAACAATGTGTTTTTTACAACTGGGAGCAGCTGATTAACATCTCAAAGCTCAAATAATATCTCAACTACAGCCCCAAATCTCAAATGAATTGTAAAGGAGGCGCAGTGGATGCATCTCCATCTACCTGGTGGGGGTGCTCGAGTACCTGACCGCCAAAATCCCGGAGCTGGCGGGAAACATGGCTCGTGACAACAAGAAGACCAGGATCATCCCCTGACACCTGCAGCTGGCTGTCTGCAATGATAATGAGCTCCACAAGCTGCTGAGAGGAGTGACCATTGCTCTGGGAGGATTTCTGCCCAACATTCAGGCGGTCCTGCTGCCCAGGAGGCCCAAGAGGTCCAAGTCCAAGTAAACGGATCAACATCTGTGGCCAGTTTCATCAGATCTGCTATAAGACAGACCATCACAAGAGATCCTTCCTGCCCACAGCCATTAACATCTAGAACAATTATTTTATGAAACCAGGAGAATGAGCTACAACAACATTTAATTTCCCTCTGGGATTAATAAAATATTTTTGAATTGAATTACAAAGCTACTAATCTAAAGCTGTGGAGACAAAGTTAGCTACATGGTGCCGTACAGGCAAAACAAAGCATGCCTTTTGATCTTGACTGTACATGTTTGCAGATGATGTGATGTTATATATGATGTCAGGGTGGTGTCAAGGTTCAGTTTAAACCGGGACCCTACGATCTTCTGAAGTTAAAAAGACCTTTAGTAAAAAGCCCTGCTTGTACGTGACAGTCCATATTAAAATAATTCTCAGGTGCTTTCTTCCTGTTGTCACCAGATGTAAACACAAAAACAAAAGCTTTAAATCACTTTGTAGAATTACAGTTTGTTAAATTAAACATGGTTGTGCTCCAATACCTCAGATTATTGTCGACACAGAGGATTTCTTCAGCTGCCCCGATCAGAACCAGGTGTGTTCCCACGCTGCTGCTGCCTAACGGGACGGGTCGACTTCGCTGCGACTCCTCCACCTGACGGAGAAAGTCTCAGTGTGTCTGCTTCTATACAGAGAATCTGATCCTGATGAGGATGTGTTGCTCCGTTTTGTGAAACTGCTCCTCTTCTGTTGAGATACAGAAAAACATCCCTCCACTTCTGATCTTGCAGCTATTTTTGTGTTCCCTCCCTTTTTGTAAAGTGCTGTGAAAGATTTGTGAAGCGATGAAAAGCTGTTTAAACTCCAGAGGCAGAAGCTGAAAGCGGTGAAATGACAGCAGGCCCGCTTCACAAGTGATGGAGGTTCGATGCAGCAGGTTTTCTTTTCAGCCGAGCTGCGAGAAACACGAAGCGGAACAACGTCGCTGCTTTTTCTTTTTAAAAAAAAATATTCGTTCACTCTGGCTGAGAGGGGAGACTTACACTTATGGGTACAAAATAGGGTAAAAATATTAAACGCCTCATCGTTTTATAGATTAGCCTAATCCTAAACTGACTGATCTCCAGAAGTCAAATAAAAAAATTACTGTCAACTCCACACGATCAGCCATAAATGTTACAAGCTATTAAAACTGCAGTTATATTGTTCAATAAAATATGCGCTTGCTCAGGATGGGAGACTGCGACGACGTGAAGATTCAATGAGTCTTCCTTAGAGAGAGAACTTTACTAATTGGCTTTTCTGTGTCTGTTCCTGTAAAGTGCCTTGAGACAACTTTGTTGTGATTTGATGCTATATAAATAAACGGAAGTGAATTAAAATAGCATGATGGTTGTTGAGACTGTTGTCATGTCTTTTGTTATTTGGCTAATTAACGTTCAGATACTACACACCACTAGTTCAAGACCTTTATGTTCTTCAGATTCTGCTCAGATACAGTTCGTCTCTGCTTAAAGACTCGGTTTTAATTAAATCACAAAGAAAAAAATTATTATTTTTCTATCTATTGGCTGCTCCTTTTCTCATGGGTCGCCACAGCAAACTAACTCGTATGAAGACTTGGCAATTGTTTTTATGCCGGATGCCCTTCCTGACACAACCACAGAACCACCGAGCTACCACAGCCCTCTGTGTGCAGCAGAGAGCTGCCATCTGGGGCACCCAGGGGAGGAGATGATGGGGTTAAGGGCCTTGCTCAAGGGCCCAGAGTGGCACAAATGAAGGTGGAGTCAGCTGTGGGTGCGTCATGCTTCCCACTCACATTTTGATGTTGTTGGTCTGGGGAGTTGAACCGGCGACCTTCTGATTACAAGCCCACCTTCTCTAACCTCTGCGCTAACCCTAAAACATTAAGAAGAATATAAGCAGAATTCTAACTGGAAAAAGGAATTTATCTTGAATTTAGTTGGAGCATGCAATGCAAGCTTTAAAACAAAATACTGAAAAAATGTAGAACTGGAAAGCTTTTATTGTGAAAGTGGATCACAAAAGTTGGTTTCCTGTTAGAGAGCAAAGCGCCTCTTCCAATGGAAAAAGTATTTCCTCAGTATTTTTTTTACTCAGTTCTGTCATTAAAAACAAAATCCTGACACACACCCCCCCCCACACACACACACAGAAACTAAAAAATATATGATCAAATGCACATGAACACATTAAACATAAAACAAAGTAAAAAAAGATATAAACAAATAAGTTATTATACATTTGAGAACAAATTAATGGAAAAAAAAAAAGACCCAATGATGATGCAGAAATACCGTATAGTAAATATCATATCCTAATCCAGAAGTATTCATCTTCAGTCAAATAATAATCATTTTATTTTTATAAATTTAATTTGATATTTCACCTGATTTGAGCGTTTCAAAATAAAAGTTCACCTGGGTTGCCCACGATCCTTAAAGTTTGTTCCAATAGGCCATCTTTGACGTCAACCAAAAATAAATAAATGTGGAATTAAGTGTAAAATAATTAAAACAGCATTCCTCCAAGAAGTACATTTCGCCCACCACCCTGCAGGTTAACGTTTTAAACAAATGCTGAGTTTTAGCCATTTTTGAGTTTGGTGGATGAGCTGTAACTCCAAGTTGTTTAGTTGAAATCCATCCACTTGTTGATGACATATTTTGCTAACTGGCGAACACATGCACGCTCACACACAGGGGATGACACGATGGCCCTCCTCCTATGGCGGCAGATGATAAAAACTAATAAAATGTCCAACAGGGAAAGTATTCAGATCTTCATCAACTGTCTGATCGATTTATAAAAGTCTTGAAGTCTTAAAGACTTGAAAACGTGTAGAAATGAGTTCTCTCTTCTGAACCTGCCAGCTCTAAACTGTAGAGAAAACAATATAAACAAAAATAAAGTTCCTACAAAACAACAAAGAAGGAGCTCTGACAGCCAGACGAGAAGTTTTGAAAAGTTCAGGCACCTGTTTCGATTCAGTCCAATAATCTTGTCTCCCTTGCAAGCGCAGCACAGAACCTTCTTTCCTCCGTTTGACAGTTCTGACAACAGAATAATCAGAACCTGACACACTCAAATGACTGCAGGTTTCCCCACATGGCCCAGTTTCTCCTCCCGGAAACCACGGGAGAGCGCCTCCATCCAGTCAGAAAATAACGGCAGACATTCTCCGCTCTGTCGGTGTAAAAGCAGCGGAAACCTTTTCATGTTGTTTGACACGGAATTTAGACTTTAGCGGAAAGTTTCAGCCTTTATTTCAGCTCCTTGCCGAACATGAAGAAACTTTCTGCGATGGAGCGTTTACGTCTCTGCTGAGTGAAAACGTGAAGGAAGCAGCTGAGGCGGCGAACCGTGACCGGGGTTCATTGAAACCCACCTGGGCCTCTGAAGCTTGTCCATTTATTTTCTTCCATTTATTTGTGGTTGTAAAAATAAACGGTCCAGGAGGGACAAGGGAAACACTCTGCAGCTTCTCCTGGAGGGATCCCAAAAGTAAAGAAGATATCTCCTATTATCCCTCCAGTGAGTTCTGGGTCTGCATCTCAGTGGTACAGTTCCAGAAAACTTCCAGAGGGAGGTGCCCAGGAGGCGCCTGAACCACCTCAGCCGACTCCTTTCAGTGCAGAGGAGCGGGAGCTTTACTTCGGATGTCAGAGCTTCTCATCCTGTCTCTCACTGTGATTAGTTGGTGAATGGTGATCATGAATCATGATCGTCTCAAAATGTTGGTGAAAGTTCTCAGTTTCCTCATGTGAGTCGATGAGGCCAGATCTGGAGGGTTTCAAACCTGAAACCGTCCTCTTCTTCTAAAAAAGTTAAATCTGGTCCTCTGAACATAAAAATAAAATTTAAAAAAATTCTAGAAATGTTTCGTCTTTCATCTGAAAGACTTCTTCAGTCTGAGGTGCTGTATTCAGCTCAGTCTTATAAATAGTACCTTCTCGTAGTCCACTACCAGGACCAGAGTTAACTGTTTTAGATTTTTCTACCTGGATTATTGAGCATGCATCAGAATATTTTGAACGTCCTCTTCTTGTTTGCATCCTGGGATCTTGTTCATGAACACCACATTCATGATCAGATCAAGGGAAATTTCAAAGCATGCAACAAAAATATAAAAACAAGGAGCCAAAAGTGAAATCTACAGCAGCATGGTACTGTTAGCAGTATGGTATTGTTAGCAGTATGGTACTGTTAACAACATGGTACTTTTAGCAGCATGGTACTGTTAGCAGTATAGTACTGTTAACACCATGGTACTGTTAGCAGCATGGTACTGTTAGCAGTATAGTACTGTTAACAAC
>NC_056506.1:46483949-46484595 GCF_014905685.2 Nematolebias whitei | reverse complement strand
TACTGTTAGCAGCATGGTACTGTTAGCAGTATAGTACTGTTAACAACATGGTACTGTTAGCAGCATGGTGCTGTTAACAGTACCATACTGTTAACAGTATGGTACTGTTAGCAGTATGGTACTGTTAGCAGCACGGTACTGTTAGCAGTACAGTACTGTTAGCAGCATGGTTAGCAGCATGGTAATGTTAGCAGCACGATACTGTTAACAACAAGGTACTGTTAGCAGCATGGTAATGTTAGCAACATGGTACTGTTAGCAGCATGGTACTGTTAGCATGGTACTGTTAGCAGCGTGATACTGTTAGCAGCATGGTAATGTTAGCTGCATGGTACTGTTAGCAGCATGGTACTGTTAGCAGCATGGTAATGTTAGCAGCATGGTATTGTTAGCAGCATGGTAATGTTAGCAGCGTGGTATTGTTAACAGCATAGTACTGTTAGCAGCATGGTACTGTTAGCAGCATAGTACTGTTAGCAGCATGGTATTGTTAGCAACATGGTACTGTTAGCAGCATGGTAATGTTAGCAGCGTGGTACTGTTAGCAGCGTGGTACTTTTAGCAGTGTGGTACTGTTAGCAGCATGGTACTGTTAGCAACATGGTACTGTTAGCAGCATGGTAATGTTAGCTGCATGGTACTGTTA
>NC_056506.1:46447701-46483939 GCF_014905685.2 Nematolebias whitei | reverse complement strand
GGTACTGTTAGCAGCATGGTAATGTTAGCTGCATGGTACTGTTAGCAGCATGGTACTGTTAGCAGCATGGTACTGTTAGCAGCATGGTAATGTTAGCAGCATGATGATAATAAGGACCGCGGTAACGGACAATGACTGTCCTCCAGAATTGGGTCTGGCAGACACAGAACATCCAAAGTTTACCCGCGGAACTGAACTGTTCCGTAGAGTTCGGTCTGTGCAGGCAGATGGAGGATCATGGAGACGGCCGCCATGACAGGCCTGATCCTGAGCCCGAGACTGGAAGGGGGCCAGCAACTGAACCACAATGGCTGGCAAGGCAGCGACACAAAACTCCAAAAGTGCGTTGCGGTCATACCCGTAGCGTGGGTGTGCAGTGTAGGCTCAAAAAAAGTTAAAACAAAAACAACAGGAACAAAAAAAAAAATAGCGAGCTGAAGTGTAGCTCCCGTCAATGCTGCACATGACGTCACGTCAGCCTTATCAGAGTCCACACAAGGCAGAAGATTAACTTAGGGCCGAGAATACAGAAACAGTTTTTGGTTTTGATTATACAGCAGGAGTGACCAGCGTCAACATCGTCCCACAAAAGACCTCGATGAACACAGTCTGCACAATTTCCATAACCTCTTAGCAATTCTGCAAGGATTTAAGGGTCAAATCTATGCGAGTCAAAACTGTTCCTTATTAAACATGTCAGAATGATTTGATGTTCGCCACGACTGCTCAGCAGTGCAGATACACTCATGTATCTTTGTGGTACGAAACGGTCGTTGCTCTTTGTCCCACTCAGGAAAACTCACAGGTCATTTTTCATTCGGCCTCTGCCATGCTTCGGAGAGAAACAATCCAAAGAAAAACACATTTTTCCCCGATTCACCGAAATCTGTCTCTGTCTCACACAGTTCAAATCCTCACAAAGCAGTAATCCATCATGTACTCTGACCTTGGGACGTAAACAGAATCACAACAGGCGCAGAACCGTGGGCGACCTTTAACACCCGGCTTTTACCTTAAAGGCTTCGAGGTGAAACGGCTTAACATCGTGGAAAAAGAAAAAAAAGTACATGTTTTTAACGTATTTCTGAGTGAAACCAAAAGGACGAGGGTGGAATAAAAAACACCAGAGATCTCAGGCTGCACTGGATGGAGCACTCAATCACAGCTGTTTTCCTTTTCTCTCTAAAGTTTCAATTTGTCACTCGGTACGGGAGAGGATTTCTCAACGCGATCCACATGACTCCAGAATTTCAATCAGGGTCTCGGGGTTCAGACACACATTTCAGTCGGTAACATATGGGGCGTTCTCTCTGTGCAACTGTTCACCGTTTTCCCTGATGCAGCGTTCAGATTTTCCCTACAAGCCGTGTTAATTTGCACGGACTTTAATCAAGACTGGCTGTCCTACTGGGATTTGAGGCGCCCATGTTACGAAACGATTAAAAAAGGGTAACGGTTTCGTAAAAAAAAAAAAAAAAACCTGCCTCACGGGGGAATTCGACTGCAGCTCGAAGTCCTCTCTGTGAGCAAAACAAATAAATACAGAAACCCTATCTCAGCTTAAATAGATCTCTTTACGAATACATTATTCATGTGCCCTTCAGCAGACATGGCTTTAAATTATAGCTGGAAAACATTTCTCTTCTCGCCTCGTTGCTGTGTGAATATATTGCCCTTTTACAGCATCAGCCGTGTCGGGTTGACGCTAACGACTCCAGCTTTACTCCGACTATAACCTACTTTGCTTGGGAAAAAAATAAATCCCAATGTCACGTTTGGAAAATATGCACAGAGATTTGTAGTCGAAGAGTTTCATGAACCTCGGCTTGAAAGCCCGAGTGTTTTATCAGGCAGCAAAATGCCAACAGGTCCGTCACTTGGATAAAAAGGTAGAACAGAAACCAAGAGAGCTCAATTATGGCAATTAAAGCAATTAAAAAAGGGAGAATATAGACTAATGAAATGAGGGACAAACAGACACTATCTCTGCGTTTGCCTTTCCGCAGCGGGTGAAATTAAAGTACGAAAGGATAAAATGGAGGAAAAATGGTAATAGCTCACCGTTTCCCCGTGTGCGATAACAAATAGGAGGTTTCTGTAAATGTCAGTCTGTGGGCGCTGGTAATGGGAGGTGTGCCACGGGCTAAATGAGAGTCTTCAGTTTGAACAGGCGACATGATATTTGCAGTAATGGGACAACTTAGATGACACCTGAAGGAAAATGGAGCCCTCCTACTGAGATAATTACGTAGGACGGAGTCGTTCTCATAGAAGCACCTGAACGACTGGAAACAGAGACGGGGGCATATCGCCACGGAGGAAGAGGACGCAGAGCGGGAAACTGGTGTCTGGGCAGGTGGGAAGATCTTTTCTGAGTCTTGTTATAAAAATCTCTACTATTTGTGCTGAAAGGTTTGACGACGAAGCTTATTTTGGCAAATCTAATTCACATTAGAAACTAACTGCGCCGCTCAGGGTGGCTGCACGTTGGAGCAGCTCTGTTACTTTCATTCTGAGATGTTGCTTTTGGAAACTTTAATTCTTGTTTTTAAATCACTTTCCTTGGATGACTGTTTCCTCTGGTGTCGGATGCTGTGCAGCTGGAAGGATTTTTACTGAAACTTTTTTTTAAACTTTTGGACATTTGTTATGATGCGTAACCATAACAACAAGGTGTTTTGTTTACAACAGCTGATTAACATCTCAAAAGCTCAAATAATATCTCAGCTACAGTGCCAAATCTCAAACGAGTTGAAAAGGAGGGTCTGTGGATGCATTCCTGTCTACTTGTCGGCTGTACTCGACTGCCTGACCACTGAGATCCTAAGATCTCCTAAGGAGATCCTGGAACTAGCAGGAAACACGGCTCGTGGCAGCAGAAGGATTTATGGTTTTTACAGTATGCTGCAGTTTAAAAATAGCAACAGTCCTTATAATCTCTAAATTTTATTCCAATTGTGTCAGATATGTTAAATCTGTAGTTTAGTTATTGTGTAAGAAGAGTGAAATTCCTGCACACTTTCTAGTTCTCCACTAAAAGTAAAGACCAACATTCCTTAAAAGAATGCATATCACTCGCTGACTTCCATGCCAGAGTTTTAGACCCAGATCGCCCAGTTTAAATTGTTATTTTTGTCCACTTTTATCACAATTTATGTTTTTTTTTTAAGAAAAAGTGCTGCTAGTAGTCATCTTAAATTTTATTTGTGTTATAGAAATTGATTCAGGACCATCTGGGTCCAAACAGCAGCTGCAGAACCAAAGAACAGTTGAGTGCAATAATGACCGATGCAGGGAAATGAAAGATTAAAGCTTCCCAAGAAGAGACGATCGGCCAACACAGTGCCTTCTGCTGGTTCTGAGTTTTAACCAAAGAGCTGGGTTTTCCTCTCAGCTGGAAAAAAGCAACACTTTACTGGTGTTGGCCGAAACGAGCCGATCAAAGAAGCATAAACACGCAGCTGAAAGGGACGAGGACGGGGGGAACAATTAAATCTGGTAATCACAGGTTTAGTCCCCTGAAAACTTGACACAACGTCTTACTGACTCCTCTGAATCACAGTGGTCACAAAGGGGAATTTAAAAACACACAAAAAGAAAAACAAAAAGGCAATCCTTTCCACATTGTTGAACTACTTAAACACGCGGCGTGTTCAGGGGAGTGAGAGAAACCAGACGCAGAAGATGAGAACTAAATGCAACTTCTACTTACAAAGAAAGAGCTGCTGCAGCTCGTCCAAACGTCCAAACGACAAGTCAAGGTGTGCAGCAATCAGCCATCGAGGACCTGGACTGAGACATGGATGGTAAGAAAAACACCAAAAAGAAAGTGAAATCTCAGAAACACTAAAGTCAAACTAAAACAGAGAACACGAGACGCAACAGAATGCATATCGCCCGCCACGTTTCAGGCCAAAGTTTTAGATTAACGTCGTAAGTTGAGGATGAGTTGCTGCGTTTTGGTCAAATCGTGAAAATAACGTGAGGTTTTACAACATTTCATCCGATCTCTGAGCCCTCAGAGCGTGTTCAGTGAAAGACGCTCAGCTACTACCACGCTAAACTTGAGCTCATCTTTAAAATTCACCGATGTTTTGCCATTTTTGTTGAGGCTAGGCCATCTTTAATTCTGTGAACGTTTATAAATCGTGCGCGCAACTAGATTCATTTTTATCTTGTACGTTTTTCAGCACGTAACTCGTTCTGAAACTTTCGTTGCATTCCTGCTCTGAAACCGTCCAGATGCCCCGACTGAACGTTGCTGGATTTTATACCTGGATTATTGAGCATGGACTTTGGTGGTAATCCTGCTCTGACTTTTAGAATTTGCGCAATCTTACTTTTTGAAATATTTAGCTTTGTCGGCCATGTTTTTGTCGTTGAAAATGATTGGAGCTCTGTGCATCCTTCCTTCAAGCTCTTTGAAAGCTTTTACTTCACCATATTTTAGATCTTTCAGCGTATCGTTTGATTTCTATCTTAGATCCTTATCTACTGTTTCTGTTTATACTTTATATTTTTGCTATTTCTGGGTGTAACTGGGACCCTGTGTACATAAATGAAATAAACTCGACTTGAATTAATTTACGCTTTGTTCAGCTCCTTTCAGCTAATTTCAGCTTTTTGTTCTTTATTCAGCATCTTTCTGCTAATTATTATTTTTTGCTTCTTCAACTACATTTTATGTATTTTTCTGCCAGTTTTATAGTTTTTCTACTATTTTATGTGCTAATATCTATTTTTTTCTGCTCATTTCAGTTTATTTTTTTGCTAATTGCATCTTAATTTAAATCTATTCAGCCTCTCTCTGAATATTTATCTGACTTTGTTACATTTCTGCTTTATTCAGCTTTTCTACACATTTCTGCTGCTTTCTGATTTTAATTTCCAGCTTTCAGCACATTTCAGCTGTTCAAATAAAACTCACCATAACAGTTTAACAAAGAAACTGGTTTCAAATTCTTCAGCAAATAAAAAAAAATCAGCAACTCACTGCATTTTCACAAGAAATGCAATTTGTCTAGTTGAGTTTGAGTTGACTATAAAAGTTGTTTAGTTATAGGCGAGTGTTGATGAGCGTTTTATGAATAAAACAAAAAGAAACACTAAGACAATGTAAGATGAAGATCTAAACTCAACAACTTTAATGATTTTTTATTTTTAACATATTTCAAAGTGCTCTTTCCTTCAACAAGGCCAGATATAAAGAGCTTCATGGTGAGTGAATAAAACGAGATGCTCACTTTTAATCGTCTGATTATTTTCTCTCAGATGAACGAAGTTGACTCGTTAGAGCGTCGACTGATGGATGTAAGACAAGAAGCAGGCAGAGGTTTCAGGAGGAGTGCTGATAATTAGCAGCACAAACTCGTCTGGATAATTACTCCCCAGCTGATTAAATCCTGAACTGCGGGAGGGCTGGATGGAGCCTGACGCGAGAAACGAGACGTGAAGGTTTAAAGTGAACCAGAGACTCCGGCTCATGTGATCAACGCTCTCTCTCTCTCTCGGCGTTTCATGAAACAAGAACGAGCTTTTCTGTTCAGAACTGCATCTTTTTATATTAAACAGAAAACAAGACGCAAACTGGGCATCAAAGCAGAGATTTGACTCTTTAGAGTTAAAATTGACCATTGTCATGAAAGGCAGTAATGCAAGTACATTTGTCTGTTAGCAAAATATCTCATGAACCAGATGATGGATTTTATTGGAACACAAATAATTAACAGAGCGTACATTTACAACCTGATTCAAGGCGACCATCTTGAATCAGGCTTTTGGAGCTGCAGCCAATTGACCCAAGCCTACACTGAAAAGGCTTTACATACCTCAGTGGATTTTGTCGATGTTGAACTTAAATATGGTGTTGGGCTAGCTGAGAGTCATGCACAACACATGCACTGATGGTTAACCAATTGCACAAAATCGTTGTTTAAAACTTCGGCCATGCAAGGCAGCGAGTGACTTGTCTTTCTTCAAGGAACTCTGCATTTGTTATTTCAATGTTTCGTGGTGAAGCTGGAGCAGCTCCCTGTTTACCGGTCGGTCTACGTTCCTCACCTTTGATCCCAAACTCTGGGACTGAAAGAAAAAGATTGCAGATCCAGGCAGTCAGAACGAGTTTCCTCTGCAGGGTCTCTGGACTCTCCCTTAGAGATAGGATGAGAAGTTCAAAGTCAGAGTAGAGTCGCTGCTCCTCCACATCGAGAGGAGCCAGCTGAGGTGGTTCAGGCATCTGGTAGACGCCTCCATAGGAAGGTTTTGATGGATGCTCAACTGGAAGGAGACCCAGGACACGCTGGAGAGACCATGTCTCTCGGTTGGCCTGGGAACCCCAGAAGAAGTAGCCGTGGAAAGAGATGTCTGGGCCTCCCTGCTCAAGCTGCTGCCCCGAGACCCGACTCCAGAACGAGAGAAAGATGGCGGATGGATAGACGGTATCAGTGTATTTTAAATTCTACACATGTGCATTCTTTATAAACATTCTTGACGTCGAGTATCCCACTCAAGAAAACATCACGTTTTTTTATTTACACCAAGAAAATAAACTTAAACGATCGGCCGTCACTGACTTGTATGAACACAGAGCGATTATTAGCGGAGAGGAACGACAGAATAATGATAATTAAACTCTCCGTCAGTTCTGTGCCTTCATTATTCACATCAGATCTATAAAGTCGTGACAAAACGGAGCAGTGGAGCCTGAGTGAAATACAAATCACTGGTCTAATGCTCCCATCTTTATTCTCCCCGCCTCTCCATTAGATCTGGTTCTGGCTTTTTCCACCATTTAGCATTTAGGTCATTTCACTGACTTAAATCCCTCAAGTATTCACCTCTACTCCTCAACAGCCGCTCTAAAAGCTGTAATTACCACCACATCCAGATGTATTAGTGGCTGCTTGGATGACGGAGGGGGGGTTACTGGGACAAATCTGCATGTTGATGAGAGGATCTGAAACAGGCCGGGAGGTGTTCTCTGCTGCTGGGATGATGGTGTAATTGCCACCTTGACGTACGAGATGATGTAGTCATTTTGTGAGCAGTTGTTGCTCACGCATGTCATCAGCAGACCGCACAATTATTTTAATACCTGGAGTCAGTGAAAGAGCTACAAATAACCAGCTTAGTGGTTTAAAAATAAATCCTCTAATTAGTCAAGAGTACGATTTGGTTAAAACAAATAAAAAATGGGTGAAAATAAAAACAAGCCACGGGCTAATTTCAGTGAATTAATTAACTCAAATCAGATACATCTTTTTTTTTTGGTTACAGGTTAATCGACAGGAGTTTAATTGGTCTCATTTGATGTTCTCTGTTGCTATTTCCACATCAACATCAATGATGACTGAAAAATCAAGCGAAGAAGTCTGCTCTAAAAGAAGTAAGTTACTCACATTTTTTTAAAGCAAAATTAGAAACAATAACAATATTTCACATTTAAATGATCATCTTGGGGAGCCAGGTAAGGCCAGATTAAGTAGCTAGATTTGACCCACAGGTCTTGAGTTTGACGCATGTGCTAAAGCTGCACAAAACAAGTGCTGCATGCACACAGGGACAGTTGCATACAAACACCCAAAAGCGCTTGGATTGAACCAGCTAAGCCTTATTGGTGCACATAAAAAATATACTTACACACGGAAGGCCGAGCTCCAGTCCCCTTTAAGAAGGGATTATAGGGATGGACACTTCCTGCGTTCGGGGCTTCGTTTCCGGGATCCTCGTTTTGGCGGGTCGGACGGAGCCTCAGCGCTGAAAACCTGTAACTTTGACCCGCCTTAAAATAAATTAAATGGTAAAACTTTATTCTTCTCAGCCGTTATTCGTGTCTGCGCAGTTCCTCGCTTCACCTGGGAACAAAAGAGCCGGCTTTAAACACCGTGGTCGAACGTCAACACAAGAGAGCGTGACCAAAAAAACAAAAACAAATACAAATCAAGGATGGAATTAAATAAATACTGTAAACGACATGCTCTTTGAATGCGACCAGTAGGCTGCATGAATACATGCAGTCTTTGTTGTGTGAATGCTGAGTCAGCATTGCTATTTGCTAACATGAATGTTTTCCAGATTTTGCTTGTGAAAAGATTATTTGTCCATTTGCACTAAAATATAACCAGGCTGTTGTGGAGTTGTGTTGCTCAGAGTAGATACTTGGCAGCTGTCGGTAAAATTTAAAGAATGGAAGAAAGATTATGGCGTGTTAAGCTAACTAGCTGACAACTTGAAGTGGGATCCATTCAGGGGTGAATTTTATCCTAAAATTTCCAAGCTGTTAAGAAAACACTGTTAAGAACGTTTGTAGATTATCACTTGAGACAGTGGCGTGCACTTAGGCCGCAAGCAGGGCTAACTTTGCAACAGGTTTCTGTCATCTAAAACAATTTAAAATGAAGGCTTTTTTTAGGAATTAGAGCAAGTAATGGTTTTTATTTTACCTTGCTGGTTTTGTTAGAGACAGTTGTTAACAATGTAACTATTTTCTTAACCGAGCAACGTTAGTGTCGCTACGTTACACCGTGGCAGCTATATTAGCGACTCGCTAACTAAATTCACCAAAAGTTGTTTTGTTTGTCATAATGACGGGCAGTAAATAGACTCATTGTTGAAACCCAAAGCATTTAAAGCTTTAAAAAAACTTTAGGTCAACCAGATTATCAACCAGAAAGTAAAAGCAGGATTAAATCCAAGTTAATTAACAATATTCACAAGGTGGTAAAGTGAGAGGAGCGGGAGTACTTTGTATAAACTTGGAATGTCTTACTGGTTTTCTTCTTCTTCCAGGAGCAAGAAGGTAGAATGAAGACATCTGAAGAGGTGAAGATTAAGGCAATGGTGGAGAGTGGGCAGGCAGGTAAGTGACGATTAAACGAGCCAGATTTTCCAAAATGTTTTTAGTTCGAGTTACTTTAAATTTCAGAAAATTGCTCTTAACACATTATGCTTTGTTTATCTTTTATTTTGTCATCTCTCCCATGAAAATATAACCCCAATTTTTCAATCAGCCCTTAATAAAAGCACCAATCTTATTTCAGACAGTTTCAGGTGTGCAGCAATAAACCAACAAATACAAACTTGTGACAGTTTTACTCCATTACTTAAACGTGTTAAAAAAAAAAGCTCACTCTGAAGCTAAACGCCATGAATTGATAACTGAGGCGAGAAAACCCACGTGTCGCATTGCAGCCTCAGATGAAACCTCATAAAGGTTTTTGTTTTGAAACCTTAATATTAAATATTTTCCGGCTTCAAAACCTAAAAATATTAAATCTGACTGAACTGTATCACTGACACCCTGTTAGTTTCGTTGTTAACAGAGGAGATCAAATCTTAATTGTAGCCGTTTGCAGACTTCATTTGGTTATAATGGTGTTTTAGTTTTCACAGATGCTTCAGATGCCAGTTATCAGCCTCACATCTGGTCTCCGAATGCAACCACTACGAGAAGATTTAAATGAAATGGAGCAGGGATTAGCGATCCGAGGCAGCTGAATCATACTGCATCCTCAGGCGTCTCAGCGTTTAAACAGAGACCAAGTGGCTCTTCACGGAGAATCACTTCGACACCCACTGCGCCTGAACGCTGCACGACTTTACATATTCCTCTCATCTCCAGGATGTTAACAGCCATCAGAAATGTCAGCGGTGAAGGATGCGTTTCCTCCCACGGTGCAAACCTGAAGGAACTCTTACAGTAAAAGTACACAAGTTGTTCTGCTTCTTGAGATCTCTGAAGAAAGAAACTCAAGAGCTCATCAAGTTAGATATTTTTAAAGACGTCCTTCTTCAGCTAATTTTCTTTCATTATGTTGCGTAAATGAATTAAAGCACATGTCAGACATGTAAACAAATCAAACGTGAGTTGTGTAGTAATAACCTCCGGCTAAGATAAGAAAGTGTTAAAAAAAAAGGTTTATTGTCAACAAACAGTAAAGAATCAGAACTAAGAGCAAAGTGTGAACAATTTTAAGTCAAACCACTCACACACACTTTTTCACCATTTACAGCAGATATTTATAATTAACCAGTGTTTCATTAAAGAAGCTACAACAGTTTCATCTTGAAAAATACAACGGCAGACAACAAATTCAGTGAAAAGATGATTTATTTTATTTAATATTGTAGAATTGCCTTTGATTCTGAGACCAATGAATCCAAATTAAGGTGGAAATCTGTAGCTACAAAATGTGTAGTTTTATCTTTAGAAGAGGTTTTCAAATAACAGCTTGTTTTACACAAGCTTCACTGAAACGGGGGTGAATAGTGCAAGTGTTGAGCTCAGCAGTGCATTAGTCATACAGTGAATTAAATATAAAATGAAAACAAAACAGACAAAAGAGCATTATAGCTTATAGTTACAACTATAGAAGCCGAGAGGAGCTTAGAAATTAATTTTCTGGCTTTTTTTTTTTGTCCAGGTATCAATATTCAGGTGTTCTTTTGTTGTCCAAATAGTTTGTTTCGTTATCACAAGATCATGCTCATTTTATCAGAATAATGAGTTCTCTTTGTTTCAAGATAATTCTCATTTTCACAGTATAAAGATGAAGCTTACCGTATTTTTCGCCCTATAAGTCACAGTTTTTTTGCATAATTTGCATGCCCTGTGACTTATACGCCGAAGAGACGTATTTATGGATTTTTCTCATATTTATAAACCAATTTTTGGCTGAGATGTGACCGTTTTCATTCTTTCTGACTGAATATATCGAACACTACCATTTTCTGCCATTAGATGGCACTCGAGGTGTAAGGCATGCTGTTGTATCATGTAATAGGTAAAAGTGGCTATTAATGACACAATCAGCTTGCCATAAACTGCCACCTTCGTCCAGCTCACCTGGAGCAACCATCAAATCAGCTTCATTTCGCTGCGCTGGCGAAATGCAGCTGATTTGATGGTTGAAGTGCATTTATTAAGTAAAAGTTAAACTGAGACACACCTTTGCTATAATTCTGAGCAAACAAACAATTGTTTTTAAGTGTTAATCTTGTTAAATTCTTCTTAAAGTTCTCCTGTGCACCCCCCCGTGGCCACCGTTTGGCAGCCAATCGATTTTTGGCACAACACCGGCCCACGTTTCCGGGTTCGGCACGCATTTTCAGGTTGTCAGCGGTGACGAGTAACAAACGCACTGCGGCAACGGTGACGTATACGGCGAAGCGACATATTTATGGATTTTTCCACTTTATTAGACATATTTGGACTGATGCGACTTATAGGGCGGTGCGACGTTTACAGCGGAAAACACGGTAATCTCTTTTTACCGTGAGTACCGGTAATCAAGATAAGTTGTCTCTGTTTCAAGATAAAGCTAATTTTGTCAAGTTGTTTATAAAGTTATCTCAACATAACAACTTGTTTTCTTAATAAGATAAAGCGGCCTTGTTATCTTCAGATAATAAAATAGTTAACTCATTTAAGACATTTGCCTCAAAGTTAATAGCCGGTACGTTTGTTCTCGGCTTCTGTAGAACCCGTTTTCATGGGCTCAAAAGAGAAACAATATAAAACAGAAAAAACTAAAGTTAATTGTGGCATACAGTCAAAGCAAATGTTTTAGTGAATAGCTTAAATAAAATACATTAAATGTGTTTTGTAATGAATCGCTCGTTTTAAATGTGGGAACAACCAAAATGTGAAGGATACAGAGAAAAACGTTTAAATTTTGTATTCTTGTTCTGCAGCATGAGAACAGTTTGAGAAAACACAGAGGGGTCAAATCTGCCAAAAGGCCTTTTATCTCTAGTGTACCTTTCGCAGCGTCCACTTCATCAGCTTGCAGGATTGAGTCCCTCTTTGCAATCAGCTGCTGCTCGCGCTCGAGGTGGAGGAAGGTCGGTGTTCCTCTTCACCAAAGACCGAGCTCGGAAATCTTCTGAAAAGACAAAAACTCGCACCCTCGGCTGTTGTGAGGCAGGAGTTGAGCATCGCACTTTAAAGAGTTACCAACTTATGTCATTAAAAGCCCATCTGTGTTTTGGAGTCGTGCAGAGAAACGGTGGTTTGTGTTCAGACGCAGCTGCTCAGCCTCTTTGCACACGAGTCGGATCAACGCTCGCAGAGGTTCGTTTCATTTTCCACCACTAATACGGCAAAGTCTTCTCGTTACACCTACGGCTGCTTGACAAAGTCCTTCAGGTTTTATCTTCCCGTCTCTTCACGTCCACGCTCCCTGCTTGCCACCGAATCACAAACCACCTGTCAGATTAAAGCAGATTAGCGATTGTAAAGCACATTAAGTGTCTCTGCGTGCCGTCAACGTTAAAAGGAGCCATTTGGAGGGAAGCTCCCTGCAGGCCGGAGCTGCAAGGAGAACGTTCGAGTCAACAGCCTGCACGAGCCTTTCCTGGAAAGCAAAACTATAGAAAATAGTTCAAAGAATGGAAAAAATAAAACATTTCATTACAAAAAAACCTCCTTTAACAAACAGCTGAAGGACAGCGGAGAAGCCGCAGAACAAACGTTACTTCTCATTTGCATGATTGGAGAGAACAAGACTTTGAAGATGCCTCTCGACAGTTTTATAATAAAAATAAAAATCTGTGGTAGAAAAATGTCGCTGGATGAAAATCACTCATAAAAATGTTTAATTCATGTTCTGACTTCAGTTAAAAAACATCAAATGTCTGTATTTTGTAGACATTCGCTGGTTGAATGCGTTCTAATAATGCATATTTTTAAAAAGCGCTTCCTCCTCAAGGCCTCCTGCTTTTGATGCGACTATATTTGTAACGAACTACGAGAAACGTCATTTTTAGACGACTTTAAAGCATCGGAAATTTAATTTAAAGGCGTCACTTCGAACTTTTATCATCAAACGACGTGGATTTTGTTGGGCATCACTTCTGTTTGGTTGATCTTTAAAATTAATGTTTAATTTTTTGCTCGTCTGGTAAAGAATTAGATGTTTAAACTTTAACCAGGATTACGTTGTTAACTAAAAGTTAAAAGAAGCTTTATGTTTGTCTTTATGTTTATCTTTGGTGCCCTCATAATGAGACTTTTATTTAAACTAAACTTTGATTTTAAATATTTTAAAAGTCTATAATAATTCTTACAGGGTAAGTTACAACACAGAACATAGAATCACAGTACTTTTGTATTTTTATTTTAAAATTGTGACAACGTTACTAGCTTCTTTCATGAAATGGCAATCTGATTTGGCGTTGGGCAGGTCTTGAACCACCAACCATCAATCGATCATGGTTCCAGTGGTGACGGTGTGAGCTTTCATCACTGAAGCTGGAACCAAAGGAGGCATGGAGAGTAACTCGGTGGCATTGACGTGGAGCACTGAACGTAAAACATGTGTTGGACTCTAACATTTACATCCTGCAACTGTTTGGTGGTGTGGACTCAACGGTTTCGACTCTGCTGCGACCTCCCTTGGTGGCTCAGAGGTGTAACATTGGCAGGTTGACTTCAAAACTCACTCAAGCTGCCTCAATCCTTTCAACAATCACACTACTATGGCTAAAATGCACCGCAGTCCCAGTTTGAAGTGTTGGCAGTATCTTCAGGTGGTATCTGCGACTTGTTGGCCCACAGCATTCATGAGGGCGTCTCCAGAATGTCTCGCAACGATCACAGGGTTCTCAGTGTCCTCACTTGAGTTGCAGACACTCGCAGACTTATCCTGTAATTCTGACATTGTTAAAAATAAAAAAGTTTGTGAAAATTTCCTCACAAAATCTTTATCTGTACCTCATACCCTTCATGATTTGAAGTTATGCCCAGGTTAAAAATAAAAAATAAAAAACACTCCAGCAATAAATGATATTTAATAAAGAACTGGTCCAAATCTGTCTATCTTCAATTCAAACACCTTCTCTAGTAGACAACATGATAAATGTGGGGTTGGCAGCTGAGTCCGGTATGATGAGTGGATGTGCACAACCTAAGGTTGGGCAAATCTTGTACAATACAGGATTTTCAAAAATTGGTTGCTCGAACCCATAATTCACGAAGACGCAAGTGAAAGGTTCTCAGTTGCCAACTATCCCCCCAACTGTCACAGCCCTTAGTTGGGCCCTTTCGCCCAGAACCAGGAAGCCACAGTGCTCTCTCCAATCTACACCATCTATGAAAACATGATTACAACTGCAGAACACCTCCTTTAATGTAGAAGCAATCCTAACACTGCTGCTAGCTAAATAGTTTTGCCTGCCTGTGTGTCACCAAGAAGATCCTCTTCATCCCCACATGTTTGATGCTTACTCTTGTGCAGCTCAGGTGCAGCTACATGGTAGAAGATCGGCATGTGAGTATCCAATCTGTCGTAGGTTATTCCATCGTTTGTTGCTTTCGTGGTCGCAGCTTCATGGGGCTATCGTCACCAGATCCTCAGCAACTGAGAACGTGTATCGTCACCTCGTCCTGTCCAGAACCCCGATACACCGTGACCGTGCTACAGAGGTTTTGTGTATGCTCAAAACTCTCTACGACCTATCACGCATCAGGAACTGACGGTGTTCTTCGTGTGCACCTGAAGACCTCACCACGATCTGGCAAAGACCCTCCATGTTCTGGCTGAGTGTTTACGTTGTGGGAGGATCATTATCCAGTGAAGAAGCTTTAGTTATTTTCAAGAGGATGTGTCCAGAAACATTCTAGAGCTTAATTTCCTCAACGAGCACTGAAAGCCCATTAATCCTCTAATGCACATTAAAAAAGGCTTGCACTCAAGCAAACAGCATCTCCTACAGAAGAGCTCCTCTTGAGGGTCTGAACAAGGGGTAAAACATTCCCTTTCAAGTGAAACAAACATTCATTCATTCCCTTCAGAAAAGCCTCGACTCAAAGTCCCAAACGCGCTGGAATAAAGAAATAAAGTTAAAACAACCTTTCACAAAGACAGTGTTATTACGTCAACATGTACATTTTTATAATTACAGTTGTTGGAACAAGGATCGAACACCTTTCTGGTCCAGCGCTGCTGTTGGTTTAAATCAGCTTATACACAATATACAGGAAAAGACAAAACTGCGCGCGGTTCCTTCTTTTCGTTCGTTAATGCCGCCTCATTCCAAGTGTGTTGCTGGATCGTAGTGCAGTGTGAAGTCCTGAGGCGTTGCAGGATGCTCCTCTCTGCAGCCTCCTCTCAGAAAAACAGCGGCTGGCCGCAGGTTACATGAAAAAATCTTTTGGATTTTCAGCGGAGACGCTCTGGGGGTCTGCCTGGTTGGTGTAAGAGAACTCCTGACTGTCTTCCTGTTTGACTCCCTTCACTTCCTGGTTTTGATACGTCTCTTTTCTCCTGTAGAGGAATCTGGCGGTTACGGCCAGGACGACCACGATCACAAAGATGACAACAGCTATGACACCTGAAAAGCACAAAACATTCACATTTAAAACAGAGATGTGTTTAAATTGAGAAAAGACACATAGAAGAGAGAGCATGGCGGGGCTGTGCAACTACTAAATAATATTTCATACTCGGGTTGTGTAATATGACTGGAAACCAATATCACGATTTTATTTTTTTATCACGAGACACGATATATTGCTTTTTTCCTGCTGATAAAAACTGCATGTATAAGTATTCTGGTAATACATAAAATGCACCAGTGTGATAATTAAGAAACTTATCCATAGTTTTTTTTAATATTTGCATGCAGAAAAGAAAAATCCAAATTAAATTATATGTAACAAACTTGTAGCTACACTCTATATATTTTTATGACCTGGTTTTATAGATCTTTAATTAGGATGGCTCAGTGGCTTTGAACTAAGTGCTACAGGTTTTAGGAGATTAAACAACCTCTAAAATTTAAACACGTCCCGCCTTAAATAGGTCTTACAGCCACAACAGCCATCGTGATGTCTAGTCTGAAGCACCTTGATGCTTTACAGTTTGTTTCATGGTCAATTTTCCTTAAGGATAAAAAATACATAAGCTGCTAGATAATGCTACATTGCATAAACTAACTTAAAACAGGGTGCATCTGATGAGATACAAAGGGGAAAAATACTAGTGAAGGTATGTACCATCTCACAGGGTAACACTGGATTATAGTATCAATCTTACAGTTTGAAAAATCAGCTTTCCAACCTAAACTAAGTATTTTTATTGCTCGACGAGGGAGCGTGCGCAGCCTGTTTGAGTGTCTCTGTGAGACTCATTTCTGCTGCTTTAGTTCTTCGAATTAAACACTATTAACACTAAAAGACGAACATTTGTTTGGGCCAGATTACAGCAAAAATGTGTCAAAGTTTGATTTAAAAATATTCCCTCAAACTCAAAGTTCTCTCTGAAAATCAGCTTCAAGTGTGTGCAGTTTACCATGAACACTGTCCATCAGCGTCTACGTTTTAAACTATTCTAAGACGTGCACGAATGTGGAACGGCAGTTTAATCTTAGTACAATAGCCATGTGAGCACATTATTATTATTATTATTATATTATTTACTTATAATAAGATAGGTTTTGTGGAAGTCAATATTTTTCTGTACGCTTTTGGAGGTGTGGTCGTCAAAAAGAGTTCATTTTGTCCACTTGTGAAAATGATGAAAATTGTGAGCTACCCCGTTCTGAATTTGAGCTTTATACGTTTGTTAAATTTCTATTTACTAACAGATTGTTACCGTATTTTTCGAACTATAAGGCACACTTAAAATCCTTGAACTTTCTCAAAAATCGACAGTGCGCCATATGTTTTAATTCTGGTTGTGCTTACTGACCTCAAACTGATTGCACGTGGTTATTGTGAATGAGTTGAATAAAGTTTGACTTTTCTCACTGTTTTGTTTCGCTTAATGCGCCTCATGTATAAAAACAGACCCGTTCATTGATACTGCGCCTTATAATCCAGTGCGCTTTATAGTACAAAAAAAAAAGGTACTCACAAAACATTAGAAAACTGAACCATCTTCTTAAAATACATGCATTACATCCAAGTGAGGATTTCTATTTAAAAACATCCACATTGTTCACTGGTGTCCGCTTTAAGTTTTGTTCAGCCGCATCGGCTTCGTTTGTCATCATTTTCGTGTGATTGCTCAACTACAAACCGGATTCCAAAAAAGTTGGGACACTAAACAAATTGTGAATAAAAACTGAATGCAATGATGTGGAGGTGCCAACATCTAATATTTTATTCGTAATATAACATAGATGACAGATCAAAAGTTTAATCTGAGTAAATGTAACATTTTAAAGGAAAATATGTTGATTCAAAATTTCACAGTGTCAACAAATCCCAAAAAGTTGGGACAAGTAGCAATAAGTGGCTGGAAAAAGTAAATTGAGCATATAACGAACAGCTGGAAGACCAATTAACACTAATTAGGTCAATTGACAACATGATTGGGTATAAAAAGAGCTTGTCAGAGTGTCAGTGTCTCTCAGAAGCCAAGATGGTAAGAGGATCACCAATTCCACCATTGTTGTGCAGAAAGATAGTGCAGCAATACCAGAATGGTGTTACCCAGCGTAAAATAGCAAAGACAAGTTATCATCATCAACCGTGCATAACATCATCAAAAGATTCAGAGAATCTGGAACAATCGCTGTGCGTAAGGGTCAAGGCCGTAAAACTCTACTGGATGCTCGTGATCTCCGGGCCCTTAAACGTCACTGCACCTCAAACAGGAATGCCACTGTCAAGGAAATAACAGAATGGGCTCAGGAATACTTCCAGAAAGCATTGTCAGTGAACACAATCCACCGTGCCATCCGCCGTTGCCAGCTGAAACTCTACAGTGCAAAGAGGAAGCCATTTCTAAGCAAGCTCCACAAGCTCAGACGTTTGCACTGGGCCAGGGGTCATTTAAAATGGAGTGTGACAAAATGGAAGACTGTTCTGTGGTCAGATGAGTCACGATTTGAAGTTCTTTATGGAACACTGGGACGCCATGTCATCCGGACCAGAGAGGACAAGGATAGCCCAAGTTGTTATCAACGCTCCGTTCAGAAGCCTGCATCACTGATGGTATGGGGTTGCATGAGCGCTTGTGGCATGGGCAGCTTGCATATCTGGAAAGGCACCATTAATGCAGAGAACCATTTTCAGGTTCTAGAACAACATAAGCTCCCATCTAGACGTCGTCTCTTTCAGGGAAGACCCTGCGTTTTTCAACACGATAATGCCAGACCACATTCTGCAGCAATCACAACATCATGGCTACAAAGGAGAAGGATCCGGGTACTGAACTGGCCAGACTGCAGTCCAGATCTTTCACCTATAGAGAACATTTGGCGCATCATAAAGAGGAAGGTGCGACAAAGAAGGCCCAAGACGATTGAACAGTTAGAGGCCTGTATTAGACATGAATGGGAGAGCATTCCTATTTCTAAACTGGAGAAACTGGTCTCCTCTGTCCCCAGACGTCTGTTGAGTGTTGTAAGAAGAAGGGGGATGCCACACAGTGGTAAAAATGGACTTGTCTCAACTTTTTTGGGATTTGTTGATGCCATGAAATTTGGAAACAACAGATTTTTCCCTTAAAATGATACATTCTCTCAGTTTAAACTTTTGATCTGTGATTTGTGTTCTATTCTGAATAAAATATTAGATGTTGGCACCTCCACATCATTGCATTCAGTTTTTATTCACAATTTGTTTAGTGTCCCAACTTTTTTGGAATCCGGTTTGTATAAAAACCCTCTTAGATTGGGTTTTCCAACAGGAAGTAAACTAACAGTTACATTAGGGGTAAAAAAAATCCACAAACTCTTGAAGTCTGTTCAGTTTGTTTCCTTCTGAATTGTTGGGTTCAGTCTTTCACCCTGCGGTCCGTTTGTTCCACTAATTTGAACTTCAGCAGATCGAGTGAAGAATTTCACTCATTTAGACTCTTTTCTTCATCCACACAAAGTTTTATCTAACTGGAATTCCAAAAACAAACAAACATCTGAAATCAATTTCTTTTTGTACGACTTTGGTTTGAAGATAATGGTGAAAAGTTTCTCTGTCGTCTCGGACCAGTTTTAATTAGTTTAGCTCTCTTTTGTGTGCCGCGACACAAAGTCACAAACATTTAGACCGTTTCAAACGACTTGATTCACACAGTTAAAGGAACTATTTCATATTTTCTTTTGATTGAATCTGAGGCAGAGGAAATCGTGAGGAAAAAGAAATGTACATTTGATGTGATATTTTCATCATCTCATCGCTGCTGCAGAGTATTTTCATTGATAAGGTGTTAATCTATGACAAAAAGAAATCCAACGTACAAATAAAACACGATAAAAGATGTACCTCCGATCAGAGCCGAGTCCGTCTTCATGGCATTAACTAAAGGCTGACCAGAACCTACAGAACCAGCTCGGTCTAGAGCAGAAAAGGGAAAGCAGAGAGGAAGAACAAGAAGAAATATATACACAGGAATAAGGAGCAGGACAAATTAGGTTTAATGGTGTACATACCATAAAGATTTAAAAAGGTTAAAGCAGAAAAAAACAGTGCAACATTTAGAGACAATAAAATTTGGAGCAACAATCCAACAAGCTTTATTAAAGGGTCATAAAACTGTTTGAGAACCAGACTGGAGGAAATAAATGCCAAAGGAACTCCCCTCTTTGGTTCAAATTAATTATCTTCCCAAGCACATTATTATGCGTCTCCTTAACGAGGTGCCCATTCTTAATGAGCGCATATTTTAGTATAAAAAGCAGCTTCTTTAATAGAACTGATAGAAAAGAAACAAAGAAGCCTGAAAAAGAAATGCTGCTCAACTGCTTTGCCACAAAACTGCTAATTAAACTAATCGCGTGGCAGCAACTCAGAGATTTAGGCCTGTAGACGTGAAGGCGACGTGCTCAAGTTCAAACATCACTTAAGGATTTACGTGACTTTGAATGTGGCATAGTTGTTGGGGCCAGACGGGCTGGTCAGATGTTTCAGAAACTGCTGATCTACAGGCATTTCCACCCCAAACCATCTCTGGGTTTTACAGAGAACGGTCCAAAAAAGAGAAAGTGAGAGCAGCAGTTGTGTGGGTGAAGTCAGAGGACAGACAGGTTGGAGGTGATGGAAAGGCAGCAGTAGCTCCAACAACCACTCGTTTCAACCAAAGTCTGCAGAGCACCATCTCTGATCGCTCAACAGCCTCGAAGAAGAAGACCTCACCGGGTACCACTTCCTGCCAGCTAAGAACAGGAAACTAAGGCTACCTTGGCAGCCATCTTGGATTTTGATGTGACAACATAATTTATGTTAATGATCTTTATTAGGCCTTGATGCAAACACACACCATAATGGATGTTGGTATCTCACTTATTTTTCAAGTTATCATGCTCACAACACTCAGAAAGGTTATTTCTAATTAAAAAGAAGGTCTCAGTGCTCATTTCAGTCTTGTAGCTGTAAGCAACAGTTTCCTGTTTGCAGCCTGTTTGTGGTGTGGAACATGTTTCTCAGCCAATTTTAATGCATCACCCATCTGCTGTGAACTTCAGCACCATCTGTGGTTCCAACGAGCGCGAGACCAGGTGATTATTTCCAGGACAAGAGAAACAAGGCCGTGCTTCTTTATGAAGCAACGTTACAGCTGCGGCCTGGGCTAAACATTTACCGCCGAGTGTTTTCTGACGCCCATCTGCCTCCCATCCTGCGTGCGTAACTCCTCATCTGAAGCTTGCGAGTGATTTTACACAAAGATTATTTAATTCAGAACACCAACAAGTACCCCTGTGCAGCATATCAGTGAAAACAAACCAAACTTTCACCAAATCGCTTTGATTTCATAAATATAACAGGATCCTGAATTAAATTAGAATTTTTTTACTGCATGAAGGTTATGACACAATATATCAAGAAAAGATGACAAACATTTAGAACAGAAACATGAGTCTCCTGTAGACATATTTTGTGTCAAAAGCTCACTTCCTGAAAGTTTTCAAGAGAATCAAACCAAGCCCCGCCCCCTTCTACCTGATAGGTGGTGTGTGTCCTCAGCTGAGTAGGGATTGGCTGAAGCTGAAGAGCCACAGTTGGACTGGACTAAAGGTCCGGAGATGAAAACGGGGCTGGTGTTTGGGTTCAGAAGAGCTGCTTTCAGAGGGCTGATGGAGTTGAAGAGAACCACCGACAGACAGCCGGTGAAACCCAGAGACCCGAGCCGGACCAGGTCCGGATCCAACTCATTGGACTCTGATGAGAGACAAAAATCTGCATAGATTATTTTGTTCTTTAAAGTCAGAAACAATTAAAGTACCTATTTTTTCTTGTATTTGATTAGCCTGTTAACACAGCTACTTACAGTTTATGTATTTTAGAGTTATTATATTTTTTATTATCTTTGATAATCAGCTCAAAGATTGACATGTTATAATTTGTGGTTTAGTGTTGAGTTTTAATACAATCATGTTCATTTTTCTGTTGTGTTTTTTTAGTAAATTTTTTGTTTAGTTGCCTTTTTGATTTTGTTATGAATACAAGTATTAAAAAAACAAAGATTTTAAATCGTGTCCGTTATTTTCGTTTAGAAAAACAAAACCCTTGGCCCACATAAAAAGGAGGTGACAATTTCTCAAATTGGAGCGTTTGGCGGCCGACTGCCAACCACAACCTGATGTCAACGCTCAGAAAACCTCGTTCTCCAGCCCATAAACAGCAAAGTGTATAAATAATTCGGCTTTGACCAGATTTATTTTGTAGAACACACAATTTTAGGGGCCAAGAGCTGTTTGCATATGGATGATAAGAGCAAACTGAAAAAAGTCACTGTTGTCAAATAACCTGTTTGTGTGCACAGAGCTTCAGTTCATTATATTTTCTGCTTTCTCCACACACCTCATTAGACCCTCACAGGGTGGTCCAGCATCATGCACCATATAGTCTGGTGTGGTACGTCAGGAAATAGCCCAAAATGAAAGGTTTTTGTCCATGTTGATTTTATTTGTTTTTGTCTTGGTTAGGGGTCAAATAAGCCTGAAATATTGGGATTCAATTTTTCAAGCCTCTTGACCTCATTTTATGACACTTTGTCAAAATGGCCACTTCCAGGTTGAATATGTGACATAATGACCCCTGTACGTTAGACACAATCACAAACTTCGTGTCTAAACTTGTGTTTTTGAATACGAGGAATGTCATGGAATATTCTGAATTGACAACGGAGAGGCAGAATCCTTAAAAATCCAATATGGCCACCAGAAAATACAAAAACTTCCACTATTTTCCATCTGAGAGTGATGTGATGGTTATTACAGACACTATTTGATCAGTTTCAAATGTAAAAACTCATTTTCTTTCCAACTGCAGATTTTATCTTTATACAGCTATCGCCCACTATCACTGAATGGGAATTGTTATTTATTTAGTTATTATGCTAAACATTTTAAGAACAATCACAGAGCTGAAACATTTTTATTCATCTGTATTTGGGACTGAAACAGAGCCTGGCTCAACCCGTTGTGATTTTAGGTCCAGTTTATTATCACCCACTGCCAGAGGAGAAGGCGGAGCGATCATGTTTTAGCCCAGGT
This sequence comes from Nematolebias whitei, assembly GCF_014905685.2. Lineage (NCBI taxonomy): Eukaryota > Metazoa > Chordata > Actinopteri > Cyprinodontiformes > Rivulidae > Nematolebias > Nematolebias whitei. Next base: position 46,461,502 of record NC_056506.1, on the reverse strand, counting down.
CTGCGTTTGATTCTTTACACCATTAGTAAAATCTCTCAAGGACCAGTGAACGATGACTGGACATGGACTGCGGACATCCACAACTGATTAAATGTTGGTGTCAATCTTTTTCAATTCAGTTTATTTATAAAGCACCAAGTCACAACAGAAGTCGTCTCAGGGCACTGAAGCATTCAATACATAAAAAATAAAGTTAACATTATTTATATGAGGAGCAGACTGCTTTGAGTTTAACTATATCCAAAGATAGATAGATATATTTTTTATTTTATTTTATTTTTTTCCAAAGTTCTGCCATTAACCAGACCTTTATTTACAACAGAGTGGGTTACAGACGATGCACTGATTCTCATTTCTACCCACATCAGCTCATAGACATTCAGTACAGCAAACTGTTACACATTCTGCTTCCAAGTCTGCATCCATCACTTCATGAGACAAATTAGTGCGCTCCACCTTTATCTGTTAGTTTGAGTGACTTGACTCTCCATCATTCATGTGCGCTCCTTCACAGAGGTGTAAACAGCAGCTGTCGGAGCCGACACCACCGTGGCAAACAGCTGCATCAGTGTCTGATCAGACGACTGAAAGCTGACTGGGGTTTTCTTTTCCACCTGAACACATCTGCATGTTGATGAGAGCGTCGGGAAACGAGCTCCTCTCAGCTGACGCTCTGCTCGCTGCGTCACGTCTCCGCCTCCGTCGCTCGTTCTCCTTCTGGGTCCATTAGTTAGACTGATGGATGAGGAGGTTGGGAGGAAACGACAGAAAATCCACTTCGCTGCTGTTTTTTTTTCTGATCCTGATCCGTCTCTCTGCCGTCTCCAGTTTGACAGAGGGGATGATGGGTCACACGCCGACATGACGGGGTTGAACCGCACAAATAACACTGAGCTGAGAGCAACGCTTTATCAGGAAAGACAGAATTTATATACTTTGAATCGATTAAGAGCTTAAACTCTGCCTTTTGTGCCAGAATTTTAAAACAAAATCATCTTATGTTGGTCACTTTGGTCAAGCGTGATCTCATGAGACACGAGATGTCTCGCTTAGCGTTGAGGATGACTCTCAGCTACAACCACAGCTAATTTTAGCTCAGTAGCTGTAAAGCTGACAGAGTTACGGCCATTTTTGTGTTTGCTAATGTCGGTCAGCTGTGGCGGCCATCTTGTATTGCAATAACTTTAAACGTTAATTTGTTGTAGATTTACATCTGTCATCATTTACTAAAAGTTTCATTAAAATTAATCATGTGGTTCATGAGATATTTTGCTAACAGAGAATGAATACATCCACAGACATGAACAAAAACGTGTCTGTCTTTTGGTGGTGGGTAGTAAATTTTTATAATAACCTATTACCGTATTTTAACTTATACGCCGCACAATTTTGCATAAATGTGCGACTTATACAGCGAAGCAACTTATTTATGTTTTTTTCCACTTTATTAGACATATTGGACTGATGCTACAATGTACGGCGGAAATTATTGTAATTGTTGTCACAAAAAAGCATACTTGGCAAATTGTAAAATTTATTCACTAAATCTTTTATTAGGATGCTCACTTTAATGTAAATTCTTAGGTATAATCTGAAAAAAAAGAGGTCTCTTTTAAAAAGCTGAGTCAGGTTTTGTCATTAATAACTAATGTGGTTCGTTTTAAAGCTGCAGAGCTCTGCTGTGGCTGCAGCCGGCGGCCTCTCAGCCCCTCGTCTTATTAACAGCTTCTTTCCCAGCAGCCTTTGATGGAGCAGCTCAGCACCAACATGAATAAGTCATGGTGGAACCAATTACTGTCTCACCTCGACTCCGCAACATGTCCCCGTCCAGGAGGACAAACACGACTTCCGTGGAAACGCCCGATGCGTTGACGCGGAAGGAAAGCCTACAATCTGCTTTGACCACGACACATCTTGGTGTAAAGTTGCTGAAACTCATCGGTAACTCTGATAAATTACAGCTGGTAAAACCGTCCTTCATCGTTTTGATATCTGGACGTTCATCGCGCTCATCTGTCGGCGTAACGCGATTTACCGCCGCAGCAAAAACAAGCTGCATCCTTCACAAGAAAGTTTCAACAAAAACTAATTAAACGATCCATTACGAAGGTAACTTATCAGTCTCTTCGAAATGGCAGGTCTCTGAAGGCTTTGTTAGCGAAATGCAAACCTGCACTATTTTGTGAACTTTGCAGAGTGTGATTGATTCAGTGGAGCGGCTGCCCGGTGAGCTGCCTGATTAAATGAGATGCAGGACTGTTGTGCTTCAAATGTGGCAGCGTGGCAGAAATGAAAGTTTAGTACAGGAGAAATGTCCTCAGGTTTTATTGACTCACTGACTAATATTATATGATGTTACTCCAATTTAAAGGTGGATTTGAACGGTGAATGTTGGTAGTTTTTTTTTTAAGTTGAGTGTTTTTCTGCGCTGGAACTGAACAGGGAATGTAAGTAAACCTTAATGTTTTTGGTGCGAGATGTTCCAGAGGGCAGGAGCTACACGGTGTAGAACTTTTTTTTTAATTGTCCGAGGCGGTGCAGCGTGACGGATCCTGGTGAGTGGAAGGAATAATTTTATCCACTACCAGAGGAATGGCAGAGCTAGTGGGTGGCCAACAGTGGCCTTGACCACCATACATTAATATTTGGCCACCCTAATCATTTGATCTCATGCCCATAAGATGTACGGATGGACAGAGGGCGTTTCCAGTTACCTCCTTCGCTCCACGACAGGGGACAACTACACGCGAGACAAACATGGTTAACTGGGACTACATCTGGGTTACGTGCTTCTGACAAGCGGTCCAGCTGCAGTTTAAACCTCCGTCTGACCAGACTAAATATTTGCAGTGAAAGCTTTGATGGAATTTAAAATGAGGTGTTGAATATATTTAAAGTTTTAGTGTACTACTGTACTTTATGTCTTGCAAAAAAGGCAAAATGGTGAGTGGACTGAAGCCACATAAAGAATAGAAATGTACACTTAACCATTTAGGTTCATAGGTTTTGCACCACATAAACCATATTACAATTTTAAAAGTTTTTTTATGGGTTTGTCGTCTTGATGAGATCAAATCTGTGTCAGTTTATAGTGAACTGCTTGCAGACTGTACAAGATGAATTGGGGATTGGGTATCTTGCTCAGAGACCACAACATGTGGGAATGACTGGGAATCAAACCTGGGACTTATGGGTCTCGAGTCGGCTGCCCTGCCTCTACCCCATCATCATCTCGGCCCCCCATCAAAAAGTTACAAAAGAGAGAAGAAAACAAGCAGAAACACTGTCAGAAGAAGAAGACAAAGACGTTCACCAGTCAGGGACCACAAGGACACTAAAACTGTCTGATTTCTGTTGAGACCTGACTCAAACTTCAAACCTTCTGAAAAGACAGTTGAGGAACGAGCACCTTATCACCCCCTACTGGACTGGAGGGAACCTGGAGATGTTTGAGGCAAACTGTGGTGGACATGGCTCAAAAAAAGATTAGAATATTAATGCTAACACACTGCACACGTGGACACAGCAGCCTGCGAGGAGGCCTCATCACTTCACAATGGTGTCACAAGCATTTGTAATGAGGGGGGGAACACATTGGTGGTGGTGGTGGTGGTGGTGGGGGGTCTTCCCCCAGAAAATTCTGAATAAAGTAGATTTTCTGCATTCTGTTTTATTTTAATGGGTTGTTAAACATATATATGTTTCCCTACATAAGTAAACACTTGATTCAATATCTATTTTAGAGATCACGGCACAAGAAGAAGTAGCAGCCCGCTTCTCTCACGCATCCCAACACCTCCCACCCCAGTCAACAACTGCCAGGACTAATGTAGTGCTAAGCTAGCGACGCGCAATACAGGCTCACTAGCTAAGATGGATTCATTCACTAAAATACAAACAGCGCTGGGTGAACTAATATTTCATGATAAAGTGTGTGTGTGGTCCAAACAAATTGTTAGGGGGACATGTTCCCTTCACATATAATTGATGTGACGCCCAGGTCACTTCATCACAATACTGATGCGTGGCACCGGCTTACTTTTTCACGTCGGCTGTTTTGCCTCTGTTACTACTTCGCTTTGCAAGACAGAGGCGCACCAAGAACGGATCGGCTCCAACCCCCCTAACCACCTTGATTCATTCAGAAATCACACAAAAGGTGCCTACAGATGGTCTACGTCCCAACCTGAACTGTCTTGTGAGTATGATCCCGTGAATCAGGAAAAAATAAATAAATAAAAACATTTGAAGAGGAATGACACTGGAATTAGATGTTAAAAATAAAAGTTTAGACCATTAAAAAAAAGGCTAAAATCCACAACACATTAAGCAAGATGTAGCCTAATAATCTCACACTTTAAATCCTATTCAGGACTTTATGTAACAGTTTTTACCAACCTGGTCTAGTTTAAAATAGACCAGGATTTGAAAGCAGCTTGAATTATTGGATTTTGTTTTTCCAGCAGTTTTTACACTTTTTCCCCCCCCAGATAGTTTGAATCCTCAGTCCTGGTGAAAACATCTGCTTCTTTGCTACATCCAGTGAGAAACGAGACCAAACTATTTTAGTTGTTATTCAAACGTCTGAGTGCTTTCAGTGCCTCGTTTCTTACCCTGCACTCTGCCCAAAACGAGAGACTTGATGCCGATTAAATCTCCATAAGATGTCAGGTTGAAGTGTTCTCTGGCATTGTGGTCGACCTGAAAACAGTAAAATAAAAATAATAAAGCTTATGCTGAAACAACAGGCCTTTTAATGGTATAACATGAAGACTTTCAGTTAAGAGTTGTGAAAAATGACGAGGCGTGCACCAAGCGCGCGTTCCGTGAACCAACACTGCATCCGAATGAAATGTTAAAACTTCTGAAACATTTCTTGCGCTCTAAAGAAACACTCGTTCAGAACGATAGAAACTGATAAAACAAGACTCGTATTTCACGGAGAATCAAGAGGCTGCACCGAAGCACGACCAGGTCACCTTGTTGTTCATCTCGGCGTGTTTATAATTATACAGACACTCCGGCTGCTGCTCAGATACGTTTCCCCTCGTTTATCATCTGAAGCCGTTAACAAGATAGGCGATTCAGTAAGCCCAGATATGATTAGGTCGCTTCATATTTCATCGTGTTTCGCGGCTCTGTCGGAGCTGCATCCAGAACAAAGGCTGACGTGACACCAAAGTGCTGACTCGTAGCTTCGTTTTGAAGAGGAATTAACCGTTCTGTGTGCCCTTGAGATGCGGTGAATGTAGACATTCAAAAGTTTCATGTTAATCCACTTTGTTTACATCAAACGCAGCACGTGAAACGACAGCAGCTGCGGTTTAACAGCACCGAGCGCCAGCATGTAACGCACGAATCTGCATGATGAAAAGCCCCGAGCGCTGGGTTCAGACTCAGAAAATGAATCCTGAGCAGCGACACGGCCGGTGTGGGCACAAGAATCCGCCCAGTCAGAATCAAAAATGCTTAATTTGTCCCAGTGGAGGGATTTGATCGGAGCTTGCGGCACGTGCGCTGTCGTGCAACGAGACGGAAACGCAGCTCGAGTGCAAAAATCACCAGATACAAGTCAGTTAACGTTCACTCCAATCAGCGGTGTAAAAAAAAAAAAAATTTTGTGTTCCTTTATAATTTTGGTTTATAAAAGAGTAACACAGAACAGAAGAAAACTTGTGATTAGAGCTGGAACGCCTGTTTATTTACCATTAAATGGTTCCACGTTTGGTAGGAAAACGTATTTATGAAAAACCTCAGATCTTCTCTGCAGGTGTCAAACGGCTTATTCAGCTTTTGAACCCCGCTTTGTGCTCCTGCGACCCAAAGGTGCCCCCATCAGGCACCTGATTGTCAGCACGTGAGAAACCAGTGGATACCTCATATCTCCACAGTCTGGGGCCCAACTATCCTCCAAGACGACAACGCTCACCCCCGCACATCAGGTTCATCAGAGACTACCTCCTGAATTTGTGGGTGGAGAGGATGGAAAGGTGTGCCTGCAGCCCCGCCCCATTGAACTGTGGGATCAGCTCTTTGTTCCAGGTGCGCCGACCCTGGTTTAAAACTCGGGGTGACTGATCCTTTCAGGATGTAGCCCCCAGACTGTGGAATCCCGTCTCTTCGTGCGGCTCTCCGTTGATTCCTTTAAAAAGCAGCGAAGACATTTTTATTCAGACAAGCTTGTAGTTAAATATTTTACTTTCTGTTTTTATCAGCTGTTCTTGTTTGTGTTTTTATTTTAAGTCTGCATTTTGTATTTCTCTAAAGCACTTTATGATTTTATCTATGAAAAGTGCTGTATAAATAAAGTTCACTTACATCAAATGTTCATTAAAGAATGAAATGCTGTCCCGCAGCAGTGCGTGACTGCTGGTGAGAAGGATTTGCCCGACTGTTGTGGCTGTGTGTGGTTCTTCCACATGCAAATTACCAAGTTGTTTCATTCCGTCCAGTAAACGACAAACAAAAGTCAAAAGCTGTTTGGCAGTAAAGATCTGGCCAGTTTTCCTCGGCACAACCCATAAACCCAACTCTGCTGCTCAACTCACAAATGCCTTTTTCAACAAACGTGGCACCATTTAGCAAATAAACAAACAAGCTTTCCAATAGTCCAAGATTCACTGCCAAGAAGAAAAGTTACAACAAAAACATATTTAACCAAACACAAATTTCTTAACTTTTTTTGTGCCAAGTGTCTCAAACAAAAGAGAAAGTTGTTTCTGTTGCCTGTTGGTATTTTTTAATTTTGCAGCAACCTGCCAAGGACGGCAGAACAGAATGAGTCTGGACGGTTCAATCCGTCACACGATGCGCTTGTTGTCCTCAAGTGCAATGTCCTAATAAATAAATACATTTAAACTAAATTACCTGCACAGACACGAAGTCCGCCGACCGTCTGACGGTAACCGTGTGCAGCTGGCCGTTGGCCACGCCCCTCACGCTGCTCCTCAACACGTCAGCGTCTCTGCTGTTGTCCAGCTTGTATCTCAACTCCAGCTCATCTTCACTCACAAGAAATAAAAAACACATTGGAGACGTCAACAATATTTCAGCTTAAATTAGTTCTATAAATGTTTTAGTCAAGGTTTGTCTTCGGCTGAAAAAGATCTGGCAGTGGTTTTGTAATCTGCGCCAACAGGGTAAGATTACATTTTTAATCTGTCAAACATAGGCTTGTGTTTCTGCGCTCTATTAATTAAGATTTCTACATTAAGAGGATCAGAGCTAATTCTCTATCCAGAGCTGGTCCCGAGCAAATCGAGTGCAGACTTAACAAAAGCCTCAAGCACTGAAGGTTTCGGCTAAAACAAGAGAAAATTAACAAACGTTTTCAAGAAATGCAGCGGAAACTTTGTGCAAATATAAATAATTATTGTAAACTGTTGCAAATACAACTTACTCCCTGTTTTCAGGAGGTATTGAGGGATTTGTTCGAGGCTTTTATCTACTTGATCTTACTGTAAAAAAAGAAACCTGCAGTAAAATCTGTGTTTGGGTTCAGGAGGAGGTTTATCTGCAGTCACGGCTAAAACACATTTAGCCACCCAAGAGCAAACAATTTCCAGCTCTCAGGTGTCTAATTGGGTGTTTCGTTTTAAGAAGTCAGCACAAAACCTGGACGTCCTGCGTTTTATCAGCTGCCTCCGAGTCATTAACAGAAACAAAAATCCATTTACAGCTAATCGAGCTGCAAACTCCCATTTCTATTAGACTCCTGGATGCAGAACATCTGAACTGAACGCGACTCCCGCGACTCAGAAAAGCAGAAACGACATCGTATCTCACCCAGAAAACAAGTTTTCAGCCGCCTCACGTCGGCAGCGACCCGACCTGTCGGCTATTAGCACCCCGGCAGATTCTTATTCCTGCAGCCTCAGTGATAAGAGCAGGAAACTCTTTAAGAGTTGTAACCAAATACAGCAGCTGGGTGGACTGGGAAGATGAAAAGGTGAATTGAGACGGGACATTTTAGAGATATTTTCTATAGAACGTGAGGAAGAGCAAAAGGATGACGAGCAGCTGATCCGGGAGGAGAAGTGAAAAACGCATCTAGAAAATGTTAAAAGGAGAAAAACGAGTCGAAGGGAAAATATTTTAAACTGAACGTACGAGGTTTAAAAATGGAGTTGTAGCCAAAATCAAACTGGGAATGACTCTCAGCTACTACCACAACAGATTTTAGCACATTAGCTGTAAATGACAGAAATATAGCCATCTGTGTGCTTTCTAAGCTCAGTTGATTGAGGTGGCCATTTTGAACTGAGCTGACTCCAAATGTCAATCAGTTGTTGATGTTCATCCAGTGGTTATTTCCTGACGGTTTCAGTAATATAAGCGTAATGGTTTATAAGATATTTTGCTAACAGACTGAGTAGACTCCACATATTTAATAGAAACATTTTAATCAAAGATCTTCCACAGTCTGTGTGTACCTAAACACATGTGGAGAATCAGTCTCAGCTACAGAAATTCAGGTCAGTGTCCACAAAAAGGACCGAGTTGTGGCCACTTTTGTGTTTTTTAATGTCAGTTGGTTGTGGCAGCCATCTTGAATTGGATCGGCTCCAAACGTTAATGTACAGCCGATTATGACTTCCTGAAAATTTTATTTAAAATCTTCCAGTGGTTCATACGATATTTTGCTAACAGAAAGACACAAATCAAAAACATTGGTGTCCCTGCTTCACCAGCAGGCGAAAGATTAAACAGCCATGCACATTTTACAAGCTTTCTCATATGCAGACAGATCTGTTTCATTCATTTTAATATTATTCGCAGGTTTAACAGTAAAACCATTTTTTTGTGACGGCGTGCAAATGCAACACTGAAACACAGCCGTCGACCTCAAACCACTTCCAGTCTGTTCCCAGACTGTAAACAGAAGCTGTGGACTCAGTCTGGTTTAAACACGGCAGGAAATGAAACAAATATGACGTGTATTTTCAGTTCAGTTGTTTTCTTGAACACACACACGCTGCACACGAAGAAGAGAGGAAACCAGAGAAGAGCAGGGCATGAAAAACACAGAAGGTTTAAATCAGACATCAGCTCGTTAAGTGTTTGGAGGTGGAAGCCTCACCGTGCTGGTTGATGAGCAGGACCAGGTACTCTCTGTAGTGGGAGCTGACGAAGAGGAGCAGAGCTGGACTCTGAGCCGTCCTGAAGCTCAGGGAAACATTTTCTCCTCTTAGCGTCATGTCAGAGGTGACGGAGGGCAGGCTGCTGCTGTTTCTGCTCCACTCGTAGGGCTCCTTGAAGGCGTATCTGATGGACGTGCCAGATTTGAAGCTAGCTGACACCTCTGGAAGACGATAGAAATATAAATATCACAAGTCTTTACTCACTCCTGCTCTCGCTGCGTATCGCTGCCAAACTTCCTTCAACTTCTGCATTTTTCTTCTTCTTCCTGTAGATTTTTTGGCAGTTGACAAATAACTTAAGCCTCAGTCAGAAAGGAGATAAGGGGGTTGTTTGTTTTTGTGGAGGGGGTGAGAATGAATGGGGGTGTTTCCTCCATGATATTGCTCGTCTTCGCAGAAGCCTCCAGCCTTGTGTAGTCACGCCTCATACAGGTGCTGGTCATAAAATGAGAATATTTTCTTCTTCTTCTTCTTGTATTGTTTTATGGCGGTTGGCAGACCAACTGTAAGGTGCATTACCGCCACCTACTGAGCTGGAGTGTGGGCAGAAGATATACAGGAGAGGAGAAAAAAAAAAAAAAAAAAAAAAAAAAAAAAAAAAAAAAAAAAAAAAAACCAATAATAATAATAATAGTAATATTAAATAAAATAAAATAAAAATAGATAGATAAATAAATAAACAAAATAAATTAATAATAATATGTAAAATATATAAATAAATAATATTAATAATAATAATAATTCTGTGAAATAACTTCACATCTATATTTCATCTAAATTCTCTCCATTAAATTTGTTTTTTTCAAGAAAATAATAATTTGATCTTTGACTTTACCAGCATCACTACTAAAGATATCATTAATTGTAAATTTTTTATTCATTTTAGTTATTTCTTTTTGGAAATGTCTTCTTTCTAATTCATATCCACAACATTCCATAAAATGAGAATATTGTGTAAAGGTTCAGTATTGAAGACACCTGGTGCCACACTCTAATCAGCCAATTAACTCAAAACACCTGCAAAGACCTTTAAATGGTCTCTCAGTCCTGTTCTGTAGCTACACAATCATGGGGAAGACTGCTGACTTGACAGTTGTCCAAAAGACGATCAGTGACACCTTGCACAAGGAGGGCAAGACACAAAAGGTCATTGCTAAAGAGTCTGGCTGTTCACAGAGCTCTGTGTCCAAGCACATTCATAGAGAGGTGAAGGGAAGGAAAAGATGTGGTAGATAAAAAGTGTATAAGCAATAGGGATAACCGCACCCTGGAGAGGATGGTGAAACAGGGGAGGTTCACAAAGAGTGGACTGCAGCTGGATTCAGTGCTTCAAGAACCACCACGCATAGACGTATGCAAGACATGGGTTTCAGCTGTCGCATTCCTTGCGTTAAGCCACTCTTGAACAAGAGACCACATCAGAAGCATCTCAACTGGGCTAAAGACAAAAAGGACTGGACTGCTGCTGAGTGGTCCAAAGTTCTGTTCTCTGATGAAAGTAAATTTTGCATTTACTTTGCAAATCAAGGTCCCAGAGTCTGGAGGAAGAGAGGAGGCACAGAATCCATGTTGCTTGAGGTCTAGTGTCAAGTTTCCACAGTCAATAATGACTTAGGGGCCATGTCATCTGCTGGTGTTGGTCCACTGTGTTTTCTGAGGTCCAAGGTCAATGCAGCCGTGTACCAAGAAGTTTTAGAGACTTCCTGCTTCCTGCTGCTGATCAACTTTATGGAGATGCAGATTTCATTTTCCAACAGGACTTGACACCTGCACACAGTGCCAAACTACCAGGACCTGGTTTAAGGACCATGGTATCCCTGTTCTTAATTGTCCAACAAAATCTCCTGACCTTAATCCATAGAAAATCTATGTGGTGTTGTGAAGAAGAAGATGTGATACACCAGAGCCAACAATTCAGAAGAGCTGAAGGCCACGATCAGAGCAACCTGGGCTCTCAGAACACCTGAGCAGAGCCACAGACTGATGGACTCCATGTCATGTTGCATTACAGCAGTAATCCAGACAAAAAGGAGCAACAACTAAGTATTGAGTGCTGCACATGCTCATACTTTTCATGTTCATACTTTTCAGTTGGCCAACATTTCTAAAAAACATTTTTTTATTGGTCTTAAGCAATATTCTAATTTTCTGAAATACTGAATTTGGGGTTTTCATTAGTTGTCAGTTATAATCATCAACATTAAAAGAAATAAACATTTGAAATATATCAGTCTGTGTGTAATGAATTAATATAATATACAAGTTTCACTTTTTGAATGGAATTACTGAAATAAATCAACTTTTTTTATGATATTCTAATTTCACGACCAGCACCTGTATGTGAAAGTGAAGCGGCTGTTTCCAAAGACGCAACTGAAACAGATTGAATGTTTTTAAAGCCAGTTTGTGTTACTTCTCATTGTTTTCCACAGAACACAAGTATTTGTTAAGTCCATCACATTTTGCTGGATATGTAATATAAAAAATGATCAATGTTGGACTTTAAAGAAACTTAAAGAGTTAAATAGCACAATGTATGGCCTATGAGAAGGATTCTTTCTTGGTTTCAATCACTTGAAACCTTAAAATAACAACAGTAACTTTTTAAAACTGACATAAAAAACTTAAAGAAACTAAACAGACAGAAATAAATATTCATACAAGTAACTGACTCACTGCTTTTTAAAAACACTTTGCAGAGGAAAGGGCCAAAGTTAGGGTGCAAGAAAAAAAAACTTCAGTCTGCTTACTTTAAGAGATTAAACAAACAGCACATCTAAAAACTTTACGTATTTTTAGAGCTGCGTGTTCCTGCTTTTGATTTCCCAAACAGTCTCGGCTCAGCCTGTGAAATATTAAACAGTGAGTGAGTCAGCGTGACTCAGACAGACAAACAAAGCTGTGGGAGACGAGCGCTGCAGAGACGGCAGATACAGTATCAAACTTGGTTAAAAGGATCCTTCAACTCAGAGACGCCTGAACTGAACTAATGAAAAGGTTAAAGGTCAGAGTTGCCACTTTAACTCCAAACATTTCAGTGAAATTAACTCCAGCACATCAAACGTGCATTAAGAACTGTTGGTGTCAAACAGTGTGTTTGTGTGTACCTGTGTGGCAGAACACCCCGGTGTAAGCAGACGCGCTGCAGTCGCAGTAGAAGCCGTTGACTCGCTCCGCACAGCGGCCCTGGTTCTGACAGAGCGAGCCGTAGCTGCTGCAGTGACCCGGGCAGCCGGGCCGGACCCCAGGCGTGATCTTCGCCCTTTCCTCCAGGTCCAGGGTGACGCCGTTCAGCTGCAGAGAGCGAATACATCCCCGGAAGCCCCTCTGCCTGGACGCTGTGCCGCCTGCAGACAAGAAATAAATTAAGAAAAACATGATTAAAGTACCGTAATTTTCACTGTACAAGTCACAGTATTTTGCATAAATTAGCATGTCTGAGACTTATACAGCGAAGCGACGTATTTACATTTTTCCCCCCATATTTAAAACCCAACTTTTGGATGAGATCTCACGATTTCATTTATTCTGACATGGAAAATATTGAACACTACCATTTTCAGCCAGTAGAGGGCGCTCGACTTATATGGCAAGCCAAGTGTCTCATTAATGCATTCAACCTTTATTGAAACAGGTTAGTCCCACTGAGCCACGAGGACTCATTTACAAGAGAGACTTGAATAATAATAGTTAATAGGTAAAAGTGGCTATTAGTGAGACACTTGGCTTGCCATACCTTTGTCTCGCTCTGGAACTCCTGGAGCAAACCTCAAATCAGCTGCATTTTGCTGCGCTGTCCAGGTGAAATGCAGCTGATTTGACCGTCAAAGTGCATTTATTAAGATTTATTAAGGAAAAGTTCAACTGAGACACACCTATACTATAATTTCGAGCAAACAAATAATTGTTTTTAAGTGTTAATCTTGTTAAATTCCTCCCGTGCACGCTTCCGTGGCCGCCATTTGGCAGCCAATCGATTTTTGGCACAACACCGGCCGACATTTCTGGGTTGTCGGCCGTGACGCATAATATATGCAACGTATTTATGTGTTTTTTTTCCATTTTATTAGACATACTTGGACTGATGCCACTTATACAGTGGTGCGACGTGTATGGTGGCAAGTACGGTAAAAACAGAAAAACAGAAAAGGAGCAAGCTCCTACACACAAAACCCACAAAATGTTAGTGTTTTACACAGAACAACAGTCTTCAGTGTTGATGAGCACAGGCCTTTGTAAAAACTGTTTCCTTCACGACTGATGACAGCATAAAGGTTTATAACAATGTTTGCTTAAATGCTATGAAAAATAAAAAAGATTATAATTGTTTTAAGAAGACATTTACTTTGGGACCCAAGTCAACTTTATTTATAGAGCGCATTTAAAACAGAACCTGTTATCAAAGTGCTTAACAACATCAATGGGAGTAAAATTAATGAAAAAATAACATACACTAATAATAATACTGAAGAATTAATAAAAAGCATTTAAAACATAGGATCACAGATTAAAAAACACTAGATCAATTTACACTGTGTGAAATGCCTGAGAGAACAGATGTGTTTTTAGCAGGGATTTGAAGTGAGGAAAGGAGGTGGCCTGCCTGATGTTGGTGTTGAAGGGAGGTGGCCTGCCTGATGTTGGGGGGCAGGTTGAAGGGA
>NC_056506.1:46435642-46447691 GCF_014905685.2 Nematolebias whitei | reverse complement strand
GGGCAGGTTGAAGGGAGGTGGCCTGCCTGATGTTGGGGGGCAGGTTGTTCCAGAGTTTGGGGCTCATGACTGAAAAAGCCCTATCTCCTAGAAAATGAGCTTCAGTCTTGATTTTGGAACGGCCAAAAGCAGCTGATCGGATGATCTCAGAGCCCGAGAGGGAACGTAAGGTTCCAGAAGCTCAGAGAGGTGAAGGGGTGCGAGGCCATTTAGGCACTTGAAGGTCAACAGAAGAATTTTAAAGACTATCCTGGTACGAACAGGGAGCCAGTGAAGGGAGGACAGAACTGGAGTGATATGTTCAGACCTACGAGTTCCGGTTAAAAGCCGAGCAGCAGCATTCTGGACGAGCTGAAGACGTGAGATGGAGGCCTGGCTGATCCCAGCATACAGTGCGTTGCAATAGTCCAATCGGGACAACACTGGCTTGAGCTTAGCTACCTGTCTGAGTTGGAAGAAGCTGTTCTGCAGAACAGAGTTGATTTGTTTGTCAAACTTGAAGTCAGAGTCTAAAACCCAGTCTGTGCTGATTTTAGCTCGACTCTTCAAAGAGCATCTTTTTGCCAGTATTTGTGTATTTGTTATATTTTGGTGGCCTGCGTTCCTTGTTTGGTTGGTTTTCTGTGTTTGGTCTCAGTTTCGACCATCACTTCATTTTTCTCAGTACTTTCCTTCAGTGCAGCTCCTGCTCCTCGGTCCTGCCCCGCCCACTCACACCTGCTCACCTGTTTCCCATCTCCTCACCAGCCTCAGCCCATTTACTCCATCCTCTCACCAGTTCACGATCGTGTACGTTCACCATGTTACCGTTGTTTTGGTTGGAAGTTGTTTGTTGCCAGATCAGCCTTTTGTTTTTAAATTAAGAGAGGTTTTTAGTTGTTTTCTACTCGAGTTCCTTCTGCGTACATATGCACTTCCTGGTTTCTAATGACCTGAACACGACACTTCTACCTGATTTTATTAAACTGGTAAAGTTCTGACTGCAGCAACGGGCTGATTCAAGATATCCCATGCTGTTAAAAAGTCAGTCAAAATCCCTAAACTTTATTCAGATTTGTTCTGATTCACATCTTTAAAAAATGTTCAACGTTTTACAAAAGTGATGTTTATAAAAAGACTTATTCATCGCTGGCTTTAAAGTTTACGTCTTTCACTGGATGAAGCTCTTGTTTAACAGAACTGATCCTGATTTATGCTTGTGGGCACACTTCCAAAGAAAACTTAAACCTCTGAATCATTCTGCAGTAATAGTGCGATTGAGATACAGATGAATACGTGATTACATCTGCATAACACTCTGCGCTGAGCAGAGTCACCGTTTATCGTTCGGCGCATTAACGCCGGTTTATTAATAAAGAACAACATGCTCCTGATTGTGTTGTGTCAGGGAGAGGCGTCGAAGGAGGTTTTGTGTTCTTTGTAGCTTGAATAATTTACGAGCGGTAACAGAGAGACGGGCGGTTTATAGAGGAGAGCCTGACGGTGATTTATCGGTGTGAAAAGCTGCTGCAGAAGAAAAGAAGGCTGTCATCTTCAGCCGCTGAGAGCAAACGAACGGCTGCTTTGTGAGTTTCGAGCCTAATAAGAGGTACAGTGCGTGATCGCAGCTGAAAGGTGGTCGTGACTGAGCCACGAGAACAACAAAGTCCCATCTGGAGACGACGTTCAAAAAGAGACTATGATCTTATTTCAGTGCTTGTCTGTCTGCAAATGTTTAGTAAACTTAGCTCAAAAGGTTTTACGCTGCACCCTGAGAAACGTTTGGCATTTTCCTCATGATTTTAGGAACAAATTAATCTTCGGAGATGATCTAATTTTTTTATTTGATGTCAAACTTATTCTTTCAGAAGGTTGATCATTTTACATCTCTGCTGAAAAAATGGTTCCCTTTAGTTCTAGTTGAGCAGAATAAATTGGCTTTAATTGTTTTATTAATGTTTCCATTAGTTGATTCTGTTTTAATGGTTTAATGGAAATTACAGCAGATTTATATACATATTTATATTTAGCCAGCTTGTGTGTTTAGGCTAGGCCTGTCGCGATAAACGATAAATCAATTAATCGCATGATAAATGAAAATTATCGACCTCATTTTCATTTATCGGCTTTATCGTTTCTTCGTGTCTCTCTTTCTACTGAAGACACTGGATGACTAAAGACTCAACTCCGGTGCTCTTCACTGACCCCTCTCTTTCTCTTTAAAATATGTTTTAACCGTCTAAAATCGTGTTTTTGGATCATTAAAAGTGGCTAAACTGAGAAGCTAAGCTACGAGCTAAGCTAACAGGCTGACCTCAGGAAAAAACCTCTGTCTTATCGAAATTCCAAAATTCACGGTTGAAACCCGTGCCTTCGTGTAAAAAATGTGTTTATCTCTTCAAAAATAAGCTGAGAACTTGTTTACTGTTTTTTTTTATTAAAAGCTTAGTGTGAAAAATGCTAAAGAGCTCAAATCACATTGAGCGTCCGCCCTTTTGAGAACTGAAAAACAAAAATGGAGAAACAGCCCATGTCATGTCAAAGGGCCTCCCTCCCATTTTTCTTAAAGAGACACGCAGCTTGCTCCCTCACTATCCATCTTTGGGTTCAAATGGTCTTATGCTGCCATCCAGTGGTCAAAAAAGTTTCTACACACAAAATTAACAATTTATTTCTGAAATTTTACAACAATTACTAATTATTGTCAAATTTCAAACAATATTATCACAATAATTTTTGAGACAATCGCCCAGCAAAATGTGTTATTGTGACAGGCCTAGTTTAGGCAGAAATAATTGTTTTATTTTAGAAGCTCACTGCCAGGTTTGAATAGAACAGCACATTTACAATTATTAAGGGGACACGGTGGCGCAGTTTGTAGAGCTGATGTCTCTCAGCGAGAAGGTCGCCGATTCAAATCCCAGCCCAGGACTTTCTGGGTGGAGTTTGCATGTTCTCTCCGTGCATGCGTGGGTTTTCTCCGAGTGCTCCGGTTTCTTTTCAGACCAAAAACATGCATGTTAGACTGTAACTCTAAATTGTCTCTAGGTGAGAGAGAAAGAGTGAATGGTTGTTTGTCTTGTTTGTCTCTATGTGTCCCTGTGATGGACTGGAGACCTGTCCAGGGTGTCCCCAGCCTCTCGCAGTGACTGCTGGATATGGGCACCAGTGACACCCGCGACCCGAAAAGTAATAATGGATGGATGGATGTTAGGGTGGCTGCCAAGGTGGGTACAGACAGACCTGCGGCTGACATCTTCTTTTCTTATACAAATATTTTGGGTACGAAATGACCTAAGCTGCAAAACTACAGTTTGGTGGAGGAATGAACTGATCTTGAGCCTATTCTTATAGACAGGGTGTGGTTACTTTGGTTAGCTCTCCAGATGTGCACTAAAGGAAAAGGTTTTGTATTTTTACAACGTGTAAATACTCCAATCAGCCATAACACGACGGACCTCAGAAAGCAGAGTGAAACGGATCATCTTAGGTTCTACAACAGACACCGACATCCTGATCTGACTGATCAGTGAATATGTGGACCTCACCGTCCAGGTTTATTTATGAGTGAACTTTGTCCCGCCTGTGGCTGATCGCAGCTACTGCTTAAAACAAACTGGTTTTAAATGCTTATAGTTTCCGCACAAACAAAGTCAAAACCAAAAGCATAATTAAAACCAAATTTTAAAAGCTTTTTCACCTGCCAGGGGGTAAGTGTTAACAACGGTTTGTTTTTAGGTTGTTACATTAAAAATTAAAAAAATGTTGATGAGACTTCATGCACATGTTGTAAAAGGAAACTGATTTCAGGTTTCCAGTGATGAGCAGAAAACCTACAAATCCTTGTTGAAGATGTTTGGTCTACAAGCAGCAGCCGAGGTTAATCAGTAAAAAACAACTTGACACAAGCAAAACTAAACTGAAGAGTTTCTTCTAAACCTTTGTAAGTAAAGTTATTTCTAACATCCAGCGCTGTGTGCACTTTGAGCTGCTGTGCACGGGTTTTAAACAACAGAAACAGCATAATGTGGATTATAAATCCATGCAGGGCAATAAGACAGCTTATTACTCAAAACAATAGATTCCGCTGCTGCATAAAACACGGCAGGATTACAGAGTAGAAATACAGCCAGCGCTGAAATAACGCATGTGAATTTACACAAACCAGCACGGCAGCTTATAATTCAAACAATGGACCGGTTTGCTTCACAAATCAAGTCTTGTAAATACAGCGGCTGCTCTGAACTGCTGAGTTAATTTAAAGGCGAGCGCTGCAGAGGCAGAACGCACATAACTCTACATTTTGATTTGCATGTTTTATGACTGTGGGGCGCTTCGTCGTGACTTGTGAACGATTTCTGGCGCAGCGGGCAAGCGTTGCTGAAAACTTTAAAACGCTTTTTAAAAATCTAAACACTTTTATTGGTGTCCTCTAAATCAACAGAACAGAAGCAGATGAACCATTTTTGTTTTAAAGTCAGAAATGGGATTCAGAGAGTTGGGAGTTTCTCCTCAGAGTGAGGCCTCGATTCATTTATATGCTGATGACACTGTTTTATACACTTTTGGTTCTACTCTGGATGAGGTTGTAAAGTCCAGATTGTGGTTTTCTTGAAATCCAGCAGATCTTTTCTGACTTAAATTTGTCCTTAAATGCCAAAAAAACTAAATGTATGTGATTCGGTCATGGAGGAGGAACCATACCCACCTCAATGGACTTCACAACTGTAAACAGTGACATTATAGAAGAGGTAACGGTTTATAAATATTTGGGACTTTGTATCGATGGTGCTCTGTCCTTTTCACATCATGTTAATGTTTTGTAATCCAAGGTTAAAGTGAGACTTGGTTATCTATATAGAAATCTATCTTTGTTTAGATTAGCTGTGAAATGCACCGTTGTTGAAAAAACATTCTACCTCTGCTGGGTGATGGAGACATAATTTACAGACATGCGTGTAAGGGTGTCCTTCGTAAGCTGGACACAACTGAGCACTCTGCTGTTCTGTTTGTTACAAACGCTCCTTATAGAACATCATCATCATCACCTCTACGCTCATGTGTCCTTCTTTACATACTCGTCATGAAATTCATTGGTTTACCATCATTTATAAAGACGCTGCTGGGTTATCCATTTATCCATCATTATCTTTACCCGCTTCTTTCTTTTTGGGTCGTGGGGGTCACTGGTGCCCATGTCCAGACATCACTGTGTGAGAGGCGGGGGACACCCATGACAGGTCTCCAGTCCATCACAGGGACACATAGAGACAAACGGCAGCACGGAGAGAACATGCAAACTCCACCCAGAAAGGCCCCGGACCGGGATTTGAACTGGGGTAACCTGCTCTCTGAGAGGCAGCAGCTCTACCAACTGCGCCACCGTGCTGCCCTTGTTGGGTTATTCATCTCCATATTTAACTGATCTAGCACCGGTTTCAAAGTATAACAGCCGATCCTCTCAGTATTTGTGGTTAACAACTCTATAAAGATCAAGTCTCGCTTTGGTTTTGCTGCTCCATCAGACTGGAAGCTCTGGGTCCGACCGCCCTTGTCTCAGTTTCTACTGTACGTGTGGGTGCTTATTATTGTTGTCGTTTAACTTCGACAGTGAACTGTTAATGTAATTTCCTCGTTTGTTACGGACTAGTGTATTTTATAGTTTTGCTCAACTGTATCGTTTCCCTTCTCTTGACCCTACGTGTACGTGTTGGTGCTGCCAGGACAGCTCAGAATCTGTTCTATGAAGGACAGAGACCAGAAAGACTGGATCTAATGACAGCAGGTGTCCTTGAAGGAATGCATTCCTGCCCGCCATCTTGCACACCAAAGACTTTACTGAAGATCTTTTACAATTCGTTTGCACTCAAAGACTGCGAAGGAGATGACTCTCAGCTACTACCATCCCAAATCTCCCCTCAATATCTTTAAAACTGACTGAGTGTAGTCCTTTGTTGATTAGATGTAGTGGACATTTTAAGATGAGTTAACTGTAAAAATGAATCCAATGATTTCTTTAAGTGTCATTAGAATCCAGCCATTCATGACTTTCTAACAGACAAACACACAAATACAAGAACATACACGATCACCCGCCTTCCATGGTGTAAGTGACACCTACTGGCTTCAGTTATCAAACCAAACTCTTATATTTCTGGATTCCCGGCCACTCGCGGTGTTTTTGCTCCTATTTAACTTTTTTAAACACATAATTTCCACTCGGTGTTTAGTTCCTCTCATTCTGACACAAATCTATAGTTGACAAATCATGAAACGTGGATTTACATTGATTTTCAGACGTCTGCTTGCATTATTTTACTATTTTAATGTCTATTTGTCCACCTTCTGGAGATGAAGCCTGACAATAAAAAATATTTTTTTTTTCTCGTCATAGATTTATAAAGAAACCCTGAGATTGAACAGAGCATTAAAGTTAACAGATGAAGTTGAGATGAACAAGGCTGCAGTATTGATGAAGTTTGTTGGTGTTTAATTACTTGAACGTCCGGCGAATCGTTTCCACTTCAGAGTTAATTACAGGATTTAAAGGCTGGTTCAGGAAATCACACCAGACTGTGCGTGAGTGCAGCTGCATGCTAACTTACCTGCTGTGATTATTGTTCAGTGGTCAGAAACCGGCCTCAGCACTTTCATTTTCAATAATGCTGAGGTGCGCGTGGCGTCGCTCCAAAAACCCGTTCAGCACTTTGGGTCAGGAGAACAAACAAAGCTGTGGCTCCTTTAAAGAAGGTTTGAAGGAGTTTATCCTGTAGGGCTGAGAACTCAGAAGCTTTTTGTTCTGAAAGTAGGTTTAAGATGATTTGTACAATCAGACAGGATTTAACTGATGTCAGAGCAGCATGTTGATGGCCTGCTTCATCTCTACTTGTTTTTGTTTTCCACTCATGCTTGGCTGAAACCGTTGACTTTAGCTGATTGAGCTAACACGTTCTCACGTTTTCACATTACTAATTACTTATTGATGAAAATAGTAATGATCATATTGACCAAAATATAAGGTAATATTTAACAAGGGTTAATGTAAAGTCTTTTTGGTAAAAGTCAAAGAAGAGTACCCAGGGGAGGCCACGCATAGTCTGTATGGTTTACCCAAAATTCAGTGAGTCCCAAACAGGACTCCAGTCAGCCATCAGGTGAAAAAGGAGGAAACCAGACCCAGACCAGTGGTCATTCCGTATGTTGCAGGAGTTTCAGAGAAACTGTGATGTTTATTTTCCAAACATAACGTCCCAGTGGCTTTTAAACTCCAAAATACTTCACGGCAAAGACTGGTCCATCCCAAAGATCCAGTTCCCCAGTGCAAACAGAGTAGTATTGTGTATGTTGTGCCCGGAGGGCTGTGATCAGTCTTACATTGAGGAAACTAAACAGTGACTGGCCAAAAGGATGGACCAGCACAGAAGAGTAGAGCTGTCATTTCTAACCTGAACCCGGATTAGGGCTGAGCCATAATAATGTGCTTAATGTGCGAGCTGGGTCAGTGTTGGGCTTTTGATTGCGTCAGCGGACACACGCAGCCGACGATACAATTATATGGCAACATGGCTTGCCATACATTCACCTGTTGCATGCAGCCATTTGACCGTGCGCTGACCGACCTTGAAAGAGGTAAAAAAAAAAGTTCAGTTAAGCTTCAGCTGGGACTACTGCCAGGCAGTGATCCATCAAAGGGAAATGGATGTTCATTCAGCTGCTGCACTCAGCGGACGCACGCGACCGACATGTCAGAGCATGGTCCGTGTCTGAATAATGCAGAATGCAGGCAGAAGCAGAGATTTAATGCACTTTGATGGCCATGAGGACAAACACCCCCTCAGCTCCGTTCTGCCCCTTTTATTCAGCCGCATACATCCGCCGTTAATAACTATATAAGCAGTCAAAGCTTAATAAAAAATGTCGGGGTGGGGGTGGGGGGGTGTCGGATTAGTAATTACTGTTAATTCGTCAGGTTTGGAAATGATGGCTAAGGGCTGGGGCCGGGTCGGGTTGAATTTTTTGGGCCTGATTGCAACTCTACAGAAGAGCATCATCATCAGGCCAGGACTCTGTGGTCCACACTCATCTCCAGACCAGCCTCCAGACCAGACTCGTTCAAGGATGAAGATGTTCACATCCTTGATAGAGAGGAACGATGGTTTGAGAGAGGAGTGAAGGAAGCCATCTTTGTGAAACCGTCCATCATTAAACGAGGCGGAGGCCTCTGTGTTCGACTGTCCCCCTCTTACAATGCTGTTATTGCTAGTATCACTCAGCCCCCTGTGAATATCAAGCGGTCATCAGGGCACTAACAACACTGTTGACTGATGGTCCTCCTTTATCATGTGAACAACTAGTCCTGGCTGTCACCAACAAACTGGTTGAGCCAATATGAGAAGGTGCTATTTATAAGACTGAGTTTGTTGCAGCTCCTCAGACTGAAGAAGTTTTTTTGGATAAAAGATGAAACGTTTCAACAAGAAGAAACTGTCCAGAGGACCTGACTTTACTTTGTTAGATCAAAGAAAAGTAGCCTTGTGTTAAAAAACAAAAGCACAAAAGAAGAGTCAAATATTTTGCTTTTCAAATGATTAAAACACAGAAACCCATTAAAAAATAGTTCAATAGAATACTATAAAAAATAGAAAACAACAGTTTCATGCTTTTTAGTAGGACATAGGAGGCTTGGTTATGTAACCTGCACATGCACATGCACATGAAACTACATGCCCCTCACAACAGAGAGTCATCAGGTTCTCTGTTGTCTGGCTCAGAAGAGATGTTTAGACGACATGAAGGGGACCGGACGGGCTTCATGCTGCACTGTAGATTTTTGAAAGTTGAAATTTGAGACCCCCTCCTCTGTTTAAACTTGTTTATTCAACTAACTTTACAGTTGTCGTTTGACGTAAATGTCTTCTTTTGCGCTCCCATCCCCTGTCTTTTCTGTCCAAAATATGAACATTTCTGTCCTCAAACAATGTCCTTTACTTTTGTTTTATAGCTTTTTTTATTAATATAATCCTGGATGACTGAGAATCTACACCGGCATAAGAGACTTAAACTAACTAAAATATAAAATGACAGTTCTTTAACGGGCAGCTGTTAATACGTGACATCTGATCTGATACATGAGAGACAGGAAAAAACTAAAGGGGGGTTAGACTTTCATTAAACTTCACATTTCAGAAATACTGAACTGATCTGGTTCCCTGGAGAACAAAGAAACTGTCAGAGAATGTAATCTGTGCGTGTGATGTTTGCCAAGGAACCATCTGGTTTGTTTTCTTTGTCCAAGAGTGATATATGAAACACAGAAGCCAGAGCGAATTGAAACAAAGACGTTCCTACCTATGAACAGCTGGCTGTTGAGCTGTAAGTGAATGTGTCCGTCAGCAGGAGCTTCCTGCGTCGCGACGGGAAGTTCATCCACTCGTAGAGACGCTTCCTTGATGTTCCGCTCGGCTCGCACTCGATGCCACCGGTTGTCATTTAGCGGAACGTTGGAGTCCACGCGAACCTGCAGCGGGCCGTTACCGACATCGAAGGAAAAAACGACCCGGGTGGAAGCTGAGAGAAACCACAAGAAACACAAACGGCAGGGGCTTTACTGAGACAGTGGAGGAGATGTGAACAGTTTGTGCTTTGTCATGCTAAGACGAAGGCAGGCTGGTGAAAATACTCAGAGTGGACTAAACACAAAGGATCCAACGCCACCGAGAAAATACTGAACCTGACGTGAATACATCGTACACCGACTGAGCAGAAACCAGGGGGCTCAGGCAAAATGTCACATTTTACAAAAGTTTAAATTCAGTTCTTCTGGTGGTTCATGAGACTTTTTGCACAACACACACAGTTAAAAACATCATCGCCCCCTTCACCTTGAGGTAGCAGGTGATAATTAGCACACAAGTTGATGTAGGAACAAAACTGGTTCCATTTAGTGATAAAATATAACATTTTCTCTAATTACAACATTTGACTGAAGCATGAAATATAATGTTGGTTAAATATAATAATGAGTACCGCATATATTATACCCCTGTCTACAAACTGTTACACAGTAATCTGTACCGAATTATCAAGCTCTGCGTAGAGTCAATCCCAGGTGCAGACAGGCACGGGGAACTCAAGGGTAAAATAAATAATAACTATTTATTTTAGAATAAATAAAACAAAAGCTGTTGTGGCAGCAAAACTTACATAAAACACAGAATCAGGGAGACATGGAGGAAACAGAACACGACTATGAGAAGCACAATCCACGGACGAGGGACAACCAGAAAAAGACGTAATTTAAAACCTAAACTAACGGTAGGGCATGACAAACACCTGTGGAGGATAATCAGGTGCAGGTGAGAGTGGGAGGAGCAGGAGCTGGCAACAAGAGGAGAGGAGGAGCAGAAGCTGGCAACAAGAGGAGAGGAGGAGCAGGAGCTGGCAACAAGAGGAGAGGAGGAGCAGGAGCTGGCAACAAGAGGAGAGAAACACTGGGGCAGCTGGAAGTCAAGTCAAGCTAACTTTATTTGTACATTTAAAACAACATCTGTTACCAAAGTGCTTAATAATAAAAATCAATGGGAGTAATTTAATAAATAATAATAATAATAATATAAAAAATTAATTCAAAGCATCAAAATAAAAAAATAAAAACAGAATGAAATACTAAAATCACACGGTGTTAAATGTCAGTGAAAACAGGTGTGATTTTAGGAGAGATTTAAAAACAGGAAGTGGTCTGTCTGATGTTGGGGGGCAGATTGTTCCAAAGCTTAGGGCCCACGACTGAAAAGGCCCGATCTCCTCTGAGCTTCAACCAAAAGCAGCTGATCAGATGATCTCAGCACCCGAGAAGGAACATAATGAGGTAGGTCAGAGATATATGAGGTTGCAAGAACATTTAGGCATTTAAAGGTCAACAGGAGAATTTAAAAATATATTCTGAAACGTACAGAGAGTCAGTGAAGGGAGGACAGAACTGGTGAGATATGATCATCATCATCATCATCATAGCAGTAAAAGTGCTATGATGATGATGATGCTATGCTTTAGCATCTCTTCTGCTAAGTGGAAACACAGGAAAAACAGACAGAGAACTAAATAAGAATATTTACAAGTAGACAATATATGTGTTTTGTGGTGCGTTTGACCTTGATTTTTGACCTTGCCCGTATAGTTGGTGGGGGGAGGGGGGATGAAAAACTTATGCAACACTCCGTCTACATGAGTGTATGTATGAAGTTTGTTAGATTATCTTGAGCAGATCAGAAGTTATGGACAGGACAAGAGAAAGTTTATAGAGACCAAACCATAATTCATCAACAGCATATAAAAAAATTAAATTAAATTAAATAAAAAAAAAAAAAAAATCATATTTTTGGAGTACATAACATAACTTTGTTACACTAATTTCTAGCATTCCACAAATGTAGTGGAGTAAATTCTGTCATAATGCGACCGTTTCAACAGAGTTTCCTCTAGATAACTTGCCATGGAGGGGGGGCTCATCTCGTCTGTGATTTTTGCTGAATGATGTTGAGACAGAGGCACGTCTGAGCTGTGCGCTGTTTGTACCGGCAGTTTTCGAGTGGGGTGTGAGGGAAGACATCTTTAGCTTTAGCTAGCGCACATGCCACTAGCTTAGCGCTACGTAAGTCCCAACGGTTCGGTTCGGTTATCGCAGACTCGCTCTATCGTGGGTTTTTTCAAAATAAGATTGAACATGACACACAATTCGCTGATTGATGGATGAGATGCACTATCGACAGGGAATTTTTATTTAAAAAAAAAAATTATCCTGCACCTGCTGCACCTTTGTGCAGCCCACAGCTGCAAGATAAACTTCCTGCTGCAGCTGTTCAGCTTTCAGAGCGGAGAAGTGGGCGTGGCCAAGAGCAGGGAGCTGAAATCATGACATTCTGTGATCTTTTTGAGCTTTAGAGTTTAAAAACATTGTTTAGAATATTGCAAGAGTGTGGGAAGCATTTAAAACGTATTTATAAATAAAATAAACTACTACTTACTACTTGTACTACTTTTCCTACTTCGCGGTTTTTCACTTATTGCGGGT
>NC_056506.1:46410535-46435242 GCF_014905685.2 Nematolebias whitei | reverse complement strand
ATATATATATATATATATATATATATATATATATATATATGCTACAACAAGCTTGAACTACATCTTAGCAGGCTGTCAAATTTATATTCTCACCCCAGATATTCTGATGATATTTTGAGAGGAATACAGAAATATTTGTCTATAAGGCCGAGCAGAAAGAGAACAATCTCTCCACATTTCACTTTCAGAACCTGTTTTTACAGAAATCATGTGGTCTTCATTCCAACAAAGAGAAAAAGGACAAACTTTTTCTTGAAATAAGTAAGTAAATAAATAAAACAAGCGCCGTCCTTCTGTTTTGAAGGTATAAAAAGTGTAACG
Source organism: Nematolebias whitei (assembly GCF_014905685.2). Classification (NCBI taxonomy): domain Eukaryota; kingdom Metazoa; phylum Chordata; class Actinopteri; order Cyprinodontiformes; family Rivulidae; genus Nematolebias; species Nematolebias whitei. The sequence continues at coordinate 46,434,921 of NC_056506.1, read as the reverse complement.
CAGCGAGGACGGAACGAGATGAAACACTGTCCCAGAATCCGGCAGTAACTTCGTTTTTTACCACTTGCTCTCGGCGTCGGCTGCTGTGTTTCAGAGCGATGTGAGGCTGCCAGCAGAGCGGCGGCGTTCAGAGCAGAAACAGCCGCACCGGCGATGATTTCCCCGAGGAGAGGGGCTGTTGGTGCAGCACGCTCTCTGTATTAGATTCTGTTTGTGTCAACTCCCATCCATTAAAAAAACAACTCCCAACTTTTCTCTGAAAGTATAAACTCAATATGTCACCACACACAACTAATATCACACAGAGTCTTTGTGTAGCTGCAGTGTTGATAAATAATAAAACAAGCTTTTGATTTCATATTTAACCTGATCCAAGCAGCAAATATTACAGAAACTTCCAAACAAGCAGCTAAAGCGTTTGCATGGATCAGTTGTTTTATTCGTTTATTTTTAACAAGATGAGCTTAAAAAAAGTTTTTGTTTTTCGTCCCTCATAAAAAGAAACGTTGCAAATGATTTTCTTTAACACCAAAGTGGTTAAAGTGGAAATCTGATTTCATCTTCTGTATGCATTTTGCATCTTTCCTATAAAATATTAATAAAAACATGTTTGATTTAAGAGTATTTCTGGTTGGAAAAAGGTGATATAACACATTTCTGCACTACCATGAAGTGGGAGAACAACACGGTGACAGGTGTAGGACTGAATGTCGTTTAAAATGCTGTCAATCAAACGTTTTCACGTCACTCCCACAGATTTCAGAGCTCCCTCGTTTAACATAACGATACTCTTAAATAATACATCTGTCTTTAATTAAATTAAATTATTGTTTGGTTTTCAAAGTTTGTTCAACTAAAAACATTTAAATTTAATATTCTAAGTCACAGATATAACATGATCAAATGTTTATCAGCAAGACACATTACAACATTTCTTTTTTTATATATATATAATGTTGCTTTTTGAAAATCATTTAGGTTTTCCTACTCCTAACCAAGTATTGTTGTAGGTTAAAGCTACCTAAACACAGTAATCCACACCAACATGGATTTTTTTGCTAAAAGAAGCTGAATATTTCAAAAAGTTTCATAGCATGAGTCTCCTGAACGAGCAGAACGTTTCGATACCTTTGCTGAAATAGCTTAAAAACTGTGGGATGAGTGGAATCCTGAAAAACATACGGAAGATGCTTAAAATAAAAAAAAAAAAAACAGGATCTCAACAGCATAATAAAGAGAAAGAGGAAAACAAGTGTTTAAATGATTAATAAGGTGATTCATGATTTATACAACAAAAAGATTCAAAGATTATCTTAATAATGTTTATCGTTAAATAGTGGCTTCTGATAAGGAATGTGTTCCTCCATAACAATAACAGAATGTCTGAAATGTTAAATATGATAGAAATACATGAAAGTACTGTTGTTTTTGCTCCGTCTGCACGCAGACGTTTCTCTGGGAAACTGCAAACCAGAAGCAGACGGAGGAAACTGTAGATTATTTGCATGCAGGTCTCAACATACAGAAAGTCGTGATGTGACGCTCGCAGAGCAGGTGGGGACACAAAGGTCAGGATCACAGTGTTTCTCCTAAAACACACATTTTTACCTTGCAGGATATTTAATACAGATTAGCTCTGCGTCTTCTGAGTGACTTCAGATTAAAGCTTCCAGGTTTCAGCCTCACGTCATCCTAATCTGCATTAAATCCTCCGGCTCCGGCGGTACTCACAGCTCAGCTCGATCCGGATGAAGTCTTTGATGCCCAGGTTCTCCAGGAACACGCCGAAGGAGGCCGTGGTTTTAAAGAAGAAGGAGATGTCCGCGCTCAGTTCTCCGTGGAACGTCGGGAAGTGGAGGTACGACGTCTCTTTGTCAAAAAACGCAGCGTTCCAGAAGTTTTCTGAAAAACGTCAACGGAGAATATTTAAAAAACTTCAAACAAAAATCAGAAACTAGACATGCTGAGTGTGGAGGGGGATTTCTAAACTCTGCTGTCGGAGCTGAAAACGAGTTGTTAAAACTACAGCCTAACAGCTAAATAGAAGCAGAAAGTCAGCAAAAGACTAGCTAAAAGATAAGTCGCAAAACACAATAGAAGCTAAATATAGCAAAAGGCAAATTACATCTAAAAGTAACAAAAGGGAAGCTTAAAATATTAAAAGTATGACTACAAAGAATAGCTAAAAGCTACAGTAGAAAAAGCCTAGCCAAAGAAACCAGCTTAAAGTAGCTGAACAGTAGCTAAAAGCTAAAAACAAAACACACCAATACAAAATACCAGCTAAAAGCTAAAAGTAACAAAGGAGTAGCCTGGATTTTTAAAAGGCTAGCTAAAGACATCAAAAGGCTAGAAAAGGTAAAGTAGCAAAACATAAAGCTAAACCTAATATATCAAAACGCTAGCTAGAAGCTAAAAGTAGCAAAAAAACAGCTAAAAGTAGCAGAATGTTACCTAAAGTAGTTTAAGTAAACAAAAATAAACCAAGTAGGCTAAAGCAGATCAAATAAAGTTTTTTGAAGGTATTAAAGATGTTTTTATATATTTTAAATATTTGTAATAAAGAAGACTGTATGAAGAGAAGAAAGTACACATCCGTGAGTAGATTACGAGCAACATGCTTGAAATAAAAGGGACACAACGAGGAATGCGTTCACACAAAAACGACAGCCGAAATGTTTAAGGAGAGGTGATTGAATTAATTTCTGTTATTTACTTTTTAATTTTGTTAGATATTTTTTCTCCATCATCTGAAGCCAAACAGTTACAGCAGATGAACTCACTGTCTCCATGACAACGGAGCGGTCCCACCCTGTAAGCAGCTTCTGACCCCGGCCTCTGGACGTCCCCAAGAACCAGAGACCTGACCGGTAGGCTCGTCTTGTGGGTGAGAAGACCCGAGTCTTCTGTCCTGTGACAGGCGGAGGAGGAGGGGAGAGAGAGGAGAGGGTAGAAGAGGCAGAAGTTAGAAGAGGAAGATGATGTGGAGACACGACGAGATGGAAAAAGAGAAATAAATAAAACCACGAAGAAACAGAGATAATCAAGAAGATAAAATGACGTAATGAAAAGTGTAAGAGGAAATGGAAACTGTGCAGTAAAAGGAAAAAAATAATCCAGAAAAATAAGCAGATGAGGACAAATCTACTGCAAAAGCTGTATAAGGACAAATAAGCTAATTGTTCATGGATCCTAATTCGACTGATAAAACCTGACAGGCCACGGCAACAAGAACACAAGAATTTGACCCGGTGAGAATCATTTTTCAGCAAAACATTTTCATAATCCGCCGGGTCGCGTCGCATCCACCCTGACACCCAACACTCAATCTCTGCCACTTCCTGTGACGGCCGTTTCCAGACAGACAGCTGAGCGAGCAGCTCCGTCCATTTACACCCTGCTCAGATAATCTGCACGTCAATCTTCCCGTCAGCTGAGAGTTTCTCCCAACAGAGGAGGAGGTGGTGTCGACAACATCAGCAGGGAAGTTGGACGGAAAGATGAAAAAATGACGACAGAATACGAGAGCAATAAATAAATCATTGCTCCACTGTTAGCTCAAACTATTTCCTTCATAATAAACAAATATAATCTGACTTTACAGCATTTACCTATGATAGGAGTACTAACAAAATCATAACTTCTGTTTCATATTCTCTCATTTTGGTTGTTTTGTTTAAATGTAAAGCATTTATGGTTTAATAAATATTATATCAGGCAGATACACTGTATTTAATCTAAATGCCTGAAGTTTTAAAAACCTGGAAGCCAAAATATAAAAGAAGGAATCTATATACATACACATATATATATATATATATATATATATACATACAAAGTATATACATGTATATATATACATACATGCATTTATATACATACATACGTACATACATATATATATATATAGACAAATTATATATATGTATATATATATACATACATGCATTTATATACATACATATACATGCTGTATATATATATATATATATATATATATATACAGTATATATAGACATATATATATACTGTATAAAAAGTATATTATATGTTTAAATCTGAGGTTTCTATCTGTGTGCAGCTGGGAGCCAGCATTTCTTCAAACCAAACATCTTTCATCTGTGAAATCAGCTGCGCAGGTGTTCAGTTAAAAATAAGAACAAAAATTTTCAGACTGGCACATGTTTGGCCACCTAAATCTACCCTGAAGCCAACTTAGGAAGGGAGAAATATCACAGCGACAGCTCTCAAGCTGCAGAGCTGCTGCACTGAATGAAAAGAAGGTTGTCAGGATGCAAACTGAGCAGAGGCTGTTTATTACCTGCTCCTTGATTTCCTCTGGTTCAACAACAAGAAATTAATTTGAGCAAAATTCAGACGTTTTTCTGCTGAAAGAGTCATGACTTAGTGTAGCACCACCATAGAGTTAAATAGGACAACAAGAGGACACATTGTTCACGCAGCTGTGTCTAAGTGGTTAGAGCGGTCGTCCTCCAACAGGAGAGCTGCTCGGGTTTGATCCACAAGCAGTCACGTGTTGAAGTGTCCCTGAGCAAGGCACTGAACCCCTCACTGCCTCTGATGTGTGTCCCATCGGTGTATGAATGTGATAAAGCTCTGGTTAGTCTCTACAGATTCAGATTATCTTTGTACAGGTATAGTAGAGTGCTGCATGAATGAGGGCACAGACTGTGTTGTAAAGAGCTTTGAGTATCTTGATCAGATAGAAAAGGTGTTATATAAGCACAGTCCATTTACCATTTATATAAGCTATCAGGTCAGTGTATATAAAAATGTCACAAAGCTGTATGTGCTGCGGTTATACCAACTGAAGCGAAAATGAAAAACGTGTCTCATTCCACAAATCAGCAGATCTTAATATGTGAATGTGATCAGACCATGATTGAAGCTAATAATGTAACCGTTTAAAATTAAAATGAGTCTATAGCCGATGTAATGGCTGAAGCAGAAGGTCCGCTTGTCCGGAGCCTGGTTCTGCTAAAGGTTTCTTCCTCACGAGGGAGTTTTTCCTTTCCACTGTCGCCTTCATGCTCGCTCAAGATGAGAGTTCTGTGATGGAGTTAAACTCAAAGCAGTCTGCTCCTCAGATAAATAATGTTCAATTATGTTTTTTTTATATGAATGTTTCCGTTCAGTGCCCTGAGACGACTTCTGTTGTGACTTAGCGCTTTATAAATAAATTGAATTGAAGTGTTAATTATTAAAATGTCTTGACTATGCTAGCTTCGGTGACATATGTTGTTCCACAGAGTGTAGCACGGAGCTGAATCATGCTACAATTAAATTATTAAATACTACAATCTGGCATTGCCTCCGATTTATGTAATAATTGCTCAGTGTAAAATATTATATATTTGACAATTTTTGGGGTTTTATTACACAAACCTGATCTCTTGAGAGGATGATTAATTAAAATCAGTAGAGACAAGTTTCATCCTTTAAAATATCACTGGGTCTGCAGTGAACATTTTCTAAGTGTCCACTACAGAACAGATAAATAATAATAAACATACATTATTCCAATAATGTTAAACAATACCCTTTATATGTAATTTCTGAGTTGTGTGTGTTATTGACTGACCAGATGTAGCTTAGATCATTATAACTTATAAACGATTTATTTTCCTTTAATATCATTCTGCTGTTTTACACGATTGCTGAATGAAATTCATTAATTATCAATTCTAGTCATTTATTGTGAAAAGACTGCACACAGTTTGTGACACAGATCCAGTTGGTTCTAGTTTATCAAATAGTTGTTTATCGGCTGAGAGCTGATGTCCTCTTTGGACGTCGTCTTTGCTCGTCCATGACGTCAAATATGCGAGCAGTGGACGGGACAGGACCTCTAATTGTCTTACTTAGCAATATATATATATAAATATATGTATATATACTGTATATATGTATATATATTAATGCTATGTTCAGTAGCAAAGACAAGACAAGCTACAATGGTTAATATTAGTCTTTTCCATTATAAAGTCTAACCAAGAACAGCCAGAAAGTCCAACAGGTTAATTCAACTCAAAATAAACTCAACAATATTTTTGCTCTCTGCACTCATTAAATACAAAGGAAAATGAGGCTTATATTGACAAAAAAAAATACTCAGAACAAAATACAGAGAAGGACTCAGCAGCTGAAACACAGTTCCTCTTTTGCCCTGAGAGCTGAGTATTTTAATATTTATTTTTATTTTAAACTTTTCCAGAATAATTGACTGCTCTCTATTGAGACGATTTAACTCTGTGTAAAAACAGACGGCATCATAAAGGAGCATTTTGTTGTCTGTGTGTTTGGACGGGTCCGTACCACTCGGTGCGGTCGGCGTCACAGTTGCAGTAGTGCTGTGGGTCCACGCAGTCGCCCTGCAGGCCGCAGGCGCACTGCTGGCTGCCGGGATGAGCTCCTCCCCAGTAAGTCTGGACCCGTCCGGGACCGGGGCCACCGAGCCACCAGCTGAACGGAGACCCCTCTGAAGCACACGGAGACAAACAGGCTCACAGCTGTGGTGGAGTAACACTTTCAGTTTGTTTTCTGTTACCAGTTCAGTCTGGTTTGAATACCTTCATGTTCCCAGTCGTTGTTCACCTGCACACTCTGACACACACCTGACCCCACCTGTTCTCACTCACCAATCATCCATCCTGCTGTATATTAGCTCTCTGGTGTCAGAGCCTCAGGAGTTTGTCCTGGTTGTACTGGTCATGTTTCAGACCTGGGGCTGGGGGGCGGGGGGTGTATCTGCTACTTGTTTGGGCATTTTTTAAATTAAAACCTTTGGCTCATGCCTGCACCCCTGGCTCCACCTCTCCACCTGAACCTTACACAGCTTTAGAGTCTTTTTATCACACGCTACCATGGAAGATGAAAGAACAAATAATAGCGTTTGCCTGTGTGTGCGTTTGTTAGTGTGTTAGCAAAATATCACTGTCTGCCTAAACATCTTGAGCGATCAGTCAGAGCTCCGATTATGTGTTGAGGATCCCTATCAGCTACCACCACATCAAATCCTAACTAAACATCTGTAAAACTCACTGACTTATTGCTGTTTTCAAGGCGGATTAGCTGTGGCGGCCATCTTAACATTCGTCTGACTCCAAACATTGAGTTGTAGATATACATACAATAATAACTTTGAGAGTTTTATTAAAATCCACCCTGTTGTTTATGAAATATTACGCTAACAGATGAATAATCAAGATTTTTAGCAGCGTGGAAATAAAGTAAAAATAAGTAAAGAAGTGACGTAACTGAACTACGACTCCCTAGAGTTGCGATGTTAGCATTTAGCATGTTGCTACAATATTTTATCCAAGCTGAAAGTCCAGGTTGTAAACACAGTTTGACACTTTAATAGTGAACAATTGTGCAATAAAATGGTACAAACTCACATTTTTACAGACATAAATATGTTTTTACACTGGTATATTTATTAGTACTGAGCTTTTTTATATTTTTACTTACTTTTGGGAAAGTGTCTTATTAGTTAAATTGCTTTCTGTGCAGTAAATGGACTGCATATCATTTTGTTGTATGTTTCGTTTAATAAGCTTCTAAATTTTGTCAAACAAACACAGTCAACTACATGATCGCCCGCCTGCCATGACGGCAAGTACCGGTAATAAACATGAACTTAACGGTGAGGAACTAGACGTCTCTGCTTCTGTGAACGAAGCCAACATTTGAAGAAAATTCACGTTTTCCAGCTCCTTTTAAATTCTGAAACAGCAGATTTGACTGTAAGGACTAAAAACACGTTTCTCATTTGGAGAGGACGGTGAGTTTGTTTTCCTAAAGTTTTTAATGAAACTTTCTCTTCTTCAACTTTTTTTTACTTCAAAGTTTTCAACCAACATTTTGTCCTATTGATCTGCACAAATGGCAATCAAGATTATTGTTTCTAAAACCATATAGTGTTTATTTAGTTACAAATACAGAAGCATTTGCAGCTTTGTGGATGGGCCAGATCTTTTATTCAGGCTTAATAAACTATTTTTTGGATCACTTTGATGTAAAAATATCTGTTCACTGAATCCTTTGTCAATTAGATGCCTGATGTTTTATTTTTTTGTCTTTTAAAATACTAATGCATTTGGACTAACTGGAATAATACCAAATAATATGTTTAATGTATTAAAATAAGTCTCTACGTGGTTTCTGTGCATTAAAACTAAAACATTTTGCTGCTGCTGAGAGAAAAGTTAACCAACTTGAAGACCAAAGTGATTCTACTTTTGTTTCTAACAATCGCCTCTTCTCATTGAAGCTCGTGGCAAATTAAAGAAAAAGCAGTAAAATAAAACTGCCCTCAAGACAAGATTAGGAGATTAAAGGGATTAGGATTAGATCAAACATTTGAAGAGAGAAGTTCACTTTTAAGTTATTATAATATAATTCCAAACAGACTGAAATAAAATTAAACATTAGCATCATAATATAACACGATTCATGTAGTTAAGGGGTACAATTAGTATGTTTTATTTAATTTTTGGATTTTAGACGGTAATTACATTAAAACCTGAGCTAAAATGTTATTTTTAAAATAACCCTTTTTTAATCTAAATGTTTAAATTTTTACGTTTTAACAAACACGTTCTTGAGTAAAAAAAAGTCCACTCCTTGTTCCTGCACGATGAAAGAAAAGGATTAAAAACATGAACTAATGTGATATTTTAGTCGTCCAGCTGTGAAACAGATCTATGGTCCTGGTAGCTGTAGCTCAGGAGTACGAGCGGTCGTCCTCAAAATCTAAAACTACAAATATTAACAGTGACTATTGCATTTTTTAAAATTATTTTTTAACACTTTAAATGAAAACAGATGGCACATTAAGTAGAATTCTGTCAAAAAATTAGCTGTCACAAAAAAAAGCGTGGCTCACCTTCTGGAGGTTTAAATCCAGGAAACTTTGGTGAATAAAACCAAACGACACATCATGTGACAAAAAAAGCTAATTTTAACCTTTAGATATAGTTTTGTGATATTAAGCTTCTAGATGCTTTTTGATAGTCATAACTTTTTCAACTTTACTGCTACATTTAGATTTTAGCTTCTGTTTAGCTCGTTTGTGCTTGTTGCTACTGTTAGGTAAATTTTAGCATTTAGCTATAAGTTTGTTGATTTTAACTTTTAGCTACAGTTTTACTGATTTTAATTTCTGGCAGCTCAATTTTTTAAAAACTTTTACCTACTTTTTTGCTTATTTTTGATAGTCATTACAGTTTGGCAATATTTAGCATTTAGCCATAAATGTATAACTTAGCTAAATTTACTGGTATCGTATTTTGCAAATAGTAGATTTTAGCAAAAGCTTTATTACATTTAGCGTTTAGCTCATGTTTTTGCTTAATTCTGCTTGTCACAATTAGGCAAATTTTAGCTTTTAGATATATATTAGCTGATTTTAATTTTGAGATAGTATTTCAATATTTTAAAACTTTTATGTAGTCCTATTGTTTTGTTCAAAGAGTCCATTAGGCACGCTACTGGCTTACTACGTGTTCATGTGACAAGACGTGATTGGCTGACGTGGCTTCACCCATCACAGACCTACTGTTTTACTTGTCTTTACTCTTTACTACTGTTTTTGCTTTTAGCAACAATTTCCTGTGGGATCAATAAAGTTCCATCTTAGCGTAGCTAGGGTCATTTTAGCTTTTAGCTATTGTTCAGCTTCTACTTTGCTTGTTTCAACTTTAACAGTTCAATCTTGAACAAATTCATCAACAACTTTCAGGACTTAGACGACACGTTCACAGAAAATGTGATTTCTCTGGTGTCGTGATATTCTGCAGCGCTTTTCCTACCTTGAGTGTTTAGGAGGCGGGACTTCCTGCAGTGGTAGGACAGTTCCTGCTGGCAGTGCTCCGACTGGTGGACGATGGCCAACAGCTGCTCCTCCTCAGACAAGTAGTCCAAGTGAACCGAGTGCTGTTTAACACCAGGAGATGGCCGCACTGTGGTCAGCTCTGTGTTGTTGTGCTGGATCACCATCCACGTGTTCTCATCTGGCGACAAAACATTGATGCAGTTCATACGCATTAGTGTTGATGCCTAATTTAAATGCACGAAACGCTCAGCCTGGGATGTCTGAAACAGAATTTGTATAAAGAAGGTGACTTACAGTTAGAAAAAGACAGAAAAAAATAATATGAGGAATAAAAGACAAGTATATATGCACACATGTCAAAACACATCACATGTGATGCTCAGTTCAGAATTTCTAACAATCTGTACCTTCAACATCAGACAGTAAGAGATCCCAAACTATTTCAAATGATACAGCCTTACCAGCCACATCACTGAGTCTGATTTTCTCCAGTTTAGAGCGAAAAAAGACCCTAATCCATCTCGTATATGTAGGTAGAGCTGCACGTTTACTATTTAACAACATTAGCTTCCTGGCCAGCGGAGCTGTGAATGCTTTTAAGTCCTTTTTAGCAGGAGAGAGACTCTAAATTAAAATCAGCTGCAGATATGCTGTACATTCAATGATCATTTTATGAGATTCAGTAAAAGCCTTCCAGTGATTGTAGATATTTTGCTAACAGACAAGAAGCATTGATTCCAACAACAAAAACAAAATGGCACATCTGGACTATAAGCTACTCCCTTTTTCACACACTTTGAATCCCGCGGCTTATACAACGCAGCGGCTAATTTATGGATATTTTTTTTGACGGACTAACGAGCTTCATGCTGCCAAAACATTTAGCTTCGTCACACCCGAGCGCTCACGTAGCTGCTCAACACATGTCTCTCTTGGGAGGTGGGTCCACGTCCAGTGAGACTACCTGTATAAAGGTAAAAAATTAAAATAAATTGCCATTTCATTCACAGTGGACCAATAAAATGAGGAGGGGAGGAGAGAATGGAGATGGGGGAATTCCTCCTCCCCCTGAGGGAGGATTCCTCTGCATCTGCAGAACAACTTCTGCTCCAGTACAAACTTGCACAGGAGGAATATGAAGATAATGATCAATGACTTCCTGGTAGGCTACTGTGTTTTGTATTTTGTTTTAAACCAGCCGTGTTACCGTACTGTTCAGAGAAAAACATTTACTGTACGTAGCCTATTTGTGTACGTTACGGTACGTATTTAATTAAAAGTCTAAAAAATCTTTCTGTGCAAATATCTCAAGTTACAGCGTGAACAACCGTGGCTTAAAGACAAGCGTAGCCTACATATGCACAAAATTATAATTACTTTTGTAATTTAGTGGGCGTGGCTTATATTTGTAGTCCATAAATTACGGTTTCTCCCACCGTCAGTCCATGTTTGAGTATGTGTTGGAGATGACTCTCAGCTACTACCACACCAAATTTTAACTCGTCTTTAAAACTGACTGAGTTGCAACAATTTAGTGTTTGCTAAAGTCTACTGGCTGTGGAGGCCATTTTGAATTGCACTGACTCCAAAATGTATTCACTTATAGATGTACTTTCAATTTTTACTTTCAGGGAGTTTCATTAAAATTCGCCTGGTGGTTCATAAGATATTATGCTAACACTTGCCTTTTGCCTTCTGGGCCATAAAGATAAAGAAATGTGCTGAAAAAAACACATTGTGTTGAAGCTGTTTAATGATAATAATGTAAAGCAGTAATGAGGAATGATGAAGAGGAGGAAGTCACCTGTCATGTTGCAGTAGACCAGCTGAGGTTTGACCGGCCCGCTGCCGTCCACGTCGATGTAGAAATACCCCGACGTGTTGCCGTTGTGTTTGTACGCTTCACAGGACTGTTCGTAAACAGCTGGGAGGAAAAAACAAATAAATATGTTTTTATACAGGGGCTGCGACGAGGATTGTGTGGAGGATTATGGGTAATGTTTCATGTGAATGTAACACAGCTGAATCCATGTCTCATAATCACAGATTTTATTTCTGCAACAAAGTTTAGAAATAAGAGCAGGATTCAACAGATCCCATCTAAATCTAACGATTTAAACCAAAATTATATCCGAAGGTCTTTAAAGTCCGCTCACCTCTTTATCTCTTCTTCTTCTCCTTTATTCAAAAACATCTGCTGTTAGAAAACAGTTTCCACAGAGACACCGGGAATAAAAGTTTGACCTGAAGTGAGCTGTGTGGGAAACGTCTGACTTTCAGCTTCACTAAAAGCTTTCAGCACACGACCAGCCAACTTCAGCTCGCTGCAGTGGTTTGGTTTACTTCTTACAGGACATTTGTAACTTCAGTCTTAGTTACAGGATCGATAGCCTCCACCATGACGCCCACATGCATGCACGTTTTTTTTTAAGGAGAACATCAACAGATGTTCAGTTCTTGCCTCCCACTTTTCTCCATTGCTACAAATACAGATTATTAATCTAATCACTATGGTTGTACAAACGTTGGTTTCTTTTACATGAGCTCCTAATTTAAAGTTTATTTATTATTATGATTATTATAATTATTATTATAGCTGCAGAAAATCGGAGACAAAAAACTCTGTTCATCTTTAAAGATGTGCACTCATCACGGATCAATGTTCAGAACGAGTTATAGTTTAGAACATCCATCCATCCATCCATCATGCAATCATCCATCCATCCATCCATCCATTCATCCATCCATCCATCCATCCATCATCCAATCATCCATCCATCCATCCATCATCCATCCATCCATCCATCCATCCATCCATCCATCCATCCATCCATCTTTACCTGCTTCTTCCTTTTCAGGTTGTGGGGGTGACTGGTGTCCATTTCCAGCAGTCTCTGTGTGAGAGGCGGGGGACACCCTGGACATGTCTCCAGTCCATCACAGGGACACATAGAGACAAACGAGACAAACAATCATTCACTCTCTCTCTCTCTCTCTCTCACACACACCTAGGGACAATTCAGAGTTACCGATCAGCCTAACATGCATGTTTTTAGTCTGTGGGAGGAAACTGGAGTACCCGGAGAAAATCCACGCAGCATGGAGAGAACGTGTAAACTCCAGAATGATAATATCTGAGTTTTTATTCAGGAACTCCTCACGTCATCGCTGACTGAGCACACTTTTAATACTTTTAAATCTGTTTGTAAGTGTTTGGTTTGTACAGAATCTGGCACCACGGTGGTTCAGTTGTTAGAGCTGCCACCTCTCAGTGAGGAGGTCGCTGGATCGAATCCTGGCCGGGGACCATTTTGGGTGGAGTTTGCATGTTCTCTCCGTGCTGCGTGGTTTTTCTCCGGGTACTCCAGTTTCCTCCCACAAACTAAAAACATGCATGTTGGGCTGATTGGTAACTCTGAATTGTCCCTAGGTGTGAATGATTGTTTGTCTCGTTTGTCTCTATCTGTCCCTGTGATGGACTGGAGACCTGTCCAGGGTGTCCCCCGCCTCTCGCACAGTGACTGCTGGATATGGGCACCAGTGACCCCCATGACCCAGAAATGAAGAAGTGGGTAAAGCTAATGGATGGATGGATGGATGTGGCCTTTAAATATACTTAAAACTACTGATGCTTTACAGTAAATTGAACATTTTCCTACAGTTGCCAACAATTCAATTAAAAATAAATTGCTATTAATTCAAGCAACCTGAGAATTATGTGTTTTTTTTATTTATTTTTTTTAACTTTAGCTACAGGAAACAAAATCCAAGACTAAGATATTTTTCAAAAACTCCCCAAAATTCGAGCCGAATGTTTGATCAAGTCTGAGTTGCTCTGTTCGATCTTAAAACTTTCATTGATTCTAATCAGACTGATCAAACCAGCTTCGTTTGTCTCTGCTCTGTGATCATGTGACAGTGCTGGCGTGTCATGTGACTCACAGCTGTGGCAGGTGGCCCCGCTGTAGCCGCTGTCGGAGCAGTTGCAGTGAAACGTGGTCCAGGACTGACTGCAGCGGCCGCCGTGCTCACAGTGACTCGGAGAACATCTGAGGGAAACGGAGCAAAGTGAGCAAATCCACACAGCGTTCTGAAGACGCTGCGTTTAGCAGAGTCAGCTTTATACAACAAGAATGTGTCCGTACAGTCGTCCGAAAGATGGGCGGAGTGCACGTAGCTGCTGCTCTTTAAGAGCGCGGCCTCTTATCCTTGTCAGAATACTTTTAGGCTTAGATGAGAAAAGGGGAAGAAAACATGAGGAGAGAAGGTATAAAAAAACAGATCTCTCACACCAGGTCCTAGACAAAGTAACATAAATAGACATAATACATATGAGGCCGGTGAAGGCGTTGAGTTCAACTCTGCTTCTAAAAATGTCTCTCTGAAAACAAAATGAATATGGATTTCAGATGTTCACTAATCTAAAAAAAAAAAAAGTCCCAAATAGAGCTCTACCTCATCTGAAGCTGACGGACAGTCCTGGTTTTATATAGAAACTGTAGCATGAAGCTAGATTACAGTAAAATGAGCCACGTTAATTGCTTTTTTGTATACGCATTGTAGTCTATCACTCATAGAAATACTGAAGGGAGTGGGGGTTTTGGTGCTTTGCCAAAGGGCACTTTGGTGCAACGCAGAGGAAGGTGATTGAACCCCCAATCCTCCAAATACACGGTGAACTTCCCCACTCTGGACCAAACCAGCCCTCAGTCAGAATCCAGTTACAAAGAGGAGCATGGGCATTCGATGCTTCTGGTCGTTTGTTTATCCAGTATTTAAATGTTTGCTTGTCAACCTGAACATGGCGGCACCTTGCTTCTGTGACCTTTGAACCCTCCCTGGGCTGCAGTAGCGACGACAAAATGCAAACACTTGCGAGAGTTCTCAGTTTCCTCCCGTGAGTCGCAGTCGCCGAAGTTTTGACATGTTCAAAGGATGTGCAAAACAAACTCTCAAAATACCGTCTCAAACCAGCTTCTGTGAGTCCGAAGTTATGAGAATTAAAATTTTGACTGATTAGAGATAAAAACACTTATATCAGACACATCTTGACAGTTTTTAAGTCACGTCATAAAAGTCATCTCCTCTTCTTGGCTTTTCGCACCATGTGAGCTTTGACTTTGTAGATTATTTGGGTTAATTTTATGCGTGTTTCTTTATGTTTTGTTAGAGAGCTGCTTTTCTGAGATAACTGCTGTTACGTTTGATTTATTGTAACCGTACAGACATTTGTCCCCTGGTTGTTTGAAGTGCTTCATATTTAAAGCTGGTGGTGAGAAAGAGAATAAACTGGAATCAAACTGACTCCTGATTGAGACACTTTGCTTCAGATTTGCACATCACTGACAGGAACGTCACAATTTACCGTCAGGTACACAAACGTGTCATTAGCTCGAATTCAGTGTGATTCTGCATCAAAATGTGTTTTTCATGCAGATTTGTGTTTCCGACTGTTGCAGCTCAGTGACTTGCAGGTGGAGGTGTCCTTCACGAAGTTATTTTTCCTGCTGAGGACCAGCTTCTGAAACAGAGGAAACTGTTCAACGTGTTGAAATCCCTCAGTTTTTAACCTGACTGTGATCTGAGAGATGTCCCAGAGCAAAACAACTTGAATTTACAGGACGTGATGGAGTTCTTGCCAACGTGTCAACGTACTTGGTGTGTTAGGAAGGTTTGTTAAATAAGGAGGTTATTCATTCAAAACTTGTTTGTTTTAATGCTTAAGGTTTTTTATTTAATATGAACAAGTTTTCCTGTGAATCCAGAGCATCCTTTACTTGTTCCCAGCATCAGATCTTCTCCGAGTGCTTCCAGACCGTTTAAAGTGCTCCTTAAATTAATCGACCTCCCGAGAGACGCCGTCGAAACATTGTGGTTTATTTTTAGATAAATACTGTAAATCTGTCACATCGTGTCATCAGTCCTGTGGAGGAGGATGGAAAGAGGGGGTGGAAGCTAAAAGATAAATACTGACAAAGTAGAAGCTCGGTAGAGGATCACACAAAATTAAAGCAATACCGTAAGTTGTTGAAGAAAGTATGATGTTAGAAAATGCATCATTTTTTAAATTTCTTCACGGTTTTACAGTTTTTTTTTTTACACATGCAAATTCACCTCCTCTCCTGTCAACCTCTGAACACAAGTGTTCATCATGAAAGCTAACGATAGTGTGATTTATTGGACTAAAAATCAAAGGTACGAACAGAGCAAAGAGGCAGAGAACGCTTTGGAGGGTAAAGACGCTGCATACAAATCATTCTGCTCCATGAAGCCGCTCCATTCAGCCGTTTCATCATGAGGTCCTGCAAGCTTTTCAACATCAGAGCCACAAAATGATGGCAAAGAACACAGAAGACGTTTGGTGTTCATGTGCTTTGTAGTTAAAGAATCTAAATTTAGATTTCTTCTGACTGCAGCTTCTAACGATGCACAGCAGCAGAAACTACAAATAAAACCCTTAAATCAGAGTCAGAGTCAGAGTCAGAGTTTCTTTATTGTCATTCGCACCTCATGTGGTACATGTGGTGGAGCGAAATTATGTACACGGGGTCCCAGTTACATCCAACAATAAAATGTCTAAGAAAAACAGTAATAACATCTAAGATATGAACTAAGAAAAACATCAACTAAATATACACTAAGCACTCATAACATAAAACATTGAACATCAGCACAAACATGAACATGAGTCTGTGAGCAGATGTGCACGCATGAACACATCAACATTGAAACAGATCAGCAGCAACATGAAACAGATCAGCAGCAACATGATATGGTTTTTCACAGTGATTATTCTAGTTAGAGATTCATGAGTCTAACAGCCTCAGGGTAGAAGCTGTTCCTCAGTCTAGTGGTTCTACACTTAATGCTCCTTAACCTCCTTCCTGAGGGGAGTGGGGCAAAAAGTGTGTGTGCTGGGTGGGTGGGGTCCTTCATGATGCAGGTGGCCCTCTTCCTGCATCTGGAGGTGTAGATGTCTGTGATGGTGGGGAGACTGATTCCGGCAGATTTCTGTGCAGCCTTCACCACTCTCTGCAAAGCTTTTCTTTCTGCAGCTGTGCAGCCTCCATGCCACACGTTGATGCTGGAGCACAGGATGCTCTCCACTGCACACCTGTAGAAGGAGGTGAGGACTGAGCTTCCCAGACCAGCTCGCCTCAGCCGTCTGAGGAAGTAGAGTCTCTGATGAGCTTTCTTGATCAGGCTGGTGGTGTTGTTGCTCCAGCTGAGGTTGTCATTCATGTGTACACCCAAGTACTTGTAGCTGGAGACCACTTCCACCGCAGATCCTCTTATGTTCAGGGGGGTGTAGGTGTTTTTGTTCCTTCTGAAGTCCACAATCATCTCCTTTGTCTTCTTCACATTGATGTGAAGGTTATTCTCTCTGCACCAGCTCTCCAGGTGTTCCACCTCTTGCCTGTAGCTGGACTCATCATTGTTTGTGATGCATCCCACCACCGCTGTATCATCTGCAAACTTTACAATGTGACAGCCTGAATGGGTAGCTGCACAATCATATGTGAGCAGAGTAAACAGAAGGGGGCTCAACACACATCCCTGAGGAGAGCCAGTGCTGAGGGTTATGGTGGAGGAGGAGAGGTTGTGGATCCTCACTAACTGTGGTCTGTTTGTTAAAAAGTCTAGTACCCAGTTGCAGATGGAGGGGCTTAGTCCTAGTGTGGATAGTTTGTCCATCAGGGTTTGGGGGATCATGGAGTTGAAGGCGGATGTGAAGTCCACAAAGAGCATACGGACGTAAGAGTTTTTCTGCTCCAGGTGGTTGAGCGCAGTGTGGACCACAGAGGAGATGGCATCCCCTGTTGATCGGTTCTCACGGTATGCATACTGATGAGGGTCCTCGTTGATGTTGATGGTTGTTTTGATGTGAGTCATGACCAGTTTTTCGAAGCATTTAGCGACTATCGGGGTGAGGGCCACTGGCCGATAGTCATTCAGACCAGTCACTGTAGAGCTTTTTGGGACTGGGATGATGGTGGCAGTCTTCAGGCAGGTGGGAACCGTCTCCAGGGTAAGTGAGGTGTTAAAGATGTCTGCCAGCACCTCACAGAGCTGATCAGCACATTCCTTCAACACTTTTCCGGGGATGTTGTCTGGGCCAGTTGCTTTGTGCGGATTAATCCTCCTGAAGGTACTCCTTACTTCTGCTGAGGTCACGCTGAGATGCTCTTCATCCGGTGGCGAGGTGAGTCTGGTGCTGGGTGGTCTGTTCGGGTCTTCAAAGCGTGCATAGAACTTGTTGAGGGCATCAGGCAGAGATGGGTCTTTGGGGCATTGTTCACTCCTTCCTTTATAATCTGTTATGCACTTAATGCCCCTCCACATGCTCCGAGGGTCTTGTGAGATGAATTGACCCTCGATCCTCTTTGCATATGTGGCCTTGGCCCTCTTGATACCAGCAACCAGCTCTTTTCTTGTCCTACTCAGCTCCTCTGAGTTTCCAGACCTGAAGGCAGTGTTCCTGGCTTCCAGCAGGGTACGCACCTCTGCATTCAGCCAAGGTTTTCTGTTTGGGTAGCTTTTAACATTTCTGATAGTGGAGACTGTGTCAGTACATGTAATAATGTAACCCAGTACTGAGGATGTGTATTGGTCAAGATCAAGCGAACCTCCATTTTCAGCAGCTTCTCTAAAAACCTGCCAGTCTGTTCGGTCAAAACAATCTCTCAGTATGGGTCCACTGTCCTGGCTCCAACATTTAACTTTCTTTTGTACCGGTCTGGAGTGTCTCAGCGGGGGCATGTAAGCAGGAGCCAGGAAGATTGAGATGTGGTCTGACAGTCCTAGGTGGGGGCGGGGTTCGGCTTTGTATGCATCTTTTACGTTCGTGTAAACACGGTCCAGCGTGCGGTCTCCACGTGTCGGAATCGTCACATGCTGATTAAAGCTTGGGAGACAGTCCTTTAGATTCACGTGGTTAAAGTCTCCGGCTACAACGTAAAGAGCCTCGGGGTGTTTGTTCTGCAGCGAGCTGATGATATCATGAAGCTCCTGTAGTGATTCATTAGCATTAGCGTCCGGAGGAATGTAAACAACTGTGATAAAAGTCACTGTGAACTCTCGGGGTAGATAATGTGGCCGACATTTCACTGTTATTTGCTCCAAAGCCTTCGAGCATGAGCTTTTTACAACAGTACAGTTCGTGGACCAACTCTTACTCACGTAAATGCACACTCCGCCCCCCCGTGATTTCCCCGTTAGCTCGCTGCAGCGGTCCGCTCGAAAAAAAAAAGTCTGTCATCCAGCTGGAAGACTGAGTCCGGCGTTTCACTTGTAATCCACGTTTCCGTGAGGCAAAGCACTGCACACTTCTTCATCTCTTCTGAGGCGCCCGCTCTCAGACGAAGTAAATCCACCTTGTTGTCCAACGAGCGGACATTCGACAGAAAGAGAGACGGCATGGGGAGTTTACCGGCTTTAGCGTTAGCTCGTAGCCTCACCATAACCCCCGCCCGGCATCCTCTCCTCTTAAGCCGGGAGCTTAAGTAAATCAATGAACAAGAAAAGGTATGTCCAACATCACTGAAGACCCAACTGAAGAAATAACCGTCTCAGAAATATCCTTCATGTAACTGTTGGTTATACGTCGTAAAACTGTCAAATGCTTTGTATTTGTGCTGATTTAAAACCTATATGAATTCTTAGTCATTTTTATTATGTATTTATTCATGGAAAATCAACATTCTTCTCTCCAGCACTAAAATGTCATCATTAGGGCCCAAATACACCAAGCCAGCCTGAAAAATCAAACACAACAAAATGTTTCTTCATGTTCCCAGAATTTAGGAGAAAAAGTTTAATAAATAACAAACAACACACTGAAAGTTGACGTGAACTATTTACACAAATGCAAGAGGACAACTTTTAAAATGATCCATTCTTCAGAGATGTTTGAACCAAGTGAAATCTCTAAAGCCAGAATCTGAGACTCTAAACTGCGAGAAAAGACACAGTTGCAGTTTCACTGATCTTGTTCTTGCAGACCTGCTTGTTGTTTTTTAATTCCATGTTACAAAAAAAGAGCGGTGAGATTCCTGAAGCAAAGCTGTGAAACATCAAAGTTCATGCTCCGTAATCCAGGTAGTCTGGTTCCATCGACGGTTTATTTGTGTTGAAACGTTTCTCCTTTCATCCAAAGGACTTCATCAGTACCAGGAGCTGCAACAAACTCAGTCTTAAAAGCACCTTCTCATAGTGGGTCAACCAGTTTGATGGTGCTCAGATGGTTTCTGGAGTCCGCCCTCTCCCCCGCCGACTCGTCTGAGGCAGCCATGGCCAAAGTGGTTCAAGACATCAAAGTTCATGCTCTGTAATCCAGATAAAAAATCCAGGTAACTCCGATGAAGTCTTTTGGATGAAAGACGAAACATTTCAACAAAAACAAACCGTCCAGAGGACCTGACTTAACTTTGTTGGAAAGCTGTGAAAGTGCAACCGTTGCTCGATCATCGTGCACGGTTCTTGTGAATGTCTCGCAAACAGTCCTGCTCAACACCTAAAGAATCTGTGAGCTGCCCCTCAACAACAAACTGTAACCCCTAACTCCTTAGAACAAGAACAACAGCAAAAGTTAAACATCTTTTAATTTTTAATCTAAAGTGTTTGTCTTTTCTTTGCGCACGTCCACTCAAAGAGCCTTTGGGCTGGTTCTGAGCGACTGCACCGTAAATGAAAGAAACATCTGAAGCTCTTGATCATGTGATGGCTCTTTCTTAAGGAGGAAAAATAAAAGTAGAACAGCAAATGATCACACCAGGATGGCCGAGTGGTTAAGACGTTGGACTTAAGATCCAATGGGCAGAAGCCCTCGTGGGTTCGAGCCCCACTCCTGGTAAGACTCTCAATCAAGTTCCTCCAAAAAGAAACCTATGTATTTTTCTGAACAGTCCCTAGGTGAGAGAGTGAACGGTTGTTTGTCTCGTGTCTCTGTGATGGACTGGAGACCTGTCCAGGGTGTCCCCCGCCTCTCACACAGTGATGGCTGGATATGGGGACCAGCGACCTGAAAAGGACGATGCGAGTAAATATAATGGATGGATCGTCAGCGGCTCTGACAGTTAAGAGGTTTGGTCTGTGAAGGCCACAGCAACACAAATCAACAAAAAGCAAAACACCTGAAAAAAAAATCTGAAGTTTTATTTTTAGTGAGCCAAAAATCCCAGTTGTTTAAAAGAAGGGGCGGGACTTAAAAATTGTTCTGCAGCCAGCCACTAGAGGGCGGTCGTCCTTTGTGGCTTCAACTTCGTGCTGCAGGTCCTGACTCTACTTATATATTTTTGAAGAACAGAACACATCCTACATAAAACAGCTTATGTTAACAACAACTGAACTTTTCAAGAGGACACTAAATTAGGACCTAAATGAAAATAAACCATTTTGAAGGATCACATTAACAGGAACTTCTGTTACATCTTTGTAGATCAGAGTGATGATTCAGTTCCTGCCAGAAACTGATGATTCGAGGCAATTCAATGCTTGGCTGCCTCTGTGTTCTTTAATATGACATTTAGACACACAGACACAAATGTTACAGCCTGGTTAGAGGTCAGAAAATAGAATGTGCCTGAAACTTATTTTTTTAATAACTTCATGGATGCTGGGTTGACTCAAAATGGGAAATAAAGGGGAGGGTGTTTTTAATTTTTTGATGAGCAGCCATTTCTGTTCATATATATATATATATATATATATATATAAATCAGTAAAAAAGGTAGAATGAAAATGATAAACGAGTTTAAAAGAAAAACTAACGAGAAACTCGTCCCAGATCTGCCCTGGACAATAATTCTCCATCTCTTAATCAAAATGCTGTCAGTCTGAGTTTGTTTGTTTATATCTTTTATACTTTTTTTGTGCTCTGGATTCAGCAAAGCACAATGCTTCACCTCACAAATAAATTACACTGTCAAAAAAATCAAGGAAAAGCAACAACAGCAAACATTTTCTCTAAATGTCATTGTTGCGTTTGGTGACAAAACAATGAGAGCTGCTGAGAAAAATAAAAACACACAGCAAACTTTTGACTTCTGACCGACAGGTTTCTCTGTACTAAATTGTTTATATGCAAATAAAGACTTGCGTCTGATATTTTCAATTCAGAAATTATTTGCAATTTCTTAATGGTTTAATGCAGTTTGTCAAATCAAAATGTACTGATGTAGCAACAATAAAACATCAGTTTGAAATGTTTAAAATATTCACGATATTTGGATCTTTGTATTTTTATACTGTGTCTTTTGCTTGTTTAGTTTTTGCTGGACAGCACGTTGGTTGGCATTGTTGCTGTTTAAAGTGCTTTATAAATAAAGTGGCATGTTACATGTTCAGTGGGCTGATCATTAATGAATTTAATGTTTATCTCATGGCTGTTAGCATGACAGCACTGGAACACGTTACAGCGCAGTAGTTTCTCTGTGAATCCAGGAGACACTGAAGATAAGGTGCAGCAGCTTTTTACTTGATTTAAAAGTCCTCCAGCTGTCAGAACATTGATTCATTAGGTGATAAACTGTTTAAATTTAACAACCTTTATAGTGGATTTATTTGTGCCTGCTACCGAGCCTTTCTTCTAAATTATTCACATGTTTAAACTCAATGTTTAGTTTAATGCCATTTAAATCTCACTTTGTAAGGTTTCTGTAGTCCACCTTAGGTACACCTTGTTCCACGTTCCTCTGTTCTTCAGGTTAATGTGTGGAAGGGCGGAACCAGGATTGCTGAGTGGTTCAGACCCAGTGGGGAGATGTCTCTGTGGGTTCAAAAACCACTCCTGGTAACCCATCCATTATCTTTACCCGCTTCTTCATTTTCAGGTCATGGGGGTCACTGGTGTCCAGCTGTCACTGTGTGAGAGGTGGGGGACACCTTGGACAGGTCTCCAGTCCATCACAGGGACACATAGAGACAAACGAGACAACCATTCACTCTCTCACTCACACCTAGGAACAATTTAGAGTCACCAATCAGCCTAACGTGCATGTTTTTGGTCTGTGGGAGGAAACTGGTGTACCCGGAAAAAAACACGCGGAGAGAACAAGCTAACTCCACCCAGAAAGGCCACAGACCAGGACCTCCTTGCTGAAAGACGCCAGCTCTACCAACTGAGCCACCATGCAAATATTTGACTTATGACATTTTAACAGTTTTTACTTGTTTAAAACAAACACGACACAATCGTTGTGTTCAAGTAAAAACGTTAAGCTGTTTTTCAAAAAGTTGTTACTGGATTTACTTCAGTATTCATCTATGGGCATTCTTCTAGCACAGGGTGGACCAGGACTGGGGCCTAAACCCACTCTGTCCTCGTTACTTCATGGCCAGTGCCTCTACCACTCAGCCGTCCTGGTACTAGCACATCCTGATCGTACATGTTAAAGAGACAAAAAGACTGAAACTTTTGATGAACAAATAAAACATAACCAGGATGGGCAAGTGGTTGAGGGGGTGGGCTTAAAGTTTGATGGACACACATCTACATAGATTTAAAGCCCCTCCTCACTAATGAAATACAAAATAACATCCCATAACTGAAAGGAGCCACTGCTATAAATCTAAAAGCTCCAAGAGGTCACACCACACTTTTAATAAATTGCTTAGTCACAACAAAAAGGCGTCCCATCACCGAATAACTGAGACTAACCACTACAGTAAAACCTAAAACTGCATTGCTGACAATGAAGAAAGAAGATGGCCTGGTAGAATTAAAACATGGGACAGAGATGACAAAAATATAATAATTTGGATTCAAGCTACAAGATTCAGCCATTAGTTAAAACTGCAGTCCAGACAATCCAGAGATGACTTGCCAGAATAAAACACATGCCACAGAAATGACCAGATCAGGTAAATGCTGCTTCACTTTATTTGGTTTTAACTGAATCCAGTATTTGAACTGAGCCCAAACATCACAGAACCTGACAGCGTTCATATTTCATTTGAGTTTCCGTCAAATAGTTGATTGAAATTAAAAAGTTAATGTTCCTCTGTCTTCCAGGAGCATTTAAACCGGAGCTAAAACTATGATGGGCAGATGGGTTAAGATGTTGGACTTAAGACATGATGAGCAAATCAGTATGACCAAGAGGGGGACGCAACAAATGTAGTAACATGCATGTGAAATAATGTCCACTAAACTGTGCAAATAGTAACTGAACATACTTTGATCTCACTGAAAATGGAAATTTCTATGAAATGTCTTTGATCTGTGATTTGTGTTCTATTCTGAATAAAAAATTAGATGTTGGCACCTCCACATCATTGCATTCAGTTTTTATTTACAATTTGTTCAGTGTCCCAACTTTTTTGGAATCCGGTTTGTATATTTAGCAGCTGGAGGTGCTCAATGTTCTTCTAGTATGCCTGAACTTGGTTCAATTCCTGTTCCTCTGTCTATCAGGAACATTGTACCAACCTAGGCCATAAGTGGGATGGTCAGATGGCTAAGATATAAGATCCAATGATCAAAAAGGCATGGCCACGTAGAGGATACATGTAGTGACATGCATTTGGGATT
>NC_056506.1:46394973-46410525 GCF_014905685.2 Nematolebias whitei | reverse complement strand
GATCCAATGGACACATGTCCTCGTGGGTTCAAACCCCACTCCTGGTAAGACTTTCTTATTAAATATATCAGAAAGTTGTTTCAGCGCTGCTGCCTAAAGATTACTCACATGCAAATAACTGGAATAATCATCAGAAAGGCAGCTGGCTACCATAACACTGTAACTGACCAAATAAACTACTCCAAGTGCTTGACAACACAGCTGTCATTCCAAACCAACATTGATGTTAGCACCTACAGACAAAAGAAGATTATATTGCTTGTAAGAAAAACATAAAATGTGTTCATGAACACATTTAAACAGCTGCAACTCATCTTTATGGAAAAAGTTGATGGGATTGCTTATTCAACAACCAAATTGAAATGCAACGAAAACCAAAGTTTTACACTTCTGTTTGTCTTTATTCATCTTGTGAATTTTGGGAAGTAACAGTTCACATTGAGCTGTGGCGTAAAGCTGAAGGACAGGCGTGGATGCAGAAATCAGATGAGGTGACAGTAACCTTCAATGCAACAATGTCATTTTTAAAATGAAACTAGTTTGCTTCCCCAATTACATCATCTGAAATATAGAGCAGAGAAAACTATAACCAGGATGGCCGAGTGGTTAAGGCGTTGGACTTAAGATTCAATGGACACATGTCCTTGTGGGTTCAAACCCCACTCCTGGTAAGACTTTCTTATAAAATATAGTAGAAAGTTATGTCCCAACACTGCTGCTTGAAGACTACTCACATACAAACCACTGGAATTTTGCATTAGAAAGTCAACTTGCTATCATAACTAGACCCTTCACGATAACAGATTTTGCAGGGTGATTAATTGTCTAAGAAGCTCTTGCCATAAATGATTTTGTTTGAAATTTAACAATAATTGTCAAATTTTCGAAGAAATGTTGATTTGTTTGGGATGTAGTACCTTTTTTGACCACCTGATGTCAGTATATGACTGAACCAAAGGATGGATCGTTGAGCAGCGTCTCTTTTAGAAAAATGGGCTTTAGGGATGCATTGGTGCGCTGGGCCGGTCTTCCTTGGCTGCTGCTCCCTGCTGCTCTATTGGGGGGTGGTATGACCTCAGGACTCGGAGCTTGGTGTCCATGGCCGGATCCACTCTGGAGGGGCAGGTTGCCGGCGGGGCCTGTTGACTCGTCGCTACGGCCTTCTGGAGGTTTCTGCATTGTGGTTGCTGGGGATCGCCCGGGGCTTCCCTTTGCTTCTCTCTCTGTGGGGTGCGGGTGTCTCTGTTGGGGGACTACCGGAGTTCCGGGCTTGGGGAGCGCTGTGTGTCTGTGGTTCCGGGCTTCCCTGTGTTACCTTTGTGTCCTACGGGGACGGGTTTATGGGTCCCCACATCCGCTATTGAACATTTTTATGAGAAACCTTATAGTGATAAGCATGCTCACACAGGTGTTTAGATTCCAGTGTTTATCAGATACACACTCGGGTTGTGGTGGTCATCAAATATATATTGTATTACCATGTAATGTATAAAATACTTTATAATTATGTTATAACTATCATTATATAAGTTGTTTGTTGTTGTGGTTTCTTGGTTGTGTCGTTTTTTTTTTTCTCTCTTTCCGCAGGTCTAGAGGCAGACTTCAACGATGTTGATTTGTGTTCTCTTTATCCCTCTCTCTCTCCTCTATTCCTATCTCCTTCTTTACATTTTAACTCTTCTCTCACTTTTCTGCTTTGTTATCTTGTTTGTTTTCCGTCCCCGTGTCCATTACATCTGAAACAAACCCAAAGCATATTCTTATAAAATTTAATTTATATATCAAGTGGAGCATTAAGGCCAGCCATAATGCTCTGCTTGTGAAAGTAAATCTGTTGGGCATCACTTTGACACTCAGACAATAATTCTGAGTGTCACAATGCCAGACAGGACAAGGGGAGAAAAAAAAAAAAAAAATGGGAGGGAGGGCCCTTGACATGACATGAGCTGTCATGGTGACATGGCGAACGCTCTGTGATTGGAGTTTTGTAGCATAGCATTTTTCACACAAAGCTTTTAATTTAAAAAATCACTAAACAAGTTCTGCGCCTTTTTTTTTTTGCAGAGAACAACAACTTTTTACACGAAGGCATAGGTTTCAACTGTGAATTTTGGAGCTTCGACAAGACGGAGGTTTATTCCCGAGGTCGGCCTGTTAGCTTAGCTCGTAGCTTAGCTTCTCAGCTTAGCTGCTTTTAACGATCTAAAAATGCAATTTTGGAAGGTTAAAATAGATTTTAAAGAGAAAAAAGAAGGGGTCAGTGAAGAGCACCGGAGTTGAGCCGTGTCTTCAGCAGAAAGAGAGACATGAAGAAATTATAAAACAGTAAATGAAAATGAGGTCGATAATTTTCATTCATCATGCGATTAATTGATTTATTGTTTATCGCAACAGGCCTAACCAAAACTCTGTAAGTGACCAAGTAAACCACTCCAAGTGCTTGACAACACACAGCTGTCATTCAAAACAAACTAACACTGGATGTATCCTTGATGTTAGCACCTACAGACCAGGGAGGATATTGTTGCTTACAACAAAAGAAGCAGAAAATGTGGTCATGAAAGAACAAATTTAGACAGCTGGAACTCAGCTTTATGATACAAGTTGATGGATTGCTTTTTCTACAATCCAAGTGAAATGCAAAGAAAACCAAAGTTTACATCTCTGCCTCGTCTTTTTGCATTTGTGAATTTTGAGGAATGTCAGTCCAAAATGAGCGGTGGCGTAAAGCTGAAGGAGAGGCGTGGAAGCGAAAATCAGACAAATCAGATGAGGTGACAGTCTTTCAATGTAGCAATGCCATTTTTAAATTGACCAAGAGGGGACACAACAGGATTTATGTAGTGGTGTGCACCTAAAATCCTGTCCATTAAACTGTCTAAAAAAGTAACAGAACACACTCTGACCTCCATGGAAAGATATTTTCTCAGGTTATGAAATCAAACAACACTTACTGCTCCTAAACTCAGCTTTGGACCACCAGCTGATGGGATCGCTTTTTCTACAACTCAATTGAAATAAAATAAAAACAAAATGCACCGCTGCTTCTTTTTGTTCACCTCATGGATTCTGGGAAATAAAAGCAGAGAAAATCAACCTGCTGTCACAGGAGCTGAAGGAGAGGCATGGAAGCAGAAATCAAACAAATGAGAAAAGCTGAGAATTTTTCACAGTAATGTCAATTTTAAAATAAAAACAGCAAACTGGTCTGATACAGTTTGTTAGCGATCACATTTTGCAACATGTTGTACAACAAAACACATGACCAGGATGGCCGAGTGGTTAAGGCGTTGGACTTAAGATCCAATGGACACATGTCCTCGTGGGTTCGAACCCCACTCCTGGTACACACTGATCTAGAAACTTGATTTCACTAAAAGTGAACAAGTCGTCAAGTTGTTTAGTCAAGTCAAGTTTAAAAACTACAGAGGTGGTTCGTTTATCGCAGTCTTGCTCTATCGTTGTTTTTTCAAAATAAGACTGGACATGACACACTATTGATGATACGCATGAATTTTTATTTAAAATAAATTATTTAAAATCATTTAGCACCTGCTGCACATTTGTGCAGCCCAAACTGCAGGATAAACTTCCTCCTGCAGCTGATCAGCTGTTCACCATGCAAAGCGGAGAAGTGGGCGTGGCCAAGAGCATTTGCAGGTGACAAAGATCAGAGAAGGCAGGGAGCTGAAATCATGACATTCTGTGCTCTTTTAGAGCGTTTAGAGTTTAGAAACATTGTTTACAATGTTGCAAGAGTGTGGGAAGGATTTAAAACGTCTTTATATATATGTATATATATATATATATATATATATATATACATATATATATATAATAAAATAAACTACTACTTATTACCTGTACTACTATTACTACTTCGCAGTTTTTCACTTATTGCTGGTCTTCAGGGTAGAGCTGTAATTTCTAACCCGAACTCAAAACCCGTCCCGGACCGACCTGGATTAGGGCTGGGCCAGGCCATTATAATGTGATTAATGGGCGGACCAGGCTGGTCTCGGGCTTTGAATTAGGTCAGGATCAGCTGCGATCCAATTATATGATTACATGGCCTGCCATACTTCCGCCAGCCGCACGCGGACATTTCACTACGAGCTGACCGGCCTTGAAAGAGGTAAAAAGTTCAGTTAAGCTTCAGATGGGACTGTACTGCCAGGCAGCGATACATTGCCCAAATGGACGTTCATTCTGCCACTGCACTCAGAGGATGTGTGCGGCCGACGACCCAAACAGGTGAGATCCCAAAGCAGACATGTGTGTCAGAGCTGTCCGTGTGTCTCAGTAATTCAGAAGAATGCAGTCAGAAACGGGGCTTAAATGCTTTTTTATGGCCATGAAAGGACAAACACCTCTCAGCTCCGAATCTTCTGTCGCTTTTATACAGCTGCGCGTCTCCGACCGTTAATAACTGATTAAAAATGTGTTGTTTTTTTTCCGGGTTCGGACCTGTCATTACTGTTAATTCGTCGGGTTGTGTGGGGGTCGGAAAATATGACTGTGAGCTGGGGCCGGGTCGGATCGAATTTTTTGGGCCCAAATGCAACTCTACTTCAGAGTACAGATCCCCCGCGATAAATGACAGACTACTGTAATTGAAGGTTTTAACTTGAACACACTGGTTATGAATAAATTCCTTTCATGGGTTTGGACAAAACATGCTTTTATGGTAAAAACAACCAGTTGTTGACCTGGGATGACTAAGAGCTTAAAACAGCAGTTTGTTTGGCTCAAATTTATAAAAATCGTGCTTTTAAAGCCATGACATTTATTTAAAACAATCTTGTTTTTATAATAATCAAAGCAAGATAAATGCTAATCTCTGATGCAATCATCGCAGCTTCAATATTTTTAATTTTCAACCTCTAAAACAGACAAACATTTCACAGTGTATTTATTTATTTATTTTTTTTTGCAAAGCATTGTGCACGTTAGTGTATGAGTAAATATAAACCAACATATTTGGTTACACTGAACAGCAAACACTCCCAGAACCTTATAACCTTATTTCCTAGAAATTCATTGCTGCATTAGTGGAAACATGACTTGTTTGGTGAAAACACCTGAAAATAAACCTAATCTCTGACCCTGCAGTGGTTTACATATCTGCAGCTGTTGTGTGATTACGGTTGAACTGTTAGCTCTGACCTGTCAGTGATGCCACACATGTCCATCTGCAGTTGGCTGTAATTTCCCAGAAGCCTTTGCTGCACCATGATCAGATCAACCTGCTGATTGTCCAAAGTAAGGAGACGCATGCAGCCCTGGAAGACGCCATAGGGGTTTCTACATTCCTGGTTGGAGTCCTCAAGAGGACAACCTTTGATAAAGATAGAACAAAAGTATCAGGCGACAGCGTTTACAAGGAAAACATCTGTAAACTCATGCTAAGCTAACTCTGACTGAAATTAGTTTTTCCTGCTGCAGCTCATGGAAGGTGGAAGAAGAGTTGTTTAAACTTGTGAATATGCATGTGCAGGATGATAAAAAGCCTAAAGGGATAAAGAATATGCCCGGTTTCCAATGTTGCTGAGCAGGTGGAAAACAAAAGTGACGGCAGTTTTGGTGATGAAAAATTGAGAGTGGAGAGATAAAAGGAAAAAGGAGGAAGGGGAAACAGAATAAAGGAAAAGTGGCAAGAAAAATGATAAAATGAGCTGAGAGATACTGCAGACCTATAGCTGTAACTATAAAACTGTCAGCAGCTGAAAGAGACATTCAATATGAATACGTTACAGCATGGACAGCCAAAACATTATGACCACAGACTGGTGAACTAAAAAACAAGATTGATATTTGCCTCCTAATCTCTAAAGCAGGCAAATGAAGAGTGTAGAAGAGAGATGACTTCATGAGATGGCGTGGTCAAAGTCCCGTCCATCTATGGCCAAATCTGATCGGATCCCTAAATGGTTGTGCATATAGTCTGTGATTTACAATAATCACTTTTAATGGATTGTTTTTTTTTTTTAGCATTTACGGTCATCTGCATCTTGTTTGTGTCAAAGGACCGGCAGCTGCTCTCTGTCTGTACACCACCATGAGGGAAGAAAATCAGCACGGAGGTCAACTTTGAAGGGAAAATAGAGGTTTTTAATGAGGTTTGATGAACTTCTACATGAGAGTTTAAAAACACTTATTAGGTTTTATTAGTACTATATTATAAATAAGCTTATTTCCATTATCGTTACTCTTGCTCGAGAAAAACGGACCTTGCTGAATATGACCCTGTCATATAACTCATGACTGGTGGATCACGTTTCGCTCTTACCTCCAAAGATGACTTGATTTGAGACTGAAACAGGAAACGAGAGGGCAGCGTGAGCAACACCACCTTCTTGTTTGTCGATAGAGACAGTTAGACGACCACGTCTGGAGTTAAGATCCACTGAATGCCACTGACCATCGTTTAAAGCAGAACCTGGAAAAACATTTATATTATTTATGTTTTAGTGTAGAATGTAGGATCCTTATCTGGTGTAACTGTTGATTTTAGACCAAGTTTTGTTGTTTGACCTGCACTGAGCTCCAGCAGCACTTTGCCTCCTCTGTGGATCTTCATTTGAAGTCTGGCCTCGCTCAGGTGCAACCAGACCCCGCCTCCTTGCCGTGGAAGGTCAAAGGTGAGCAGAAGCCCTGCCTCGTTCCACGTTCTGAACTGAAACCCGATGGACACACTCTCAGATGTGGAAGTCGTTGTCCACGGCAGCTGGAGGAAGCTCTGGGGGCCGGGGAAGGTCACGGCGACAAAAACAGGCTCAGCACAAGAAAAGGTCACATTGCCCTGAAAGAGGAAGAAAGAAAAGCATTGGGACATAAAAAATGATTACAAGGGAGATAAAACAACCGCAAACATGAATATTAATCCGGTGCAGAGGGCGTGTCGATGCAACTCCATGTTGCAGTGATCTCATCAGCAAGTCTCCTTGAGGAAGGAGGCGTGAGCTGTGGAGGGAGGCGGATATGCATATGAACTTTCCTCCACAGCCGTTTCATGGCACACTGTTGTTCTGAAGGGAGGTAATGACACAGCATCCACTGTGAAGGCTGCAGCGGTAATATATCACAGCACCGGTCCTCTGCTGGGAATATCAGGCGGCTATCTTTAAAGAGCTCTGGAAACAGAGATGACATCTAAAAGTCCTTTGTAGAGCTGTTAAAGTGATATATGGAAGTATAAGGTGGAGAATGCTGGACATAATGTAAAAACTGGGCTATAAAAGTCCACAAAAAAACTATTTACCACACGCACACTCAAAACACTCCTCACTTAGTGATTCATGCATTCATCTTCAAAGGATTTGTGTGATTTTGGGCTTTAAGAGCTGTTAAAAATCAACTGTAACTGTGTTCATACAAAACAAAAGGAACTTTTTAACAGAAACTTTTGAAATAATTCACACTGTCACAGAAGGGCCTTACTTTTAACTAACTTTTAATCTTAAAGACTTGAAGTAATTCCAATCACCTCACCCAGTGTCCTTTGTTCTCTCGTCACTTTTCCTCAAAAAGAGCTCATCAGCCTAAGTTCAGGGTGTGGTGGCGCTCTGAGGAGAGCAACATGTTTGAACATACCTGGAAATCAGTCCTTATTGTGTTTATTGTGCCGCCTGTTTCATCTGCTTTATGTGCAGCAAAACAGATCTGTCTCTTTCTGTGAGGAGCTAATTTTAGTCCATTATATTTATTTTTAATTTCAATGCTCTAAAGAGTTGAGGAGATAAACATCAAATAGTTGGTGTTTTCAGATTTGTTATACCTAAAAGGAAGAAATAAGGTAGAAACTTTGTGTGGATTTCCCCCAAAATATGTAGGCTATTATTTTACCTCGTCAAACACAGTTTGACTTGAAAAATGGAGGAAATGTTTCAGAGTAAATATTACTGCATCATCTGCATACAGCTTAATGTTAAAGGTAAAGTATAGCAGGAAATGTTAGCAAAATATCTCGTGAACCAATGAAAAGATTTTCAGGAAACATTCATAATCAGTAGAGTTATAAATACAGATGGCCATAATGGTCGATCCAACTACATTCCTTCATTCATTCATTCAACCTTTATTTATACAGGTTAGTCTCATTGAGTCTCAATGACTCATTTACAAGAAAAGCCTGATTTAACAAAGAATGATGACAACAGTAGACGTTACGTGGAGCTTAAAAGAGAGATGCAACTCGATCATCCATCCATCCATTATCTTTTACCAGCTTCTTCCATTTTTAGGTCACGGGGGTTGCCGGTGCCCATGTCCAGCACTGTGCGAGGGGCGGGGTACACCCTGGACAAGTCGCAAAAGCTGGAAAACCTTATCAACTGTTCTACCTCAACAGTAAACAACTGTATCATCAGCATAGAAACATAAGGATGCATCTGACCTACATTACTTATGTAGATTGCAAAGAGGGTGGGTCCTAAGACTGAACCTTGTGGTACACCAATGTTAACAGTTAGATAACTCTAAGAATAAATAAATAAATTACCTTTACCAACATTATAATTGTTATAACGTAGTCGTTTTTACAAATACAGAGCTAAGATCTGGTGTGGTGGTAGCTAAGAGCCATCCTCAAGCAAACACTCTGAGTGAAAACAGATCAGGCAACAATTTTGTTTTGAAACTTTGGTAAGGAAGCCAGAAGGTGACAAACTGTGCATTCCAAAAAAGAATAAAAAACAAGTGGACTTGGACTGGACTTTGACCTGGATGACTGAGGATCTGGCATTAATGAATGCTAGTTTCCACAGTAAAATGTGTTCACCTGCACAGCGACCCGCTGGTTCCTGTGTTTGGTCAGCTCGATCAGGTTGATGCTGTTGAACAGCAGGTTTTCCAGGCAGCCTTGGAAGTTTTTCTTGGAGATGGCTGAATTCTGGGCTGCTCCTACACTCATCTGCGTACAAACACAAGAAAAACATTTAAATCACGTATCTGTGTTAATGCATGTGTGTGTGTTTACAGCATGTTTGTGTTGGTGTGTATCTGTGCTTCCACACGCCTGTTCGACGGCCCAGAGGCTGAACTCTTCAGGGATCTGGACTGCCTCGGTGTGTTTGTCCACAGTCAGGTTGAGATGGACGTTTTTCTGCTCCACTACGACGTGGTGCCAATGCTGATCATCCAGCAGACTGCCGAGTGAGGCGAGCTCCCGGGGCTCCGAGGATGAAGTGCTGCCTGAGAAAGATGATGAAGGAGAAAAAACAAAAGGAGTAAAGAATAGAGAATTTTTTTTTGTAATAACTGAGAAACAGTTGAAGATAAGAAGAAAATATCTCTGACAAATAGGGGGAAAAGAGGGAAGATTTCAGTAAATGAATGGACGAGGATGGATAGAAGGTAGAGAAAGCAAAGAAAAGAGGAGATGATGACTGTCAGAGGTGAGAAGGTTTTTAATAAAACTAATCAGATAGTGAGAAGTGAAAATTACAGACTCTGTTTAATCAGCACGTCAGCACTGTTTTAATTTGAAAACTCTAATCTGACACAAAAGAGACAAAACTTAAAAGATAAAATGACGTTTCATCAGAAATCTGGAGGCTTTATTCTTCGTTTGGCTTCAAAATGTGTGGAGTCATTCTGACGATCTTTAAATACAGATTTTCTTTGCGTTAATGAGTTTCTCTTTTAGCATCTCTCTTTCTCCGATCTGACAGCCGGCCGTTTGTTATCTGACCTGTAAGTTTGTTGTCTCCTCATTATCTGACCTGCTCGTCTGTTTCTGTCCGACAGGCTGACCTGGTGCCAGCCCGACGCCGTCCTGCAGACAGCTCCAGCACGCCGGACTGTGCGCCGCGTTTAAAAATGTCTCTTTTTCTCAGCTTCATGAGGGGAGGTCACCATGAGGTCACCTGCAGTCATCTCATTAAGAACTACTACGTAGATCTGCATACTTGTATGGAAAACTGAAAATGTGAAAATAAAAGAGCGCAAACGAAACACGATGAGGCATCATTAATGATGAATGAGCACCACCCGGCCCTAATAAGTGGATCGTCACTCGAGAGAAACTTTGTGCTTTTGCAGAAAGAAGAAAAGGGACATTAAAAATGTGTTGTATATAAGTCTATCACGATAAACAATAAATCAATTAATCACATGATAAATGAAAATTATCAACCTTGTTTTCATTTATCAGCATTATGGTTTCTTCGTGTCTCTCTCTTTCTTCTGAAGACAAAAAGGATCAACTCCGGTGCTCTTCACTGACCCCTCCCTTTCTCTTTAAAATCTGTTTTAACAATCCAAAATCGCATTTTTGGATTGTTAAAAGCAGCTAAGCTGAGAAGCTAAGCTACGAGCTAAGCTAACAGGCCGACCTCGGGGAAAAAAAACTCCATTTTGTCGAAGCTCCAAAATTCACAGTTGAAACCCGTGCCTTCGTGTAAAAAGTTTGTCTCTGCAAAAAGAAACTGAGAACTTGTTTACTGATTATTTTAATTAAAAGCTTTGTGTGACAAATGTTATGCTAACGAGCTCAAATCACACCAAGCGTCCACCATTTTGAGAACCAAAGAGACAGCCCATGTCACGTCAAGGGTCCTCCCTCCCATTTTTCTTAAAGAGACACGCTGCTCGCTCCCTCACTATCCATCCTTCGATTCAAACAGTCTTATGCTGCCATCCAGTGGTCAGAAAAGGTACTATACACAAAACAAATTAATCAACATTTCTTCTTTTTTTCACATTTCAAACAATTTTATCGTTTATCGCAATAATTTCTGAGACAATTAATTGCCCAGTAAAATTTGTAATCGTGACAGGTCTAGTTGGGGAGCGGCAGCCTCCGACAGAAAGAGACAAACTCGTGGTTTTAGAGGATGATGGACAAATGTAGCTTTGATATTTCAGCTCGTTCCAGGAGAGGAAAGATTTTTCTGCAGAAAACAGCTTCATCCAGACAGAGGAAGCTGCAATCCTCTCCTCACGAAACAGAGAAAGTCTGACAGGACAGCTATTGTGATGATTTATTTGATTTCAGTATTGGGGGAATAGAAGGAGACGAAGCGATCAATATGGGAGGAAAGACAACTTCAGAACAAATAAGATCTCTTTACTGGCACTGATTAATGGAACCATTATGTTGTGGAAGAGGAGCGTTCGGGATTTATGTTTCAATAAAAAAGATGATTTAATTACGACATAAATGAGGAGAAAGTGGTAATCAATGTGAGATGTTGGAAATTAAAACAACAGAACATCTTCCCACAGGTTGCAATAAACACATCCAGCTCATTTTTCACAGTTTATTTCAAATCATCCCCAGACGGAAGGAACAGTTTTATTTATTTTTATTTGCTCAAGGAACGCCTGACGAGTTTTGATGTTGTAACTTGTTTTGACAGTAAACTTTCACATGAATCAGTCGTGACTGCCGAAGCTGAAAACTGATGAATCTGTTAACAATTCAAGACGTTCAGGAAACAGAAACACAGCAGCTACATGTGCATGAGCTAAAACCACGACTGTCTGTTCTGTCTTGTGATCTCTTTAGTTTTTCTGCTCTCCCTCGTCTCGTCCCTCCTCCTGCACCTCCTGTGATTAGCTTCGGCCTTCCACAGGTGTTTGTGTTCATCTCCTCGTTAGTGTGTCTTTATATTCTGCGTGTTGTTATCGTTCCCCTGTCCGAGGATTATCCTCATACTGGTGTTGTGATCGGTCTCTGCTCCTCTCGTGACCCCCTCGTCTCCTACGTGTAAGTTTTGCTTTCATTTTAGTCTCATTAAATACAACTCTTGATTTTAGCCTCAGGGATTTCTGTGTCTGCCTGCACTTTGGGTTCAACGTACTATCAGATCATGCCATTTATAATTTTTACCTTTAACAATCGCCAGCTGCTCTGAAAGGAGGAAGATAATGTAACTGCATGTCTTTGTTTGTCTGTTAGCAAAATATCTCATGAACCACTGGGCTGATTTTAATAAACCTTTCCGGAAATAATCATTGACTTTTAGAACCACTTTAAATCAGCAATCACAGCTTGCTGACCATGAACAACACAAAGCCTACTACAAATCAGTCAGTTTTGCAGATATTAAGCTAAAATTAGCTGTGGTGGTAGCTGAGAGTCGTTCACAACACACACTTTGAGCACTAAATGAGTCAGGATCTGGGCTTTTTGTTGCCTGTGTGTGTGTATGTAAATCCATCTCATACTCTTGATGATTTTAAATGCTCTAACTAGAGCACAGAATGTCGTGAACTCTGCCAGCGCTCCTGGCCACGCCCACCTCTCCGCTGTAGAGCGGAGATATGACACGCTACATCAAGAAGCTTCTCCTGCAATGTGGACTGCACAAAGGTGCAGCAGGTGCAAGTGAATAATTTAAAATTTATTTTAAATAAAAATTCCATGGCTATTGTGCGGCTCATCCATCAATCAGCCAGCTGTGTGTCATGTCCAATCTTGTTTTGAAAAACCACAATACAGCGAGTCTGTGAAAAACAAACCATGAAGTAGCGAGGGACTATTGTATTCAAGTTATTTTCAGTATTTTGCACTTCTGTCCCTCTGTGTTTCCTCCATCACTTCCCTCAGTCAGTTTTTTTTTTACTCCTTAGTCCTGCCGCGTCCTCTCCTGCGCCCCGTCTCATTAAGCTCAGCTGTCTCTAATCTTCTTGTCAGTCCATTTTAGATCCTGCGTCACTCTCTCCAGCTGAGCATTATGCCATGTGGGGTTTTCCCAGCACCCTCCTGTGCCTCCTCGTACCTACCCTTAGTTCCTTCAAGTCTGCTGCCACGTCAATATTTATGTTTCGTTTAGTTTTGTCTTTAAGTTCCTGAATTAAGTTTGCATTCTTGAGTTAAAGTCCTCCACAACTGCGACAAACCGTTAATTAGTTAAAAACTCTGGCGTTTTAAAAGTGGCGAGTGATATACATTTCTGTAAGGGATGCTAGGCCTCAAATTTCAGGTTCTATTTCTTTTATCGTTTCTTGAAAAAGAAAACGGTTTATAGATACACTTGTAAGTAAAGCGGCAACATTTCAATCATTTGAGACATCACTTTACTATAAAGTCTGACGGTTCTTATAGGAGGAAAACCTGCAGCTGACTTTCATAAAGAACGTCTTTCTACGACTCAAAGTCTCAATCAGATCACAAAGACAGGAGGATTTTTATAGCTTTAAAAGTGTTGATTTATGTTTTCACCGTTTGGTGAATCCAGATTTAAATGAAATAAATTTGGCACTAAAATGTCTTTACCATATTAAATAGCTTCAAAGTAAGAAACTGATAAGGGATTGTTTTGTATCTTGTGAGGATTGATTGATTTAACAAGTATTTTACTAACGGGAGAGACGATAAAACATTCCTGCTGTCACTCTACAGGAGCCACTCGTTCATTTTAGCTTTAAGAAGTCTGAAGAGAAGTTCACCGACCTTCAAGCTGTGACACAAACACACTAATTCTAACTAAACTTTTACAGAACCTGCTCATGTTTGTATGAAAAACAAGTTGAAGAAGGCAGAGATTCAGTTTGTGAGAGGGGAAAAACATCACGGGACAGAAACAGAACTGCAAACCCTTCACTTCTGCTCTGAAGCTGCTAACGTGGGTTCTGGTTCCTTTCTCATGCAGGAGTAGGTTGCTGGTTCTGAGCTGTTGCTCAGTGTTGCCTCATAAAATGACTTGGATCTAAAGTGGGGTGGAGGGTGGGGGGTATCAGGGCTGGATGTGTTTGTACGAGCAGATGACCTAAAAACTAAAATCTACGACCTAACATGAGGGAGTGCAGGAGATGGAAACTTCTATAGGAGTAGAGAAGATGAGGCAGAATGTTGCAGAACACTGAACTGAAGAAAAAAAAAAACCATTCGGCCGAATCCAACGGAGCTTCACAACAGTGGAGGAAAAGGAAACCAAAGAACGACACGACCCACTGTATTTTTAATTCAATTCAGTTCAGAAATACTTTATTAATCCCAAAGGGAAATTAAATGTTGTTGTAACTCGTTGTCTTTGTTTCATTAAGAGATGTTATAGATGCTGATGCTGTAGGCAGGAAGGATCTCTTGTAAAGGTCTGTCCCACAGCAGATCCTAAGAAACTGGCCACAGATGCCGTCCGATCCATCCACCTGGACTCAGCTGACCTCTCGGTTCCTCTGGGCTGCAGGACTGCCAAAATGCCGGGCAGAACTCCTCCCAGAGCGATGGCCACTCCTCCCAGCAGTCTGCCGAGGTCCTCATCGATGTGGATAGCCAGCTGCAGGTGTCAGGGGACGATCCCGGTCCTTCCGCTGTCACAAGCCGTGTTTCCTGCTAGTTCCAGGATCTGTGGTCAGGCACTCGAGCACAATCAGCAGGTAGACGGGAATGCATCCACAGCACCTTCTTTTCAACTCAAGATTATGGGGCTGTAGTTGAGATATTGAGATTTGGGGATGTTAATCAGCTGCTTGTGTTTGTAAAATTGGCTGAACTGTTGTTAAACGTGTAGATGTACAACCAGTGATTACTTTATTAGTTTCATTAAAGTCTTTCCAGTGGCCTTACGAGACATTTTGCTAACAGTGAGTGTTGATTTAAAATAGTTTGTCCAAAGAAAAACTTAAAAACCAGAAGAACTATTGATCAAGACAACTTTAAAGACGTCAAAGAACATCTGTGGTCTTGGAAGTAGTAGTCCCTCGCTACTTGGTGGTTTTGTTTTTGTGGACTAGCTCTATCGCGGTTTTTCAAAGTAAGATTGGACATGACACGATTAATTGATGGATGAGCCGCACGATCAGCATGGAATATTTTTTATTTATTTAAAATAAATTATTTGGCACCAGTGTGCAGCCCAAGCTGCAGAAGCTTCCTCCTGCAGCTGATCAGCTGATCTCCACTCTGCAGCTGAGAAGTGGGTGTGGCCAAGAGCCTGGCAGGTGGCAGAGTGCAGCCAGAGGCAGAGAGATGAAATCATGATATTATGTGCTCTTTTAGAGTTTAGAAACATTGTTTAGAATATTGCATGAGTATGGGAAGGGTTTTAAAATGCCTTAATATATAAATACTAAAATACACTACTACTTGTACTACTATTCCTACTTCGGTTTGTCACTTATCGCGGGGCTTCAGGGTACGGATCCACCACGATAAACGAGGGACTACTGTATAAAGAGCTGAGACGACCCAAGACTTTTACAGTTTTATATTTATGTAAGCAGCACGGTGGCACAACTGGTAGAGCTGCTGCCTCTCAGCGAGCAGGTCCTTAGTTCAAACCCCGGTCCAGGGGCCTTTCTGGGTGGGGTTTGCATGTTCTCTCCGTGCATGCGTGGGTTTTCTCTGGGTGCTCCAATTTCCTCCCACAGACCAAAAAAACCATGCATGTTAGGCTGATTGGTAACTCTAAATTGTCCCTAGGTGTGTGTGTGAGAAAGTGAATGGTTGTTTGTCTCTGTGTCCCTGTGATGGACTTGCGACCCGTCCAGGGTGTACCCCGCCCCTCGCACAGTGATCGCTGGACATGGGCACCAGCAACCCCCGTGACACAAAATGGAAGAAGCGGGTAAAGATAATGGATGGATGGATGGATGGATATTTAT
>NC_056506.1:46383619-46394873 GCF_014905685.2 Nematolebias whitei | reverse complement strand
CCCCTTTTTTTTTTTTTCTCTGTTTCTTATTTTTTTTTTTTCTCTAAATAAATCTTTTTCCTCCCCCCCCCCCCCCCCCCCCCCCCCCCGTTTGTAAACATTATTTTAAACTTCCTGAAACAACTCTTTAATCAGAACCCTTCATCTCATCTCTTATCTTTCCCTCCTCCTTTTACTGGTCACCTCTCCTGCCTTTGTTCATTCATCAGCCACCTTTCGTTCCTCTGTGACCTCCTGACTGTGGTTCTGTTTAAACTGGAGATTACAGAACATCCCTGAAGGAAAGAACATTTTTAAACAAAGGTTCTGACATTGTGAGATGCCTCTGTGACCTTCAGCTCGAATTGTCTGGATCACCTTTCATCTCCTGTATTTGTGTCACCTTTTTTAAAAATGACCCCCAGCATGTGTGTATATTTTTTTTAAGGCTCTGCTGGTGCAACAAGTGGATCACCTTGAAAAACTGTCCAATTAAGAAGATGAACTGCAGGTTCTTGAAATAAAGAGTTATAGCAAAGACCAGATTAGATTATGGCCATTTATTACAGTTTTAGAGGAAAAAATAGAAGAAATAAACTTTTTTTTGTTGTCAACTAAGACTTTCAGCTCATTCCTCAAAAATAAAACAGTCTGCTTTATCTATTAATGGGATAACTTTTAAAACGTATCTAGAAAATATCTACACCTAATTTTTATTAGTATTTCTGCATGTGTTGTCACCAGAGCAAATCGTCATGGAAATACTTATAACTTTTAAGTAATTTATATTATATAACTTATATACCTTTTAACAGGAATGACAGGGAGATATTTAACATGTTTTAAAATGTAAAAAAATAGAAAGCTTTAGTTTTTTTGCTCTTGAGATTTTTATCACCTGCTGCTGAAAGACAAAGACAAATCATGTTGTTGTCTGTGTCAGCAAAATATCTCATGAACCACTGGACACATTAAAAAAACCTCTTAAAGTAGAAATCATTGTGTTGATGTATACAACTGATTAACCTTTGGAGTCGATCTGATTCAAGATGGCTGCCACAGCCAACTGACTTTAAAAACACCAACATGGCTGTAATCCAGTCAGTTTTAATAAAATAAAATAATTTCCTAAAATTTGATGTTAGGAGCTAAGACTGATCACTAGCATAATCTGGGCAAAGTCCTTTTTTTTATTTTTTTTTTTTTTATTCTTATACTTAGCTATTTGGAGTCAGAGCTGTCTGTTAGTAAAATATCTCATGAACTACTGGATGTATTTTTATGAACTGTACATGGACCATCAACACCTCCCAGTGAATGAAGAAGGCACAGCAGACATGTTCTACGGAGGCTCAGAAAGGCCAAGCTCCCCACGCAGCTCCTCACCAACTTCCACAGACGCACAACAGAGAGCATTCTGGGTAACTGAGGCACGGTTTGGTCCAGCTGAACCTCTGAGAACAGGAAGGACTTGACCCGCATCGTGAAGACTGCACAGAGGGTTGTGGATGCACATCCTCCCAGTCTGGACTCGGTCTTTGCAGGCCAGCAGCACTGACCCCCACCCACCCAGGACACAGATCGTTTGTCCTCCTTCCATCAGGGAAAGATTCCAGACTGTAAAATCAAGAACCACCAGGATGCAGAACAGCTTCTTCCCCAGAGCTGTTGCCTCCATCACCTGATTATTACTTTTTTAACAACTGTCTTATTATTTTATTTTGTGCTGTTTGTCTGGGAGTTACCACTCAAATCTCACTGTACATGTATAAAAACCTCTTGAACTCATTTGGAGTCGACCCAGTTCAAGATGGCTGCCTCTGCCAGTTGACCTTAACACGGAAATGTCAACGCTGCTACTAATTTTACAGACACTGAGCTCAAATTTGTCTGAGTCATTTTCAGCACATTGACTGCTGTCACATCTCACACGTCTCAGTGGTGTTTAGGTCCAACAGTTTATTAAAAAAACTTTTTTGCACCCAAGAACAGGACAGAATGCAGCAATAGGTAGCCTGATTAAAGAAACATTAATGGATTATAAGAAGTATGTCTCCTTGGAAACGAAGCATAAAGGAATCGCAGTGGTTTAAGACTTTTGCACAGTACCGTACAGACCCATAAACCTCGTCAGACACATAAAACCTGCGTACAGACTGAGAGCTGAGCAGCAAGACTTGCAGAGTCTCTCTCCGACACATGCTGCTGTGGACGGGGTCCATCCATCACGACCGTAATGAGACGGGGACGAAGGAGCCAGCAGGGAGCAGGAATTAACCAATCAGCTGCCAGCGCTCGTCCTGGCCGTCACATCAGCCATCAGAACGATCCGACTCACGACTTAAACAGTAAACAGGATCGATGTGTCCAATCATTTTTGTCGGCATTTTTGAAAATAAATTCACAATTTTCTCACGAGTTGTTGCAGAAAACAAATATTGCTGCACAACAATAATTTTATAAACGGACTGAAGTAATCTGACTGTATATTTTATCTCAATTAAACGGCTCTAAAAGTGCATATCAACTAACAACCAGGAGATTTTTAAGCTTTAAAAAGTCACTTTTTCAAGTGATGGATCAGCTGCGCAGGAAGTCCGGCTGCTAACTGGAGCTTCCTGTGGTTTTAAATGGTCCAGTCACCACGGAGAGGCTGGAATGAAACAAGCACACCTGTCGAGCTCGGATCCTCTCCCTGCGTTGCGAATGTGTTTAGATATTGCTGTGCATTGCGTCCACACATGGTGGCTCCTGTTTAAAAATGTTTTCATGCTTTGAGTTTTAATTTATTAATATATATTGATACATTTATTAAGCAGTAACACCGACTGATTTCTTAATTATTGAAGCTGAGAACTGCTTTACTCAGTTGTAGTTGGATTATCACCAGCTGCCACAAATGGTGGGTGAGTATTCATTTGTTTGCCTGTTAGTAAAATATCTCATGAAGTGATGAATTTGACAGCAGGCATGTCTTCTATTTAAACTTTAGAAAATAGATTAATGCATATTAATAGGTTTGACTCCGAGGTCACGCTGTGAAGAGAGAATGACTGTTCTTAAAGAAATATTAACAGAATTGAAAAGCATATCAATCTTTTTGTTACGTAAAGTGCAAATATTTCCCTTTTTTTATAGTTTTGTTCATTTTAGGAGCTTCATGAGTTCTGGTCAGAACTGGGATGGGAGTCAGGCAGGATTTGAACTTAATGTCAAAAGTGGGTTTTATTAATGAGCACCTCATACAGAATATTATACGCCTGTCGACAAAATATTATACAGCAATCTATTACAACGGCCCAGACAAGCAAAGAACTCATAACATTTGACCTTGATTTGTGACCTTGACCTTTGAGCCGGTGGTACAAATGTGTATGAAGTGTCGTTAAATGTTGAGCAAATTTATGGCCAGAAGGTCATACGGTCAGAAGTTGTGGCCTGAAGAACGAAAGACCTTGTTTTAACTTTGACCTTGACCTTGACATTGGAGCTGGGGTGATGAATGTACATGACACTCCGCCTAGTGATGATGTGCATGTTCATTCCAGTTTACGGACGTGCTTGAAGACTGCACCATAACCCGCCTGACTTCACCAGGCGTGTAAAAAGTCGAATTGTAAAAACAGCTCTGCACCTGATTTATGTTGTTCTGCATCAACTTTAA
Organism: Nematolebias whitei; assembly: GCF_014905685.2. Classification (NCBI taxonomy): domain Eukaryota; kingdom Metazoa; phylum Chordata; class Actinopteri; order Cyprinodontiformes; family Rivulidae; genus Nematolebias; species Nematolebias whitei. The sequence continues at coordinate 46,391,230 of NC_056506.1, read as the reverse complement.
TCTAAATCTGCTACAACGGGTCAGTAAAATCTTTGAAAATCAGTTTTAAGAACATGAGAACCTGTTCGTGTCTTAGACACATTTTGATTTTTAAGGGAGCTGAGCCACTTTCATCTACACTCCCACAGATTCAGGCCTCTCAGAGGCATTGTGGGTAAAACTAAAAGCAAAAAAAGCCTAAATTAGCTAAATATACTCCACTGTATGGGTAATCTGTCTCAATGACAACATTTTAGGAAAGACTGGTAACTAAAGCTCAACTTTCAGATAAACTTTTGTTGCACGTTAATAAAAAACGGTTTTAGATGTTTTTATCAACAGTCTGCACAATCGTACAACTCTTATTTATAGTATTTTTCTCAATGATCTTGTGTTGAGAAACTACAGCTGCCATTATAGATTATGTATGAAATATTCCTTCTGACATTCACTCTAGTTTAAGCCATTTTCCCCTCACACGTCTACTACAAGTCACTTTCATGTGTTTGTGTCAGGTGAGTCGTACCTTTGAGCAGCAGCAGCAGCCGTCCTCTCTCTAACTGCAGGCTGAGGCCGAGTCCTTCCTGTCCCTCTGCGTGCAGCAGTGTCCCAGAATTCCTCAGGGTTTTAAACTTCAGGGAGATGACCTGTTTGGACATCCGTCTCGGTCCAGAACCTGGTCTGAACGTCAGCCTGCTGTCACCGTCAAAGCTCACCACATCAGAGGCTGGAAAGATAAAAAGTGCTATAAATTCAAGATGGATTTTATTCGAATACAGAACAGCTTTAACAGTAACCGCCATGCTCCTGTTATCCATTTAATAATCTGTAAAGGGGTTATTTTTCTAAATTAAACCCTGACATGGCTGGTAATTTATGAAGAATGTGACTCGGCAGTGACATGCACCCACTTTGGACAGGTACTCCGCTTGTTACTGGGTCGCAGCAAAAGAGATGACAAATCTGTATTCTGGTTATCACAATATCAAGCAATTTCACTGTCGCTGCCTTCTGCCGGCGGGGGATTTGAGCTGAGGTGATGCAAAGCGTGTAGGTGGTAAAGAATAGGATTTTTTTTTTTAAGCAGCAGCAGCTGAGCTCAGCATCTGATTCCTTTTCAGCTGTTCGACTAATTTCTCTCCTTTTTAATGAAGTTGGCAAGTCTTTGACCTCACTTAGCTTGCAGTAATGTGCTTATTGCACTGTACAGCAGGTTTCCTGCTGATTACTGAACAGCAGGCTGAAGCTCTGAATTTCTGAGTCATCCTTTGTGCAAGCCCTTCCTTCAGTCTCTTTTATGTACAACCCAACATGCTAATTAAGCTCCAAATTATGTGCGAGGGTGGGGGTTATTATAGTTATTATAAGCCCCAGACTTAAAATGCTCACTGCCTACTTTTGGCTGACAGTTTGGGCATAGCAACACAACCAGCTAATAAGCTGTTAGTTTACTTGTGTGTCAAGAAAGTACCACGACAAAACCACTCCGTTCTGCTGTCAGGACCTTTTACTACCTTTTACATTTTTGAACAACAATGTGTGGTTTATATGATTGCAACCAGGAGCCAGGTTATAAAGAGGGATTTCAGGAAATGGCTGAGGTGCTCGAGGACGGTGAGCTGGGTAAACATCCTCTATATGTGGCTGAAAGTCGGCACGAGGTCAGTCTTCCCCTTGTTTCTGTCTCCATAACATCACTTTGAGCTGACTCCTTGGCAGCTGGCAGAGCCACATCATCTCTGTGAGGGAACTTCAGCTTCAGCTCTGGGCTCTAGTGGCACAAAGCTGCTTCACTTCTACACGAGTGGAAGATTCACAGCAGAGCAGCTGAAGTTTTAGCTCCATAATGAATCGACACCATTTATGTTATAAAATACGAGAATAAGTCAGAAAGATAAAAACCTAAACCAATATTTGTTTATATATTGTTATATCTGTGATGCGATGTGATGTGGCTGGATGGGTCTGCTGGATAAACGGTTACCGTAATTTCCAGACTATTGAGCACACCAGAATATAAGCTGCGCCCACTAAATTAAAAATAAATAAAAAAGCACATAGGCCACACTTGTCTATAAGCCGTGGCCCACAGGTGTCCACGTTGTAATACGAGATATTTACACAAATATTTTTTAAACTATTAATTAAATACATACCTGTAACATACACAAATACATACAGTAATAAAAAAAAATTAAAAAAAATACAGTAGCCTCCCAGGAAGTCACTGATTGCTATCTTCATCTTCCTCCTGTGCACTTCTTGTTGCTAGTCATCGAAGCCTACCACTGAGCTTGAAGTGTCATTTTACACACTTATTTTGAGTGGCTGTGCTGCACGATGGGGGGGGGGGGGGGGAGAATGAACAATGAAACCAATAAAACCAAATTGGTCCGGTGATCTGTTTGGTAATTTAATTGGTCATATTATTATTTTTTAAACCTTTATTTATACAGGTAGTCTCATTGAGTCACGAGGACCCACCCCTCAAGAGAGGCGTTCATTGGGCAGCTATGTGGGTGCCCGGGTGGGATGAGGCTAAATGTTTTGGCTGCATGAAGCTCGTTAGCTCATCAAAAAAATAAAAAATTTAATTAAATTAAAAAAATTCGATGAATTGGCTGCAGCATTGTATAAACCGTGGTGTTCAAAGTGTGTGAAAAAAGTAGCAGCTTATAATCCGGAAATTACGGTACTTATCTGACCAAAGGAGATCAGGTCTAAAATGTACTGAGTTTAATAAACAAGTCTTTGCTGGAGACAAAAAAAATCAAAACATCATAATTATTAAAAACTACATACCCAGAAGATAACTAGAATTCATTCTGACAAATTGTTTGAATTGGAAACCATTAAAAAGGACAAAATGACCTGAAAACAGAATTATTTGTGTGAAAATAATTCAAACAGGTCATCGGGTCGATCTATCACTGATGATCGTATGAAGTCAAGTCCAAGTGAAGAAGAGGATGCTCACAGTAAGGACATCCGTAGGCCTCCAGTCGGAGTCCGATCCGCCCGCTGGGGTTCCAGTCCAGAGGAAGGAGGCGGAGGAACCGAGCCACCGCAGGCTGCTGCAGTTTGTACTGAACCACACTGTCTGCGTTAGTGTTACCTGGAAAAGACTGAACACACACACATGCACGCACACATGCACGCAGATATATCAATTGCTCAGTGTTGTCAAAAGTTCCTAAAAAGTGGGGCTGAGATGGTGTAGAGGTAGGGCAGCCGACTTGGGACCAGAAAGTCGCAGGCTCAACTCCCCGCCATGCCACATGCTGTGGTGTCCCTGAGCAAGACATCCAATCTCTAACTGCTCCCTGGGCATCTAGGATATGAGCGGGGGCTCACCCTTAGCTATTACTACTTCAAATTTTAGCTGAATATCTTCAAAACACTAAATTAAAGGCACTTCTGTGTTTGCTAAGGCTGACGAGCCCAGCTTCATGGTGGCAGGAAATCAAAATGAATTCCACGTATGAAAACCTGAACAAGCATTTAAAGCTGAGCAAGGCTTTGAGATGACACTAACACGATCGACTCCTTTTAATGAGCATCACCTTACTGTATCAAATACTTCCTGTGAAGTTGTGTCCATTTTTAACAGAGGATCTTTATTGGAACGACACAAACGCAGTTGGGAACTGAATACTTTAAGATAAGCAGAAATAACATTTTAGTTTTTAACCTTACACATACATTTTTTAAAAATGTAGGCGTTTTATTTATTTATTTATTTATTAATAGAAACATTTTAATGAAAGTCCAACCCAAGTCAGATGTTTAACTCTAACCAGCAGGATCTTTGGCTCAACATACAAAGAAAACATAAAATATAAAAGTGGGACTAAATAAAAGGGACGACTTCACACGTTGGCATAAAAAGATGGAAATGGACGGTAGAGAAAAAATAAAAAGGATGAAGTGATGCAGGAAAAAAGTGCCTCTGTCAGGGCTCCCTCGCATCTTCAGCCCTCCTGGTGGCACAAGACAAACCGATGAAGGTGGAAGACAATAAAAGAAGGATTGCAGAAGCATCTTCCAATGGAAGAAAGACACAAAAAGAAATCTCAAACCAGAGACATATCGTCTCCTCTGGTGTTCAGTCCACTCTGCTGACATCTGAAGCCCAGTTGGTATGCGTTGTGGTTGATCCAGCAGCTCTGGATCATAACTTTTTCTTATTTATTTCTTTTTTTTCTGCTGACACTCTCTAAGCCCGGCTGACTCACTCAAGTTAAGACACACTTTGGAAAGTGGCAGAATTTATGTATAGCCTCAGATCAACATGTTTTTAAGCTGGATCCTCGCTCAGCACTCAGATTAGCTGGATTCCCTCCACATGAGGAAATTGCCTCAGTTGGGCCACTAATAAAAAAAAATAATTAAAAAAACTAACAAATGTGACTTCAACCGAGGTTCATGTGCACGCTCAAACTGGGGGAAAATAGTTTGGTTGCTTTTTTTTTTACTTAAACTTGAGGACTCTGGAGAAGGCAGGAACAAAACTCAACACATTACAAGCACCCCAGTGTTCGGCTGCAACATCAGAACTACTTAGTATTCGTGTGCCTGGATATTAAACCATGCACTGAAGCTACAGAGAGAAACATACAAGTCCAACACGACACCTTTGCAGTGAAAATACCCCGAAGAGTTGGAGCTGCAGATGCAAAGTGAGGCTGCGCTGCCTCCGAGGTCCAGCTGGCCTTTTTCCACATTAATCAGAATTATTGAGATCAGCTGAACTTGTTCTCTCTACAAATACAGTGTCGTATACACTCACCCAAACAGAAACTAGAAGGACTGGTGTGGCACTGACTGTCAGATTAAATCTATGTAAATATTTCTGCTGCTTGGACTGAACAAAACCTGCCTTTGGTTGAGTAAACCCATTTCACCTGGTTTATTAAGATAAACCACCAGTGATCTGTGGTGTTACCCTTCCTGTAGCAGAAATCCATCAGAGGATTATCAGTTTGAAATATCGAACTCTTCAAGGGGAGATGATGTAACATGAGTGAAGGTGGGTGTTTCAGAGAAACCTCTGGTTGGAACAAATAAATTATGTTCAAGTTGTTCACACGAGCAAGTGGATTGAATCCACTGATTGGTAAATGATAGGGAAACTGGATTTATACTGCAGGTTTATTATTTTTATTTACATACACACTGAAAATATGATTTTAGTTGGAGTGTCCTCCCCACTTCAGTCAAGGGTGAGGTTCTGCCTCAAGTGGAGGAGTTCACATATCTCTGGGTTTTGTTCACGAGTGAGGGAAGAATGGAGCGTGAGATTGACAGACGGATTGGTGCAACATCTGCAGTATTGCAGACTCTGTGCCGGTCCATTGTGGTGAAGAGGCAGCTGAGCTATAAGGCGAAGCTCTCTGTTTACCGGTCGGTCTAAATTCCTATCCTCACCTATGGTCATGAACTCTGGGAAAAGACTGAAAGAACGAGATCGGGGATACAGGAGGTTGAAAAGAGTTTCCTCTGCAGGGTAGATAGGGTGATAAGTTCAGTTATCAGGAGAGACTCTGAGTAGAACCGCTGCTCCTCCACATCGAGAGGAGCCAGTTGAGGTGGTTCAGGCATGTTTTTAAGTCTTGTTTAAAAACACACTTTTATTCCCTGGCTTTTGACACTGCGTGAGTTGATTTGAACTTATCTGTATAGATCCAACTAATGACAGCCATTTAGTTATTCTATTTATCTATTTGGATCTACAGTGAGTGTTTTATCCCGTGTCCTTTGCTTGTTTGTTTTTGCTGCACTTTGGTTGGCCTTGTTGCTCTTTTAAGTGATTTATAAATAAAATGGTATGGCACGTCTGACTGGGAGGAGACCCAAGGAAAGACCCAGGACACGATGGAGAGACTCTGTCTCTCGGTTGGCCTGGGGACATCTTGGAGTCCTCTCAGAAGAGCTGGAAGAGGTGGCTGTGGAAAGAGATGTCTGGACCTCCCTGCTCAAGCTCCCAAGACCTGACTTCAGAACAAGCAGAAGATAATGGATGGAGGGATGGGTGGGTGGATGGATGTATGTAAGGGTGGTTGGATGGATACCATACCAGATTTATTTATAGAACACTTTAAATACCCACAGGATGGATGGATGGATTGATGGATGTATGGCCAGATTGACAGATGTGTGGATGGATGGATGGATGGGTGGGTGAACGGACAGATGGATGGACGGATAGCGAATAGGTGGATGGATAGATTGGTGGATAGGTGGATGGATGGATGGATGGACAGACAAATGGATGGGTAGATTGGTGGATGGCTGGATGGATGGGTGGATGGATGGTGGATGAATGGGTGGATAGACAGATGGATGGAGTCCTCCCACAGACACTTTGGCAAAACCAGAATTAAACCAGCAACTCTCAGCCAAGCACTTTTCCTTCTTGAGCCACAGCCACCCTGATTGTGTGTTCAGAAAAATAAATCTAACTTAAAAAAAAAAAATTATTTGTTGGTAAATTTGTCTTTTCATCAGATCCTTTTAACACGCAGGAGAATTGGGGCCCTGCTGTCACATCTCGTGCATGTCAGTCTCTTTATGTCATCGCCACAGTTTTGATGAGACCCCAGCATGCTGCTGCTCCATACACATGTTCCACGCTTCAACTCCAGATGTGAATTTAAAGCAGGAAGGAACATGGTCTTTGCTTCGTTAATCTAATCCCAATCTGCAGCCGTGGTGGAGAATAAATACAGCAGATGTCAAAGTGTGAAGTGATGAAGAGTCAGATGAACCTGAGCTGAAGGGAAAAGTGCATTTGAACGTAACATTTGGTTTAATGTCTGAAGGTCTTAAACTGCTTCTAATATAGATGGTTTAGGTCTATAAGTTATATTTCATAAATATTTTCAATATGCATGTTGTTTGTACATTATATATAAACAAATTGGAAAGTTTCCAGTTCTGTTTGTTTTCCTCTTTTATTTCCTACTCTGTCTTTACAAAATCAAAAGGAGAAGAAATAAAGTTATAATTTCATGTTTTGTCAAGTTCGTTTCTGGAACCTCCATGGCACTAAAACCTTTCTGAACTGAACGGAGCTAAACGAACGACAAGAGGAACAAACGAGAAAAACAAAATAAAACGAAAAGGGCTGCGTCTGTTTGTGATGTGCAGAAAATGTTTAGTCAGCAAACTGAGCAGAGCTCCAGCGCCGGCTGATACGTTACAAATTTAAAGATGAGCCTTAGATTAGCTGTGCAGGATACACGGAGCAACGTTGCCTCTCTTGTAAATTACACTAAACACAACACGTTTATTGATCTTAAAGGGGAAGTAAAATGAAAACCAAGCCATAAAGATGAAGGGAAAACAAGAATAGGTTTTTAAAATGGCGGTGATGTGATGCAGTTTAAAACCTGAGTATAAAGTGTGGACTCACCCTGATGCTGTCCTCCTGTCTGTACTGTTTCCAGTTGTGTCCCGTGTCGCTGAACACCAGCAGGTAAGACGTCAGCCAATCAGAGCTGCCGTAGCGGCCCTGTGTGGCGACGGCAGTGATCCTAGTCCGCTCACCCAAGTCCACCTGCAGCCACTGATACCTGTCGGAGGCGAGAGGAGACCAGCCTCCAGCTCCTGCAGGGGGGGGGGGGGGGGGGG
>NC_056506.1:46370497-46383519 GCF_014905685.2 Nematolebias whitei | reverse complement strand
GGGGGGGGGGGGGGGGGGGGGGGGGGCAGAAAAAAGGTGATTTATGAGGTTTTTTCTTGGTGGGATGAGATGAAACGTGTTCTGGAACTGGGACTAAACACTCAGTCTAAACTGAATTATAATATTTGTTCAGAAATCAAACGGATGAAATGTGAACTGCAAATGTCTTTGAAGCTAATTTTGAGCCTATAATGAGAAAAAAAAAATTAAAAGTCTAATAGTTCATGTCTGCTGCGACACTTGAAGACACCTGCAGTTAGTTCCTTCTTATTAACAGACGCTACTTTTAAATCTAATTTAAATTTAAATAGGTAATAACAGTATAACATTATTGTTTTAAACACAATCTTAATGTTCAAAATCTTTTAAATCCTCTTAACTTAGAAGGGTCTACACATCTTAAGCCTGTATCTCACTGAGCTATGACTGGACTGTTTACATCTGTGACAGAAAATTAGTAAAAAAATAAAAAATCAGCTGCAATCTCACTGACTTCAAGAAGCGAGCCATGCGGCCATTTTGAGCAACCAATTTTTGAAAATCTAAAATATGTATTCACATAAAATCACCAATTATGCCTTTATAATTAGCTTTTGAGGAAGACGGCGGCGGTAGTTTCGGCCTCTGCAAAACTGTCGAGTCTGTGTGAAGGTTTGGTTCGTGCTTCGAGGACTCAAAATCAGCTGATTTATGAGCTAAACCGTAAGATGGAAGCGATTTGTGAGAATCGCAGGCCACCTGCGGCTTCTGGGGTTCGCTAGCATGTTGGGGACGACCTTGGAGGGGCTCATAAGCACGGACCAGTGGCATGCCCATAAATCTGGCCATTTTGGATCATTAAAAAGTACCAGCAGAACTCAAGGCTGACGAGAAATAACAGCCTGCCTGAAAAAAAATAAATCAACAAATGTGGCTTATCTGAATCTGATTCCCCCGTTTGGCCTCGAAGCAGTCCGACTTATCAAACATCTCCTGAGATATGTGCAAACTAAGGAAAAACTCTGTTTATCGCAACATTATTTATTATTTATCAAACTTTTTCTTATTGTAGGATTTTATCCTAGTGCTTTTATACAAGTTGTAATATTTACATAAAGACAACATATAATTTGAAAAGTGTCAGGGGAATTTTGGTCAAGGTTTGTGGATGTTTTTAACTACTATGGCTGAGAATGTTAACCGCCCATGAACTGCCCATGAACTGCCATGAACCATGTGTTTGTTGAGTTAGCAGAGAGAGCTGAATGAGGAGCTGATTTGATAGTGCATGTGCAGCTGGTACTCCAATGTCACCTCCAAGTCTGTAAGCTGGGGAGCCGAGGCCGTCGTGACTTATAGTAGCTGATAAGTGTGTATAAAAAAACACTTCGCACATACAGTCCGGTGCAGATGTACAAACCCTCCAGCTGCATCCCGAGAACCCCCGTCCAGAAGCGTGGTGATATAATTCTCCACGTGAATCGATGAGAAGATGTGCTCCAAACATTTATTAGTTTTACATTTGTATCCTTCCTCAGATCAAATATCATCAATAAAGAGAAGCTGAGCTCTGCAGGGATTCCCAGGATGAAATGTTTTCTCACAAATAAAAAAAGTGATCAATGAGAAGAAGGGGAATTATTATACGTATAAGTTAAAATATATATTTTTAGCAGATTTGCAACAATTTTAAATAATTTGCTGTAATGAATCAATAAGGCCACTTGATGTTGATTATTGCACAAAAAAGTAATATAAAGCTAAAGCTAAGATTAATGGGTTTTATTTCTCACACTACCCATCAAACCAAAAAGCACAATTGAGTGTGTGTGTGTGTTTGTTTTAGACAATAGTGACACCACTGCTGACAGGAGTGTTTAGACAGATAAACAAGTCGACCGAGCTGCAGCACAGTAATGACTCAAAATGCAAAATCAATACAGGCGATTTGCTTGTGTGTGTGTGTGTGTGTGAGCGTGTGTGTGTGTGTGCGTGTGTAGGGGTGTGTAAAATATTTTGTCAAGCGAAAAAATGACCGAGCTCAAACACCAGATGGACAGATTTTGAAGGAGGAATCCCACTGAGCGCACGTAAACACACACCCACACACAGAGGTTTGTTTTGCAATATTTATGGGGACTTTGCATTGACTTCCATTCATTTTTCTAGAGCCTAACCCTGACCTTTACCCTAAACCTAACCATTACCAGTACATACCTAAACCTGAACCCAGCATATCCTGAATTCACTTCTCAACCTAAGCCCTAACCCACCAACAACACTGCTCCTTATGGGGCCCAGTCTTTGGGCCCCATAAGGAGCAGTTGGTCCTCACAATGTAGTATAAGCTGGAAAAATGGGCCTTACAAAGTAACATAAACAAACACCCACACGCACACTTGTTTAGTAAGTATCGGGAAGCACAAACTCTTCCTCAGGTATCGTTTTCCGTTTCAGCAGCTTGGAGCCAATTTTATTTGACAACCTGCTGCTGTGTTGACGAGCTGGAAGGAACACAAACGAAAAGAGAAACAAATAAAACCTGAAGGGAAACCTCTTCTCTTATTATTATCGTGTGCTCCGTTTAGCACCAACGAAAGAAACTGTAGCTCATGAAAATCAGACCACACTACAGGTAGGTCTGTCCAAACGGTCATTAAATGTTAATGCTACATTAGTGTCAGTCTACACGTTAACCCCAGCCAGGAATGACAACAACATGAACAACACAAAACATCGACAAAATAAAGGTTTTCATGACGGAGTTCATCTTAAACTTAAAAACATGACAGTTAAGAGTTGCTTTGGTCAAAGCTGGAAAATAATCTTATGTGGAATCTTTTAGTATGTGTCGGTCATGAGCCGCTACTACACAAAAATCAAAACTGTCCATCCATCCATCCATCCATCCATCCATCCATCCATCCATCCATCATCCATCCATCCATCCATCCATCTTTACCCCCTTCTTTTTTTCAGGTCGCGGGGGTCATGCAAACTCCATCCAGAAAGGCCCCCGGCCGGGATTTTAAACTGGGGTGACCTACTCGCTGAGAGGCGGCAGCTCTACCAACTGCGCCGCCGTGCTGCTCCCAAAACTGACTGAGTTATGCAAATTTATGTTTGTTAAAGTGATTCAAAATTTAAATAGGGTATAGATGAGAATTTAATTGTTTCTCTCTGAAATATTTATTAAAACCAGTCTGTTTCATGTGTTTTGTACGTACATGCATTTAACAAATGAGGGTTGGCTGCCTGAAGAAACTAACTGCATAAAGATGAGCTGCAGAAGTGATGACATGATTCCAAACCCCAACCAGCCACACCTGACTCACTGTGCCACGTCAGCCAACTAGTTGCTTTGTAAATGGTTTAGTGAGGAGTTTATAGGGGTGGGCTGCCATTTACTTTAAGATAATTTTCTCCTGTTTTTGTTAAGGAAGATAGGACAATTGTGTATTTTTGTATATATGATCATTCTGAGCCCATCTCTCTGTCTTCTCTAGAGCAGGTCATGTGCAGCTTGAAACCTTCTGGCTCCCCCTTTGATGTGGTCCCCCCTCGACTACTAAAGGAGGTTTTTCCTACTCGAGGTCTGTCCATTCTTGCTATAGTAAACAGTAGTTTATCCACTGGCGTGGTGCCAAAAACCTTTAAACATGCTGCTGTCCAGCCTCTCCTGAAAAAAAAAACAAACCATGACCCCTCAGTTATATCCAAATTCCGGCCTGTCTCCAGACTCCCATATGTTTCCAAACTACTGGAGAAAATAGTTTAGTCCCAGTTGAAGTGCTTCCTGGAGGATCACACTATCTTAGAGCTATTCCAATCTGGCTTTAAACCTCTCCATAGCACTGAAACTGCCCTACTGAAGGGTTTTAATGACATATTATTATCCACAGATACAGGTGATTCTGTGCTGCTTGCCCTATTGGACCTTACGGCCGCTTTTGACACCATCGACTATGAGATTCTCATCTTTAGGTTGGAGCAATGGGTGGGCATCACAGGGTCAGCCCTCAATTGGTTCAAATCCTACCTCGCTGACAGATCCTTTTGTATTTCCATCAAAGATTTTAGTTCTGCAGCAGCAGACCTTAAATAGGGGGTTCCGCAGGGGTCCATCCTGGGTCCCCTCCTATTCTTTTTATACCTGCTGCCACTTGGTGCTATTTTCCGGAAACACAACATACCCTTTCACTTCTACTCTGATGACTGTCAAATTTACTTCCCCCTAAGACACAATGGTACATGCTCTATTCATCCTCTGCTTGACTGCCTGGCTGACATCAGGGACTGGATGGCTTTACATATCTTAAGTTTCAATGAAAAGAAGTCTGAAGTCATGTTGTTCCCTCCCAACAACACGATCACGAACCACTGCATCGACCTTTCCGCTCTAACCCTATCAGAAAAACAAAAAGCCACTAATCTGGGAGTGATAATGGACCCTTCCATGAAACTCAACAGGCAGGTAAACATGATTGTTAAATCCTGAATTTTTTTCCAAATGAGGCAACTGTCTAAACTGAAGCCCATTTTGTCCAAAAATAACCCTGAGACAGTAATACATGCAATCATTACATCTAGGCTTGATTACTGCAATTTGCTCCTGTTTGGTATCAGTCAGACCTCCATTGCACGACTACAACTGGTCCAGAATGCAGCAGCCCGATTTATAACCAGTGCAGGCAAAAGAGAGCACATTACACCAGTCTTGGTCTCACTGCACTGGCTACCGGTTCATCTTCGAATCCAGTTCAAAATACTCCTGTATGTCTACAAATCGCTGAACAGCCCCCCCCCCCCCCCATCTCTCTGATCTGCTACAACCGTATGTCCCACCACGTTCTCTAAGGTCAGCAGACCAGTTACTTCTCACAGTTCCAGGAACTCATCTTAAGCGCAGAGGTGACAGGGCCTTCTCTGTAGCAGGACTAAGACTCTGGAACGAGTTGCCTCTGCTTGTCAGACTGGCCCCCTCCCTCTTGGTTTTCAAATCCCGTTTAAAAACTCACTACTATTAAGTAGCTTTCAACACCAGATGATCTGGGTTTGGAACCTGTATGCTCCACACTGGTTAGTCGTTATACTTTGTATTTATTATCTGCAACATTTTTATGTCTATATTCTGATTTATTTCATTTTGTATTTTGCTTTGCGTGTTGCCTGTTTTTTCTGTCTGTACAGCACTTTGGTTGGCCTTGTCACCGTTTTAAGTGCTCTATAAATAAAATGGTATGGTATAGGTACAGGTAAGTGGATTAAAAATAGGCTGCGTTTTGTTTGTTCTTTTGGCCTGCTGCTTGAGTTGTGCAGAAGATGAACACCTTTAAGTAATGGCCTGGACCGTCCAACAAACAAGCTTAAAACATCCCTCGCTCGAGATATTTTGAAAATAACAGAGGCAATTATCACCCACATTTAATGGCAGGGGATGATAATAGGAAAGAAAAGAGAGAAGAACAATAAGGTTATCCAGTTTCTTTTAATTTCTCTTTTGTAAAATCTGTCGTGTTTACCGATTTTGGTATTTCTTTCAACACAGGTGTCATGTAAAGTGAGAGCGGCAACAGGTGCTCCTACAACCAGCAACATATAATTCTGACCGGTGCTTTCTGACAAGCTGAGAAAAGAGTGCAGCAGTGAAAATGAATCAGTGTCGGTCTGGTAGCTGATCTTTAAAGCGCTAAAGGCCAGAGCTAATAACCACTTGACTAAAAAGACGTGTTCAGTGACAAGAGAGAAGAAAAGGGCAGACACTCTGACCAATTCACATGGCGATTAGACTGTGTGAAAAAGGAGACGGAGATTAAAGAAAAACAACTCAGGGAATAAAAGGCATACAGAGATTTCTTGTGTCCCTGCTGTCAGAATAACCACCACTAATATAATGGAGGTGAGCTGCTGGTGGATGCTCTGAGCACTTAAAAGTCACGGCTGTCGCTTTAAATCAAGGAGATATCTTCGGTTCCTTTCCCCCCATGTGTTTTGTCAAGGTATCAGATCCAACCACCCACACGAGAAGGTAAGATTAATGGAGGTCAGGAGTGTGGAATCATTGCTCTGAGGGATAAATAGAAAATATCACTGTAGTCCAAAAGTTATGGATTTGAGTCAACTGATGATGCAATGGCTTCTTGAAGGTGTGTCCCATTTTATAGGTGGCATTTTTAACCACTATTCTCATGTGTCGTAAATTTGAATTGAAGACCACTAAGACAATAAAGATGACACTAATGATAAGGAAACCTGGTGGTGGAATAGTAAAGTGCAGGAAGTTATCCTGAGGAAAAGGCTGGCCAATAAGACATGGGACAGTGAGAGGACTGAAAAGAATAGACAGGAATATAAAGATATGCAATGCAGGGCAATGAGGGAGGTAGTAAAGGCAAAACAGAAGACACAACGACACCTGTAGAAAGAAGTATGACTTCTACCAGAGGTGACTATGAGCAGCATTATGGTTTCATGCCAAGAAAGAGCACCTCAGAGGTCATCTTTGCTTTGAGGATGCTGATGGAGAAGTACAGAGAAGGTCAGAAAGAACTCGATTGTGTCTTTGTGGATTTGGAAAAAGCATATGACAGGTGCCGAGGGAGGAGGCATCGCATGAGGAAATTTGTAGTGACAAAGAAGTATGTTAGACTAGACTGCAGGACAGTGGTGAGATGTCAGAGTCAGAGAGAGTCAGAGTCAGAGTTTCTTTATTGTCATTCGCACCTCATGTGGTACATGTGGTGGAGCGAAATTATGTACACGGGGTCCCAGTTACATCCAACAATAAAATGTTTAAGAAAAACAGTAATAACATCTAAGATATGAACTAAGAAAAACATCAACTAAATATACACTAAGCACTCATAACATAAAACATTGAACATCAGCACAAACATGAACATGAGTTCGTGAGCAGATGTGCACGCATGAACACATCAACATTGAAACAGATCAGCAGCAACATGAACATGTGCTGTAGGAGTGACAGATAGCTTCAAGGTTGAGGTGGGAGTGCATCAAGGATCAGCTCTGAGCCCCTTCTTGTTTGCTCTGGTGATGGACCGACTAACTGATGAGGTCAGGCAGGAATTCTCAGGCAGGAATTCCCATGGACTATGATGTTTGCAGATGACATTGTGATCTGTGGTGAGAACAAGGAACGTGTGGAAGAGAACTTTGAGAGGTGGAGGTATGCACTTGAAAGAAGTGAAATGAAAGTCAGCCGTAGTAAGACAGAGTACATGTGTGTGAATGAGAGGGAGGCTGGTGGAACAGTGAGGTCACAAACATGTAGGACTTCAAGGACTTGGGGTCCACTATCCAGGAAAATGGGGAATGTGGTAAAGAGGTGAAAAAGAGAGTTCAGGCAGGATGGAGAAGTTTCAGGAAAAAGACAAAGAGATCTATGGATGCAGTTAGAGAGGACATGGAGGTGGGGTGAGGACAGAGGAGTCAGGGGACAGAGTGAGATGGAGGAGGAGGTCTCGCTATGGAGACCCCCTGAAGAAGAGCAACTGTAAGAAGAAGTGGTCACACTGTGATAAAAAACAATTCTGCAGTGACAAAGGATGTTTTATTGTCAGATCACATCATGTAAATTCAGGCAGTTTGTTCTCACATTTATTAATAATAATAATAATAATGATGTCATCACAATGTCATCACTGTATGTTTCCATACAATGGTGAAATTAGTCTCTGCATTTAACCCATCCACCACCAGGTAAAAATGAAAATGTGTCAGAGATCTGTCAGAAAATCTGATGCATTGTAATCTAAGGAATTTTGTTGGGGGGGGGGGGGGGTTCACAGAGGATAACTGAATATGAACATTATTACTTGGCTGTTCTTCAAGTCCCAAAATACAGCCTACAATTAAAGTTTAATTCTGCCTTCAATTCTCTCTGGGAAAACAATTAGTCAGGCGCAGCAGACTCCTTCTCAAGTTGTATTTCAGAGTAATTGCAGCAGCATCACCGATAACTGTCAGCTCAGCCTTCAAAAGAAAGAAAACATTAAACATAAAGACTGCTAAACAAGAAGAACAATGACATTAGTTCAGAAGATCAGAAGAGATTTCAGCCAAAGATGGTAGGAAGAGGAAGGAGGTGCAGTGGAAGGGTTGGGGGAAAGGAATTGAATAAAAGGTGAAGAACAGAGAGGAGAGAAAAGTAAAGAACAAGAAATTGAAGATGAGTAAGCAAAAGGTGGCTGAAAAAGTTGAGTAATTTACCCTCAAAGCCGAAGTAAAAGGCCAATCAATAGACTATCAAGGCTTTTAATCCATTTCTGGTGTCCCACTTACAGCCTCCACTGTGGTCAACTACATCAACCCATGAAGTGTGAAGCACAAAGAAGTGAATAAAACTGCTGAGTTTCATAAAGAGTCAAATAAAAAATGGTTTTCCTCAAGCCTTTTGGTCTTACAGTCTTGTATTCTTCTTACCTGCCTTTGTATGGACTAACAACTGAAAAACTTAACAATTAGTCTAGCAAGGCTTCTGGTGCTTACAAAACAGTTTCAGCTGAATTTGAATGTTTTAACATGAAAACACCTACTTTAAACTGACGTTGAACGTAAATATTACATCTACAATGCATAGTTCTGTTAGCATAGTGTCTGTGAGCCACATGTAGCATTTACTAGCATCTAAAGCAATCTTCCTTTTTATTCTATTTGACAACGTTTGGGATATTTTGTGCTATTAGAGCAGAAACAACAGTACATGGATTTGAGTCTTTTAAGCTGAACTGTTGTGAACATTTATAGTCGGAAGAGCCTTTAAAACATCTCTGGGGAGCTTCCAGCATTTTCAGAATGCTGCAGTGAAAGTTGTGATGAGAATTATAAGAAGTCATATTCCTACAAGATCAGCTTCTCTTCAACGTCTCCCTGGAAAATCTAGGATAAAATTCTCCTGACACACCAAGCTCCATCTAATATTAAAGATCTTTTTTGTTCTATATTTATATCCAACAGAGCACTTTGTTCTCACAGGGCAGGTTTACTTGAGGATCCTAGAGTCTCTAAAAGTGGAATGTGAGGCAGAGCTTTCAGCTGCTAAACTTTTTTAGTGAGGGAGCAGCTTCTAGGTTTGTTTCAGCTGTCCTCTCTGTACTTTTGAAATAAGACTTTAAATGTTCCTTATGATAAAGGGTATGACTGGTGCTGTATTAGTTGCTTAGGCTGCAGCTTCTGATTCTGCTATAGGATCCTTCATCATTCAAAAATAGTTTCTTCTCCACTTTTGTTACATACATACTCAGAATTATTAAATTTGCAGTTAAGTGATCCACAGGCAGGTGACATAATGGTTAGACTTGTCACCCTTCAGCAAGAAGGTTGCAGGATCACCTCCCTGCCGAAGGCCTCTATAGGAGTTTGCATGTTCTCCCCGCGCATGGGTTTCCTCTGGGTATTCTGGTTTCCTCCCACAGATCAATTAGTTGCATGTTAGGTTAACTAGTGACTCTAAGGCTACATCCACACTGCAGTTCTTAATTCTCAGTAAATAAATAAATTATGTGGTCGTTCACATCATCATTTAAAAGTGACCTCCATCAGACTTCAGGTGAACCGTTTACAGTTCTGACCTGAATGCACAGAAGAAAACGTGACGTCACGCGCAGCATGCTGTGTTGAAGGAAGCAAATATGAATGCTACACAGCTTTAAGTTGTGCAATCAGAACCAATTAAATTATTATCGAACGTGCTTGTTTGGTCCAGCGTGTAACTTTGCCTCTTGACAGCTTCTCCAGAGCAGCACTGTATTTTTGGAATGGGAGCGACGTAGTGGCGCTGCAAACAAACTCAAGTATCGATCACGTTGGTATCAAAACAGTTAAGACATTAACGTTAGCATCATCTGTCGGAGTGGATTCTCAGTCATCCGGGACATGGGAAATTAAAGGAACAAAGATGAAGCAACTGGACTTTTGTTCTGCAGCTGAAGACATGCGGAGTTCGAAGATTTAAACCGCACGAGGTCAGTATCATATTATTAATACTTGCATCGATCCGCTCACACCCACCTCAGTGATGTAAAGGTTGGATGAAATGTGACATGACCGTTCGGAGTGCAGTCGCTTTGAAAGACATATGTATCCAATTCGGTACCACATATGAAAAAGACGGGTCAGATATGAACTTTCTTTTATTTATTTTACCTTTGTCACGTTTAGACTGTCTTTTTTTTATTTTTTATGTGTCACATTTGCCTGCAGTGCGAACATACGGTAGTATAAATTATCCCTAGGTATGAGTGGGAGGGTGAATCGTTGTTTGTTTCTTTGTGTCTCTGTGATGGACCTGTGATGTGGTCGGGGCGTACTCTGCCTCCCACACAGTAACTGCTGGAGACAGGCACCATAGGTGGGTAAAGGAAATGTATAGATGGATGGAACATGTATGGTCTTTGCAGGGTCTTGGTCAAGTCTTAAATGCAGAGGACTACTTTACACATAACAGTGTGATGGGACTACACATCCAAAGTGAAACGTCTTTGTGAATGCAGATCGACATCCTGAATGAAGATTGGAGGAGTGTGTTGGCAGCTTATGTGCACGGGCGTGGTTTTGTTGCCAATAACTTAAAACATGCCTACACACAGAAACCACCTTGTGCTTATGGGATGCCCATAGAGAAAATCAAACAAACAAAAAACATAGTTTTCAGCGTGATCTTGAAGATCAGTGAAACGCAAGTTCTCAGACTGTTCAACCATGTGTTGTCTGTTGTATTTGTAATTTCAGGAATATCCCTCATAGATGTGTTGGGATTTAAACCAGATCTTTATCCCAGGAACACAACCTCCAAGTGCGCAGCAGCGTTTTGTCACTTATTCTACAGGTAAATAATATTAGGTGAGGTTCAGGGTGTGGGCGGCATTACAAAACACCCATAGTCTCTGTTCCCTTAATGAATTTAGAGCGATGCTGCTCCTCAGAGAACAACTGCTGAAGGCTGAATGTTGGCAGCAGCAGGAGGTGGAAATGAAAAGGAGACTTTCATTTATTCATCAGTTTTTTTTCTCCATACAGCAGTGTTTGCTCTCTGAGATCCTGCATCAGGAGCTGACTACATATCAGAGGAGAATCAGCTGGATGCTTCCACAGCGATCCTGGAGATCATCCTCATGTAACAGCCACGAAGCACTTTTCCTTTAAAAATATATATTTTCTTCATTTTTACACCTCTTTTCAGTCTAGTAAGATCAAGTTAGTTTGATATGATGCACGTTGTACCTTTGTGCTCTGCAGGGACATGGACTCAACACATGCTGTATAATTCTGTCTTAACAGTTTCTGTGAATTTTTTCGGCACTTGCAGTTTGTGGAAGTTCTGCTAAGTGCTAATGTCCTGCTGGGAACCAGTGGGTGGGAAAAAAAAGAAGAGGCTTTAAACTGACAGAACTCTTACTTTGCATTTATGCAAGAATACTGCAGACGTGCTAAAATAACCAGTGGCATGCAACAGTTTGGGCAAATTGTTAACCTGCTGTGAATAACTACGTGGGCACAAGACGACCTGATTTCTAAACTCCACAATGAGACAAGAAAATTGTTAATTTTGCCGTTTTTAACCAATTATGGTCTGATAATACTCATGTGACTTCCATTTCTGATAAGAAAAGAACACCTCTAATCTAAACTGGTATAACCAAATGATCTAGTTTTCACATTTTATGTTTTTTTTTTTTTTTTAATAACTCCTTGCTGGTTTGAGAATTGCACTTTTTGGTAATGATCTCAGATCAAGATCATTTTTATATAGCAGATGAAAATTATTTTACAATACGGGTAGTTTGGGGAATTTTACTTTATAAGGATTGCAGTTGTTGTGCAACATGTGTATGCAATGCCAATAAAGATATATTCTAATCAATTCTATTATTTTTCTTAATTCAGTCAGATTTTTAGCAGGCAAGGCCATTTCTAAATTTCTTCACAGATTACCCCGTCGTGAAGCAAACACAGGGAATTAGAACTACACTCCATCTGTCTGTCCATCCACATTGTGAACATGATAACTTGAAAAATTAGTGAGGTAACGACTTCCATTTTGATGTGTGGCTATATTTAGGAGTAGGAACGTTTCCTTTCAAAAATTAGGTTGCTACTCAAAACACCACTGCCTTGTGGTGCAGACACAACAATCTCTCTCTGAACGTGGATAAGACAAAGGAGATTGTTGTGGACTTCAGGAAGTTGCACGTCCAGCATGCTCCTCTGACCATCAATGATACTACTGTGGAGAGAGTGAGCAGCACCAAGTTTCTGGGAGTGCACGTCTCAGAGGACCTGTCCTGGAGCAGGAACACTGCATCACTGGCCAAGAAGGCTCACCAGCGCCTCTACTTTCGCCGCAAGCTGAAAAGAGCTGGAGCTCCAACCCCCGTCATGTGCACCTTCTACAGGGGTGCCATAGAGAGTGTCCTGACCAGCTGCATCACGGTGTGGTTCGGTGCATGTACTGCATCCTGCCGCAAGACACTCCAGCGCATCGTGAGAGCAGCCGAGAAGATCGTCAGCACCTCCTTCCCCTCACTACATGACTTACACAGTACCCGCCTCACTCAGAAAGCCCTCTGCATGACGGGTGGTCCCACACACCCACTACACAGCTTCTTCAGCCTGCTGCCATCAGGGAGGAGACTGTGGGGTCTCCAGGCTCAAACTAGCAGACTGAGAGACAGCTCTGTTCATCAGGCAGTCAGGATGCTGAACTCTCTGCCTGCTCTGCCTCCCCTCCATCTTGTACCGTCTTAACACACACAACTTTCACACATTTCCACACAACACAAAAACTTTTAACACTGAACTCTGCATCATTAAAAAACGGGTTATACATTCAACACACGCTCGTGTGCTCATTCAATTTGCACTACTGTTTATATTCATACTACTGTTTATATTCACACTACTGTTTATATTCATACTATTGTTTATATTCATACTACTGTTTATATTCACACCACTGTTTATATTCACACTACTGTTTATATTCATACTACTGTTTATATTCACACCACTGTTTATATTCA
>NC_056506.1:46355789-46370487 GCF_014905685.2 Nematolebias whitei | reverse complement strand
TTTATATTCACACTACTGTTTATATTCACACTACTGTTTATATTCATTCTACTGTATATATTCATACTACTGTTTATATTCATACTACTGTTTATATCCACACTACTGTTGATATTACACTA
The DNA here is from genome assembly GCF_014905685.2 of Nematolebias whitei. Lineage (NCBI taxonomy): Eukaryota > Metazoa > Chordata > Actinopteri > Cyprinodontiformes > Rivulidae > Nematolebias > Nematolebias whitei. Next base: position 46,370,365 of record NC_056506.1, on the reverse strand, counting down.
CTGTTTATATATATAGATATTTTTACTAGCCTTATTGCATATGTCACTTTACATACACCATCATCAAGGACTTCATACATATACTTTGTACATTCACTTCATATGCTGCTTTGCCACTTACAAATGTCAATGTCAGGACCTTCACTTCATTTCATTTTATTTTATAGATAAACTTTTTAAAATATTTTTATACCGCCATACTACAATTTAAGACAGTATCATACTTTTATTATTTCATTTTATGCATATGTTTATTAAATTGTTTAATGTTAAATGGTTATTGTTGCACCAGGGGTCTGAGAGTAATGTAACTTCAATCCTGTGTATGCCCTGTACATATTGCAGTTTTGACAATAAAGTGACTTTGACTTTGACTACTTCATCAAAATCCAACATAGCTGCTGCCGTAAATATATATATGCCAATTCAAAACACCAAAGTTCATGCTCAATAATTCAGGTAAAAAAATCCAACAAAGTTAAGTCAGGTCCTCTGGATGGTTTCTTTTTTTTGTTGAAACGTTTCATCCTTCATCCAAAGGACTTCATCAGTCCAAGGAGCCACAACAAACAGTCCCACAAGCAGCACACTCACATAGTGGGCCAACCAGTTTGATGGTGATAAGATGGTTTCTGGAATCCGCCCTCTCCCCCGTCAACTCCTTTGAGGCAGCCATGGCCAAAGTAGTTCAAAACATCAAAGTTCATGCTCAGTAATCCAGGTAAAAAAAAATAATCAACAAAGTTAAGTCATTTCCTGTCAAGAAACCATCTTATCTCTATCAAACTGGTTGGCCCACTATGGGAGTGTGCTGCTTATGGGGCTGACTTGTTGTGCCTCTTCGGACTGATGAAGTCCTTTGGATGAAAGACGAAACATTTCAGAAAATAAAAAAAGAAACCGTCCAGAGGACCTGACAACTTTGTTGAATATATGTCAGTGTTTTTCCTACTGTAATTACCAGTTTACTTAGAGAAACTGTGAATGATACGTCAAAACCCTCAACCTTTGCTTCTTTTGGAAATCAACAGTAGATGTGGATTATTTTAGATCAGTAGATGTCTCGGTTGTCTCTATGTGATGGACTTGAGACCTGCCCAGGGTGTCCCCTGTCTCTCACATGATAACCTCTGGAGATTGGTAATAGTGTCTCTGTGACCCTTAAAAGCGCATCAGGCAACAACAACAACAACAACAACAACAACAACAAAACAGATGCAAAGATGAGAAGATTTTGTTTTCTAGAAGCCGTACTACACTACATCAGATACATTTGTTCCCGTGTTCTTGGCCTTCAGTAACTAAAAAAGAGCTCTACTATTCCCATGAACTATTTTAAGAATTAATTATAAACTAAGACAGCAGCTTTTAAACCCTTGTTCTTCTTTCTGATCAAATGTTTTTAATTTTCAATCGTTCTTCTCAGACGTACTCACAGCTGTTTACTGTCAGGACACTGATGAGACTAATTAATATATTTTTGACATTTGAACAACTTGGATTTTCAGAACTGTGACTGTAACACAAAACTAACAATGTAATTATGCTTTCAGACCTCAGTAAAAGTTTGGTTAATTTACTAAAACAATGTTTTATGCTCAACTTTGTGACTTCATGAAAACAAATAAAAACTAGACTAATAAAAAGTTTGCATTTAAAAACAGGAACTATAGTGTAACGTCTGGCACGACCGTTTTAATCTTGAAAACCTGCAAAACTTAAAATATTGGTGCAGGAAGTGCTTCTTTTAAATTCAAGTCTAACAAAGTATTTAACTTTAATAGTATGTTTTCAACCTTCTAAAATCTATCGAGGTTTTAATGATGCATTTCCATTGAAAAGTTGCTTTTAAATTCCAAAATTTGAGCAAAACAAGTGAAAACATCCGAGCAGAAAATCAAAGGTTACTGTGTGTGATGGATCAGGAGGACAACTGAAAACTCAAAAATCTAAATGGTCTTTAGTTTTACCTGCACATGTTTCACGTGGGGCGCCTTTGGTTTGTCTTGTAAGAGGTAATGAAACTCCAGGAAATGTCAGCCTCATTACAGAAAGGTGGCGTTAGAGCAGAACGTGTCGGGAAAGGGCAGCAGTCAAAATGAGCTCTTACAGTTTGACTGGAGAACCAGAGTGGTGTTCACTAACTGAAGCACCGAGTCAAATGTAACTTTAATGAATTACGGTCTGAGTTCTACCAAACTCAAAGAACATGATCCGTCCTCCTAAATGTTATGCGCAGACAGATTATACAGTATATTGTCACAGGATTCACAGTTCCTTCTTCAATCGGATCGAATAGAAAGCAGACAAAGACGAAGAATCACAATCTGAGCTCGTAAATCATCCGAGGACCGTGAGTCTTTTAACTTCTTATGAAGTAAAAATAGTTCAGATTGAAATCATCCAGTTGATTCTGGGCTCTGATGTTGAGATAAAGACGTGAAACCATATTTTTATTGTCAGCATTCCCACAGTTTTCATACGGACTCAAACATTGTCCACCTTTCCAGAACCCTCCTCGTATAAACCTTCGATACAAACAGAACCCGCAGGATAAAAACAATCAGTGCTTTCCAACAAAGTTAAGTCAGGTCCTCTGGATGGGTTCTTTGTGTTGAAACGTGTCGTCTTTCATCCAAAGGACTTCATCAGTCCAATGACACAACAAACTCATCTTATAAATGGCACCTTCACATAGTGGGTCTGAGCGCCATCAAACTGGTTGACTGGTTCTGATGGGAAGGTGGGACTGAGTTTGTTGCAGCTCCTCAGACAGTTACATTGTTACTATTTTTTCTTTAATTACTGCCATTGATTTTATTGTTAAGCACTTTGGTAATAGCTGCTATTTTTAAATGTGCTTTATAAATAAACTTGACTAGCCACTGTTTTGAAGTTTTCTGCTACCCTTTGGCTACTTTTAGCTGCTAGTTAGGCCTTCGCTACATTTAGCATGAAGCTAGTGCTTTGCCATTTTAAGCAAGCGTTCTTTTAGTTTTAGCTCATGCACTGCCACTATTTGCCTTAGCAGTTCAGTTTCACCTTTTTTTAACTTATATTAGCAAAGCTATCCTAACTAGAAAATTACCTTTTAGTTTTATAAATCCAGTGAGATTGTCTGTTAGTTGTGTTTACATTTGGACTCTGTGTCCGGCTCTTAAATAAAGCTTTGTCTCTTTGGGACTCTGATCCCGGTCTTTACCAGACTCACATTCACATCTTCATCCTCATGTCTCCTCTTCGAAACGTGACAAGAATAAACAACATATCAGACCCTGATGCTCACAGCAATTAAATCTTTATCTGCCTCGAGCCCCGTTAGCTTCACACGCATCACCAAACCCTCCTACTTACCATCTCTCCTGTTGAGTTTGGCGAAACCCGGCGCATGGCTGCTGGACAGCTGGGAGGAGCTCCTGAAGGACGACGGCGGCAGGTTGGACACCAGCGTGCCATCACACACCTCTGTCAATCAAGAGCACCACAGGAAAAAAAAAGGACTCAGTTATAAAAACTAGTTACTCCTTTAAAACGCATAAAAAGGCTTAATTGTAACAGCAGCTTTTTAACGTTATCGTGGATCTTACAACAGTTTGTCTTCTTGTTTGTGTCCACCCACAGGAGCTGCGGTTCATAAAACGTTTTATTTTCATGTAATTCATGCAAATGTATGTGCTCAATCTTTTGTCTGTTAGCAAAATATCTTATAAACTAGGGGAGAGATTTGATTAATAACCCTGGATCTACATCAACAACTAATTAAATTTTGGGATCAACTAAATTCAAGATGGCCACCATACGTAACTGACCGTAGCAAACAAGCATTTTCAGAAAAAATGAGCTAAAGTTTGGTGTGGTAGTAGCTGAGAGTTATCTCCAATTTATCCAACAATTTTCAGTCAGGTCTGGACAGTTTCTTTTTTTTTTTTTTTTTCTGAAATGTCCAGATGACATGACTGAAAATTGTTGGATTGTACACCTGGATTATTGAGCATGGACTTTTTTTGATCTCCAGTTTAAATTCTGAGCACTCACTAATGGCTCAAAACTTTGGCATAGAGGATGGCAGGTGATTAATTTGCTGAGTATTTTTTTAAATTCCTGCTTCAAAGGATGAGGATCTCATGCAGTTACTTGGTGAACAAACTGTACAGTGACTGGTCTGACAGAAGAGCTGACCGGTTGATTGTATCAGCGTAGATCTGGAACATGCTATTGCTAAAAACAAACATGTAGACGACGCTGATTATTCTTCACACAGCAGGCTGCCATGGTGGTACAAAACAAATTGGATGCAGAATGAAAATCAACTAAGTTTTGTGTCAAACTGCTGCTTTTCATGAAAAGCTGAACTCCAAAAAGACATTTAATGAGCATTTAATGCAGATTTGTTTTGCCAATAAATTGTATATTACAGTATTTCAAACATGATGCAACACATGTTGAATAGAAGTCATGATAATGTGAAATTTGTAGACAAAAAAAGAAGAATAAAATGATTGTTAATAAAAAAGGTTTTATTCTATTCTATATTCTATTCTAACTCAGCCTGATCAAGAAAGCTCATCAGAGACTCTACTTCCTCAGACGGCTGAGACGAGCTGGTCTGGGAAGCTCAGTCCTCACCTCCTTCTACATGTGTGCAGTGGAGAGCATCCTGTGCTCGAGCATCAATGTGTGGCATGGAGGCTGCACAGCTGCAGAAAGAAAAGCTTTGCAGAGAGTGGTGAAGGCTGCACAGAAATCTGTCGGAATCAGCCTCCCCACCATCACAAACATCTACACCTCCAGATGCAGGAAGAGGGCCACCTGCATCATGAAGGACCCCACTCACCCAGTACACACACTTTTTGCCCCACTCCCCTCAGGAAGGAGGTTAAGGAGCATTAAGTGTAGAACCACTAGACTGAGGAACAGCTTCTACCCTGAGGCTGTTAGACTCATGAATCTCTAACTAGAATAATCACTGTGAAAAACCATATCATGTTGCTGCTGATCTGTTTCATGTTGCTGCTGATCTGTTTCAATGTTGATGTGTTCATGCGTGCACATCTGCTCACAGACTCATGTTCATGTTTGTGCTGATGTTCAATGTTTTATGTTATGAGTGCTTAGTGTATATTTAGTTGATGTTTTTCTTAGTTCATATCTTCATATCTTAGTTCATATCCAACCAGACATCTACACCTCCAGATGCAGGAAGAGGGCCACCTGCATCATGAAGGACCCCACCCACCCAGCACACACACTTTTTGCCCCACTCCCCTCAGGAAGGAGGTTAAGGAGCATTAAATGTAGAACCACTAGACTGAGGAACAGCTTCTACCCTGAGGCTGTTAGACTCATGAATCTCTAACTAGAATAATCACTGTGAAAAACCATATCATGTTGCTGCTGATATGTTTCATGTTGCTGCTGATCTGTTTCAATGTTGATGTGTTCATGCGTGCACATCTGCTCACAGACTCATGTTCATGTTTGTGCTGATGTTCAATGTTTTATGTTATGAGTGCTTAGTGTATATTTAGTTGATGTTTTTCTTAGTTCATATCTTAGATGTCATTACTGTTTTTCTTATACATTTTATTGTTGGATGTAACTGGGACCCTGTGTACATAATTTCGCTCCACCACATGTACCACATGAGGTGCGAATGACAATAAAGAAACTCTGACTCTGATCTTAGATGTTATTACTGTTTTTCTTATACATTTTATTGTTGGATGTAACTGGGACCTTGTGTACATAATTTCGCTCCACCACATGTACCACATGAGGTGCGAATGACAATAAAGAAACTCTGACTCTGACTCTGATCAATGAGACGGTTCTTGCACTGCAATCTTTCCAATCAAAAATACAAAACATTAAGCTGTGGACTAACAAGGAGATTAAAACAAGTTATTTAAATACATAAAATTATGTACTAGTGAAGCGCGGTTTGAAAACTGTAACATAAAAATAATAAAAACTCTAAGTTTAGCAGCAAATCATACATTGTTTCCTAAATATGACACCTTTAGCTCCTTTGTTCTTTGAAGGAGGTAATGAAAGAAAAGTCAGCTCCATCTCAGCTGGGTGGCTTTAGTCCAACCAGTGTCAGAAAAGGTCAACAAAGAAAATGAGCTCTTTCAGCCTCGGCTGCAGCAGCTACAGTTTCATTTTGTCCTCAGACCACTTATGGAACTGGAGCAGTGAAGAAAACCTAAATTTTAACAAAACATGATCTAATATTGAGCCAAACTAAAAACAGAAAGTCAGTCACCGATTACGCAGCATATTTGTACAAGACTTATAAATTGCTGTTGGGAGTTCTTTTATGTACTTGAAAGTCTTATTAGTCAGCAAAAACAACAACCAGGATGAATTTATTTTTAAAAGTCTGCACTCTTCAACTCAGTAAGGACTGAGTCGGTGTTGAGGTTGGATGCCTCACAGTGGGGACTGAGGTTTAAAAATGAAATAGCTGACAGAAAACGAGTGACCAAAGAACAAAAGAGTAAAAACTGAAACCAGGAATTCTTGAAGGAATGAATATTGCCTTCTGCCTTGCATGTGAAAGTATAAAACTAAATTTATTTGTGCTGTTGGTGCTCAGAGTATCTGATGGGATGACTCTTAAACTAAACGTTGTATCAATATGAGTAAATTTGACCAAATTATACTTTTGTTTTTTATTAGCTTTGGTTAATTACCTGTGGTGGTCATTTTGACCCGGTTTGCACCAACCAATGGTAGATGCACATTCAATATTTACTTTGTGTGACTAAAACCCATTGCTTCATGACATATTTTGCTGTTGCTGCACCCACAATTTGCTGTAAGTGATCCTACAGGCAGTCTAAAGAGAAATACTTGGCTATACTGGACTTTAAATGTGTGTGGCCTGAGTTTAGTCCTGTAGAAGGGTGCGGTTTTATCATCTAGACTTTTGGTCTTGCACTCACATTTCTACAGGTCTTGCTAAAATTCTAGACCAAAAGCCCTAAGTACAAAACATGTACTTCTTGTGCACACCTGAACCAAGACAGGAGAACAGCTACGGCAGTAGGGGCGTTGCAACAGTAAGAAGCAGGAGCAACAAGCAGACACTGTACTATCGGCGTGGCTCAGAAGTGATGTTCGTCCATCGCATCGTGAAAATGACCATTGACGGTCAAGGTTTTACACTTGGTCTGGGTTTGTGTGTCCGGAGATGAGTTACCAGGCCAATCCGGGCGTGCAAGAACCTCCCACGGTGGGAAACCGTGCCTGCCCTGCTCACCAGTTTGTCTCCTCACCAGGTGTTTGGCATTTCTGTAATTTGTGTCACCCTTTAAATGTTTGAGTCTCCTGTTTCTCAGTAGTGGAGCATTAAATGTAATGGTTACACCGTCTCAGTCCCTCCTACGTCTAGCCTTCAGTGGGTTTTGTAAGTAGAGTTGCTGCCCTGTCAGCAGTTTTCATTTGGGTAATAAATCATTTTTGTTTTATTAACTGACTTTTCTCTGAGTCCTGCTTGCACCTTGGGTTTCAAGACAACCAGATTTGTGACACCCACATATGGAACATATGGTCGGTGCCTTCTGTTAAAGTAGTCACCACCCTCACTTTGCAAGACTTGCGTCTCCACATCTTCTGCACTCTTGAATGTAGCTTTAGCCTCAGATGTTCTACACAATACTTCACACTTGCTCTATGTGTGTGTCCTGCGAGTCAGAAGCATGTCTGACATTCTACTCTATGTGTAGAGAGCACAAAGCGCATGCAACACAAGAGGCAAGACTGCATGTGTATCTATGGGAAAGGAACCAATCTGTGGCATATAGCATCGTAGAAAGGAAGGAAACTGGAGTGTCAGAAATGTATAGGCTGATGATAGAAGCTGAGGAACATCACAAAGCAATACTAGCGTTACTAAACCAGGAACACTAAGGTCCGAACTTGAGGCGTTGGTGTGAACACCCATAGATTTAACAACAGACATGGCACACCCTGCTCAACCTGTACTTCACAAGTACTTTGTGCATATACTATTTCTCAACGTATCCATCTGTGATTAAGCTAACAATCTGAGATTTAAACACTAAAGGTGGGGGGAGTGGTGGCGCAGAGGTTAGAAGATGGGCTTGTGATTGGAAAGTCGCAGGTTCAACTCCCGGTACCATCGACATCAAAATGTGGGTGGAAAAGGTGGAACACCCACACCTCCCTCCACCCTCATTCGCCCCACTCTGGGCCGCCGAGCAAGGCCCTTAACCCTCACCATCTGCTCCCTAAACAGGTCTCTCTTGAAAATGAGTTATCATGGCTCAATGAGACTACCTGTATAAATAAAGGGTCAACGGAAAAAAAAATGTGAGTGAGGTACTAGCAATTGTGTGATAGCCCACCTTTAACGATGGCAGGTCACATGTAAAGGTCGTATCAAATCAACTGTTTCTGTAAAATCAGACCTTTCTAAAACAACACATTTGTATTCTGGTTAGGATGAAATAAGTCCATCTATCCGTTTGTCCATCCATCCATCCATCCATCCATCCATCCATTATCTTTACCCACTTCTTCCTTTTCAGGTTGCGGGGGTCACTGGTGCCCATGTCCAGCAGTCACTGTGTGAGAGGCGGGGGGACACCCTGGACGAGTCCATCACAGGGACACATAAAGACAAACAACCATTCACTCTCTCACTCACACTTATGGGCAGCTGTGGCTGAGTGGTTAGAGCAGTCGTCCCCCAACGTAAGAGTCGGAGGTTTGATTCCACCTGAAGTCGCATGCTTAAGTGTCCCTGGGCAAGACACTGAACCCCTCACTGCCTCAGATGTGTGTCCTATTGGTGTATGAATGTGATCTAAAGCTCTGATTAGTCTTTGTATAGATCTAGTAGAGTGCTGTATGAATGGGTATAAGAGGTCACAGATTGTGTTGTTTAGAGCTTTGAGTGCCTTGATAAGATCGAAAGGTGCTCTAAGTACAGTCCATTTACCATTTACTCACACCAAGGGACAATTTAGAGTTACCAATCAGCCTAATATGCATGTTTTTGGTCTGTGGGAGGAAACCAGAGTACCGGGAGAAAACCCACACATGCACGAAAAGAACATGCAAACTCCGTCCAGCCCCCCCCCCCCCCCCCGGCTAGGATTTGATCCAGCGACCTTCTCGCTCAGATGCGACAGCTCTACCCACAGAGGCCATGAAAGAAGTCAAAGAATATTTTAGCTCCAAGAAGCCTTTCTGAGAACCAGAGAGAAAGTTTCAAGTTTAATGTTAGCTGAGTGAAAACAAGCCTCTACAGTAGCACTAAGTTTGTTTATTTCCCAGCAGCAGTTTCTCTTCTCTTAGCATGAATATAAACACTTTTGTGGTTTAAAGTGATAAAAGTGAAGACATCGCTGTGTCTGACGCAGCTTGAGAGGGATTATTCTCCGACTCCGAGCTGGTTAGAAAAGCAGTCAAGTTGTTAAAAGCAGCAGGATGTGAGTTCAGAGATGCTGAGAGGTGAGAGCCCTTCATCTCTCAACGATCAGATATTCAGAGAAAAAGACGGTTTATTTAGACGGGTTTGGATATTTTCCTTCTAAAGCCTTTAATCTGTGAATATTATGACAAGATGAGAGGGAGAGTAATGATTCAGGAGCAGGTTTAATGTTCCCTGGGTGGAAACAGGTCTTTCAGCTGTAATGGCACCATATTACATGAATGAATGGTGTAATGATGTCCAGTTGGAAAAGTAAATGGGGTCATTTTGCTTCAGTGGATAAATGAATGCTGCAATCAAGTCATGTAAAGATGAATGGTGTCCTCGTTGCATTATTACAGGCTGATGGAGATGAATCAAGGATGATTGAGGAATGATTGCCAGGAATAAAAACATTATATGTTGGGTTTTATGCAATCTGTGTTGCTATTTAGGTTTGTTTTTAGTATTTTGTCTTCCTACTTATTCAGCTGCCACCAACATGAACGTTTTATGTGATCATATTTAAACTGTTCTCTGTGTAATTGCATAACAACTAAACACAAAGACGGATGAGCATCAGCATTAGGATCTTTTGTTTTTCCTCTCTCACTCCACTAAGCTAACGCTGCCTCTATCCATCGCCTCTCATTTAATGGGTGTTGTTCTGCACTTCTGCAACAAGAGCCAATTACCAAGATTCGTGCTGCAGTCCGATTCGGGCTCTCAACTCTGACAACAAAGCTTTAGCTTTGATTATTCTGTCAACATCAGCACCCTTCATCCTAACACCAGTCCTCATCGGCTCCCTGAAACCCACCACTGCCTGAGAAGTTTACTTGTTGACGAATAACGGCACAGTCGTTACCAGTTTTCATGCAGAATTTATGGTTTAGTTTAATTTCCCAATAGAAGTGGATTATTTATTTTTAGTTCAAGAAACGAAAACCTCTGAAAGGGAGAAATTTTCCCAACAAATACATTAGCAAAGGAAGTAATGAGCGCTTAAAATAAAGTGGATTTATACTTAAATTATGGGCATTTCATTCTTTTTGTGGCAATTTCTGACTTTCATTTTGAGAACTGGTAAGTGGATTGTATTTTTATAGCGCCTTTCTATTTTATCAAGACGCTCAAAGCGCTTTACACGACAATTTGTGCCTCATTCACCCATTCATCCAGCACTCTACTAGATTTCTACAAAGCTAATTGAACAAATCCTTCTAAAGAGACTAATCAGAGCTTTATCACATTAATACACTGATGGGACACACATCAGAGGCTATGAGGGGTTCAGAGCTCAGGGACACTTGGGCATGTGACTGCTGGTGGATTCAAACCCCCAACTCTTGAATTGGAGGACGCCTGCTCTAACCACTCAGCCACAGACGCACATGTATAAGGTTTAGACTAAAGGATGTTCTTAAATTTAGTGGCACGGATCGAGAATTTCAGCCTCTTTTCTACGATAAAACTATGAAACCCTTGAAAAAAGCAAAAGGTCGACGCTAAAGGGATTTTATTTTTAATGGACGTTGTTACCGCCACATCAGAAAAAGGAGGGAAACTTGCTGAGTTACTAGGAAGAAATAGCTCATTTAGAAATGGTAAAGTTACGTTGATTATTTTGTGATTCTACGATTAAATAATACATAACGCTGCTGGCAATAGATCCCAATATGATTCTCTGATTTTCTTCAGACCATTTACACCCAGTCAGCGAGTTTAAAACAAAGATGTTATCATTAAACATCTTGCTGTGCAGAAGTTGTGCTGCTCCTCATGAATTGCTAAAATATGATTTTGACTCTTTTAAATGCCAGTTGGTTATATAACAATCATCAGAGAAGTCTTTGGTCCTCTGCAGCTCCTCTAATGGTCTTTATCCCTGCAGGACTTGCCCCGACACACTCATTAAAGCAGGGGAGCTCTCAGAGAAAAAAGCAGGTGGATTACAGTAGTCTGAAGAGGCGAAATGAGAGGGACGCCTCTCCAAGCAGGAGTGCTGTAATCCCTGAGGAGATAATGTGTGGTGAGAACACAGCCTCGCTGAGGTAAAACTCAGAGCGAGGGCACTGTGAGGGAAAAATAAAAAGCACAGAGCTGTTCTCACCCGATCTTTGGCATTTTGGAGCCGACGTGTCTGACGCTGTGACCAGTGGAGCACAAACGCAGACAGCTCAGAGGAAAATGGAGCTAAATGTTGAATACCTGCTGGCCTTTGCAGGCAATGAACCTCAGCAGCGACCCTGGCTGCTGAATCCAGAGCCTCTCTGAATATTAAAATCCCAATTCTGTTTATCAAACGGACACTTTTACACCTGATGTATACAAGTCTGCCTTCCAGCTTCCAGCTAACAAAACATTTATATCTTGCAAAAAATCTTGCATGAAAAAAGAAAATTAATTTGTATGCATCCTTTATGATTATCTATTGTTGTTGTCCACTGTTGTCATCACTCTTTGTAAAAAATCAGGTCTCTCTTGTAAATGAGTCCCCGAGGCTCAATGGGACTAACCTGTATAAATAAAGGTTGAATGAATGAATGAAATTTAAAAACTTACTATTTATTTAAAAACCAAAAAAGTTCACGCTCAATAATCCAGGTATACAATCCAACAATTTTCAGTCAGGTCATCTGGACAGTTTCTTTTTTTTGCTGAAACGTTTCACTTTCCATCCAGAAGGCTTCATCAGTCAAGGAAACACACAACACAAAACTGATTAATCCCCCAAACAGCTTACTCCAAAGTGGAACAAACCAGTTATATTGGTGCTAAGATGGTGTCTTTGGCATGCCCCCTCCTCTTGTGCCGACCCTCTTCCTCGTCAACAGCTCGAGGTCTGGCTCGGCCAGAAGCTAATGATGTTTGGGGGGCCATGGCAGAGAAAAGTTTGGGAACCCCTGGGTTAGGAGACAGCATAGGCTCTATATTATATATATAATAAAGTAAGTTGATGCTTTAAACTGTAAACACAAGGATGATGAGTACAAAAGCAAGAACATAATCATTTTGTTGACCGATGATGAAGTAGAACTTGCATCCCATTAAACTACAAGACCCAGATCTCTGCCAGTCAACTTTGGGGCTTTTTAAGACCTTTTTTAATTCTATCTTGAATGCAAATTAAGATTGAAATGACTATAAATCTAGACAATGGTTGGGGGATTGTGCTGTGTTTGTCTGTTGAACATAAAGTGATACTGAGTGCTCTCTGGTTCAACAGCTGTTTGTAGAGGTGCAGTTATTTGGTTGGAAACATCAAACTAAAACAGACACCTACCAAAAATGTAAGGGGAAGTCTGAGATTGTCATCACTCTATATGTTCCCATACAATTAGTTCTCTGCATTTAACCCATCACACGTGAGATACACTCAGGTGGAGCAGTGGGCAGCTACGTAAGCGCCATGGGAAAAATTAGGGATTAGGGGTCTTAGAGACACCACGACATGTGGGAATGGCTGGGAGTCGAACAAAGACTTTCTGGTCCCCAGTCGGCTGCCCTGCCTCTACCCCATCTCATCCCCCAGGTAAGGTCTCGTTGCTGAAAAATGACAGAAAATTTGATTTTTAAAACAAAAACATACTGAAAAAAATATGCAGAAATATAAAAAAAAAACCTGTTTCTGTTGCCAGTGAGACAAAAAAATGTGGGCAGAGAGAAACGAAGGCAGTATATTGACATTTGATTGATGGGAAATGTTTTTTCGGTCGAGTCAAATCTCTGCCTGGACATCCATCACTCAGCCTCCTGACATTTCTTCAGCTCCGACACTGTCAAGTTTATCGTTTTGCTGATGTGAAAAATAGCAATTCTGAGTGAATTATAAAGTCTAGAAGAAGTTTTTCAAACTATCCGAGGTGGTTTGGTGCCTAAAACATTTAATCAGCCCTGAAATGGCAGGCTGCCCTCACAGACAGGGAGGAAGACTTGTTCACGTGATTCTTCGCTGACGTGCCCACAGACTCCACGATGAACCGGGAAACCCTGAATACTGATGAGCTCCATCCATCACCCTGCAAAGAGCCGCGAACACAAAGTTCTGCATTAAGGAGCCCTAAAAGCTCCACAAACAGAGTTCAGTGCTTCTCAGTTTACAAAACTGTAAGCAGGATCATGAGACTCGGAACACGGTTTTCTTTTTGTGTTTGCTTTTGAGCAACGACAAATCCTCAGTCTGGTTTATTTAGTCCACATAGATCCCAGTCTCTTCGTCTCTGAACGATACAGCAAAAACACTAAAGCGTTAAAAACAGAACATCGACCGAAGCGTGACTCGTTAGATTTCTGAAACTAAGGAACTCAGATAAAAGATAACTCTGTTACTTCCACACTGAATTTAAGCTCAATGTCTGTAAAGCTGGTTGAATTACAACCATTTCTGTTTTCTAAAGTCTGCTGGTTGTAGCAGCCATCTTGAACTGGGTTGCTGAGTTCTAGAGATAAATATTGTTAATATTTCCTGTAAGTTCCAATAAAACGCATCCAGTGGTTCATGAAATATTTTGCTAACAGACAAGACAGTGATGACTCTAATTAGTTAATGGCAAAGGTGTAAACAAAGCTTTTGAGCAATTTGTTAGAGCTCAAAATGTTTGTTGGGGATTAGTATCAGCTACTGTCACACCAAATATTAGGGTCATTTAGTTAAAATTGACCGAGTTACGGCCATTTTGAGGATATCATTTATATGTCAACTGGCTGTGGCAGCCATCTTGAATTGAGATGACGCCAATTGTTAATTACATATATTGTAGATGTGCATCCAATTATTATTTTCTGCAAGTTTCATTAAATTTTTCCAGTGGTTCATGAGACAAAGACCTGCATAAAGATGTCCAAAGATACTGCTCACCACTGAAGGTGACATTCAGACAATAACTGACATATGATGCAAAATCATCCTCCCCAGGAGAAAGAACAACTCAAATAATCCTTAAATGCTCAAATTAATATGACCATCATGCTCATGATGAGTGGATGAAACTTCTTGTTTCACACGGTGACTGACCTTTTTCTTAGAAGTGAGGGTCAAATCGAAGATCCCTCGAAAAGCAAATTTCCATTTCATCCATCCATCCATCCATCCATCCATCCATCCATCCATCCATCCATCCATCCATCCATC
>NC_056506.1:46355279-46355389 GCF_014905685.2 Nematolebias whitei | reverse complement strand
CTGCTGATCTGTTTCATGTTTCTGCTGATCTGTTTCATGTTTCTGCTGATCTGTTTCATGTTGCTGCTGATCTGTTTCATGTTTCTGCTGATCTGTTTCATGTTTCTGCT
>NC_056506.1:46339472-46355269 GCF_014905685.2 Nematolebias whitei | reverse complement strand
CTGCTGATCTGTTTCATGTTTCTGCTGATCTGTTTCATGTTTCTGCTTATCTGTTTCATGTTTCTGCTGATCTGTTTCATGTTTCTGCTATCTGTTTCATGTTGCTGCTGATCTGTTTCATGTTTCTGCTGATCTGTTTCATGTTGCTGCTGATCTGTTTCATGTTGCTGTGTTCATGCGTGCTCATCTGCTCACACAGACTCATGTTCGTGCTGCTGTTCAGCGTAATGTTTTTATGCTGTTAGTGCTTAGTGTATATTTAGTTGATGTTTTTCTTAGTTCATATCTTAGATCTTATTACTGTTTTTCTTTTACATTTTATTGTTTTATGTAACTGGGACCCTGTGTATATAACAATAAAGAATATCTGAAGCTGAACTCTAAGGCTGAGCCCGGCCACCCTGTGAAGGAAGCCCATTTCGGTTGCGTATATCCAGGATCTCGTTCTTTCGCTCATGATCCAAACCTCGTGACCACAGGTGAGGGTTGGAGAGAGCAGTAAATCGAGAACTTTGCCTTTCGACTCAGCTCTCTTTTCACCACGACAGACAGAAACAACGCCATCGTTACTGATGACGAGGCCCCAATCCGTCGATCCTTCTCCCGCTCCATCGCATCATCACTCATGAACAAGACGCCCAGATACCAACTCCTCTACCCGAGGTCAACTCTCTCCCCCGACCCCCGTACTTTCCATTATAATAAATATACATTTCTACAGTTTTAAACCCGTTTTTCCAAAGTTGTTTTTGTTGAGTTTCCTCTCTTAAACACAACTAGATGGTAAACTGTTTGTCGCTGCTCAGAGGCTCTAGTTCAGTTGTAAAACCTCAATACTTCCAGTCTGACCTTCTCCTCCTTCCTGACAGGCTTTTTCTCAGGAGAGCTGACACCTTTGGCCCGATAACAGTCGGCCTGTCTGACAGCTACTAAACCGAGAGGCTCAGCACTTTCAGGCTGCGAGTAACAACAATACTTGTTTTTCATTCCCTGCTCTGCATCCAGAGGGCAAACGCACTCTCTGCTGGTCTTTAGCACGTATCCCGCTAAAAATAAAAAAAGCAGAAAATAAGCAGATTAACTGTATGAACATGAAAATTCAGTAAACGTAAAAAAAAAAAAAAAATCTTATTGTGAAGCGTCACACTGATCAGAGACGTGTGCGTCTTGTGTGGGAGACAAACATCAACCAAGTGATATGATCAAAACAACACGACGCGTCACTGCTGCTATCTGAAATCTCTTCATCCTCAAACTGCCAGGCGTAACTGGCAGAGAAGCCAAGAGACACGACGTTCACTTGTGTTCGCTTTGAACGCCGCAGAAGCACACAACAGTCCGTGAATTATGATGCCAGGAATATGCAGATTTAAGGCTGTCAGCTGGATCACCCAATCACTCTGGAGGGATTCATGTGCAGTAAAATATCTGCTAATTCACCAGCTGCAGCAAGTAAACGCTGCGATTTAACATAAATTTCTCTTAATAGAGGGCAGCAAGCCAACAAGACTCTGTGGGGGGAGACAAAAAAATGGTTTAGTGCAAAGTCTGTTTTTTATTCAAATGAATTACAAAGCTACAGAACGTCCACATCACTCGAGCCCCTCTGAAAATGTAATTTGTTTCAAAAAAGAAAACACTGAATTGGATGCTGGGGATTCATAAAAATTGAAAACTCTGCATTGCAGCAGGAGAAAAAAAAAAAAAAGCTTGTACCACAAACTATTTTTATGCAAATGAGAGCCGGGACAGCACAGTGTGTTTCTGAGGGGTCTGCAGCCATCAATAAAATGCTTTTAGAGCAACGTGAAACCAGATCCAGGATTGTTCTGTGTTTCATTTTCTTCTACCCTAATTTAGTATTTGTTAAAGCCTCGGTGATCATTTACACACAGTAAGTAAACAACATAAATGGTTGATTAACTTGTACAAATTTTAGCTCATTCACCCTCTTCTACTTGAAATAAGCATTGTCAAACTTCTATATTTGGTTCATTGGTACTGAGATAAGGAAACCGTAATAAGCAGGTGACTGAAGCCAATTTGTATTTCCTGAGTGACAAATGCTGTCGTTTTGTCAAACCTGCAAAGGAGAAAACAAAGTGTTTGATAGTGTGAGAATAAAAAAAAATCAGAATAAATCAAGAGGATCTGTTTACAGACAGAAAGACCTGAGACTTAAAGAAGTGGTTCAGATCTTTTGAAGGAAGTCTCTGTAGAGAGGATGTGAACAATAGGCCTGTCACGATAAATTTTGCTGGGCGATTAATCGTCCCAGAAATTATTGTGATAAACGATAATATTGTTTGAAATTTAAGAAGAAATGTTGAATTTGTTTTGCGTGTAGTACCTTTTTTGACCACCAGATGACAGTTTGAACCGAAGGATGGATAGTGAGGGAGCAAGCAGCGTGTCTCTTTAAGGAAAATGGGAGGGAGGCGCCTTGACATGACATGAGCTGTCTCGCTTCGATTCTCAAAATGGCGGACGCTCTGTGTGGTTTGAGCTCTTTAGCATAGCATTTTTCACACAAAGTTTTTAATAAAAATTTTTAAAAATCAATAAACAAGTGCTCAGCTTCTTTATGCAGAAAAAAAAAACTTTTTACACAAAGGCACGGGTTTTAACTGTGAATTTTGGAGCTTCGACAAGACGGGAGACAAGGTCGGCCAGTTAGCTTAGCTTGTAGATTAGCTTCTCAGCTTAGCTGATTTTAATGATCTAAAAACGTGATTTTAGACGGTTAAAATGGATTTTAAAGAGAAAAGAGAAATGGAGGGGTCAGTGAAGAATCAGTGTCTTCAGAAGAAAGAGAGAGACACGAAGAAACGATAAAGCCGATAAATGAAAACGAGGTTGATCATTTTAATTTATCATGCGATTAATTGATTATCGAGACAGGCCTAGTGAACAATTAACATCTTACCTGTTTTAGGTAGTTTTTGAACAATTTCAGTTCTGAGTAACAGAGTTTAACTCTGACCAGACTGACGAGCTAATGGCTAGTCTGAGAGAAACCAAGACCTGTTGTCTTGATACAGCTCCAGTCTACAGCTGGTTGATGAAATTATTTTATAAACCGTTACACACCTTATTTTCTGCATTGCATGGATATATTCTGACAGTACTATTATGATATTCTTCATGAAACTACTCCAGGTTGGATGTCCTGAAGTCTGAAGTCCAAGTAATACATAAATAATTGAGTAATGCTAAACTAATCAGAAGAATCAGAATCAGCTTTACTCAAATTAGTTATTAGCTCATCAAGACATTCAGGTTAAAACTATCTCTACAAACTGAGGTGACTGTGGGAGTTATCTACAACAGGTAAGATGTTAACTCTACATAACACAGAGCCATATATCAAAAGCTTTGAAGTATATATTTATATATTTAATACTAAAGAGGCTGAGTTAAGTTTAAGAATGGATCATGGTTTGCCTTAAAATACACATTTTCATGAATAAATTTATAAAGCTCTTTTTAAGTTATGCTGGTGACAAAGCGATTTTAGTCAAAGTCAAAATGACCTGGGTTTAGCGACAAGGAGACTTTGAGTAAAGAGGAAAAGAGTCAGAATCAACCTGCCAACTCTCCAACTGGCAGTTTACCACTCTTCCTCCCGAACCACAGCTGCTTCAGTGTAACTGCATGTTAAAAAATATGCGCAATATTAAACAACTGGCGATGTGCGATAATATTGTTTAATAATGAGAGGACAATATTGTTTATGATAACCTCATGTGTTCCTCCCGCCACACTTTCTCCTGCCATCAGAATTATTAAAACCACGAGTCCTTTAGATTGACCAAATCCATTATTAGCATGCAGAACATGAAATACTTGAATTATAACAGTCTAGGATTTATTGCAGTCCAAGCAGTCCTTTACGATATTGATAATGTACTTTCTAATACTGTGATGATAATACATTTTTGATACTTTGTGCAGCCCGACCAAACAGTTCTGAACATGTGATGGTGTTTTTTTTACTCTTTTTGGCATAAACTGAACTCAACCCTTGAAAATACACAAATGACCAAAACCCTCTTATTTTTTCCTGATGCGTGCTCAACAATTCAGGTAGAAAAATCTAGAAACGTTAAATCTGGTCCTCTGTCCAGAGGACCAGATTTAACTTTTTAAGACCTCTTATTTTTTGTTTGTTTCTTTTTTGGGTGGCACGGTGGCTCAGTTGGTACAGCTGTTGCCTCACAGAGAGAAGGTCACCAGATCAAATCATGGGCAAGGAACTTTCTGGGTGGAGTTGCATGTTCTCACCGTGCATGCGTGGGTGTCCTCTGAGTACAAACGGTTGTTTGTCTTGTTCGTCTTTTTGGGTCCCTGTGATGGACTGGAGACCTGTCCAGGGTAGAGTTGCATTCGGGCTCAAAAAATCCGACACGACCGGGCCCCGGCCCGTAGCTATCATTTCCGAACCCCACCCAACCTAACAAATTAATAGTAATTACAGGTCTGAACCACCTTTTTACCTCTTTCAAGGCCGGTCAGCACACGGTCAAATGGCCACGTGCGGCTGGTGAAAATATGGCAAGCCATGTTGCCATATAATTGGACTGTCAGCAACGTGCGTCCGCTGATGCAATCAAAAGCCCGACACCGACCCGGCCCACACGTTATTATGGCCTGGCCCTAATCTGGGTCGGGTTCTGTGTTCGGGTTAGAAATGACAGCTCTAGTCCAGGGTGTCCCCCACCCCTTGCACAATGACTGCGCTGGACGTGGGCACCAGTGACTCCTGCGACCTGAAAAGGAAAAAGTGGGTAAATATAATAGATGGAAGTTATGCTTTTAATATAATGTCCCTGAAATGTGATATAATAGGATGTATGTTGAGAAGAGTGGATTAAAGGACAATTTGTCAGACTGTTATACCAATAAGCTGCACAAGTGGCTCCACCAACAGCTCATTATCGACTGCATGAAAACAAAGCCACAGTGCATTTATTAATCAGTTTTTAGAACAAGTACAGCACACATCTATTAATATGAGCTGTTTAGAGACTTGGGATGAGTTCAGGTTGGAAACTCTTGTAAGAGGGGTGCATGTATGTAAAATAAGGTGCAGATTTTAGAACAGCCTCCTTACAACAACTGAGCCGCTCCTCAGAGACCCAGTACTGACACTGTTAAACCAAATAGCTAATTTTAGCCCTACAGAAGAGACATGAGCTGCTGTGACTGTGGGCTTGAATGAACGGTTGTTGTTTTTTTTGTGCGCTGCTGTTGCAGCATTTGCTAAATTCAACTCTACAGCCATACTCCCTCAGGAAACATTAAACATAAGTGCTCTTTAAAAAACTTCTCTGCATATAATTTGATGTTTCCCCATCTTACCCCATCTCTCTAACAATCCCAACTCAGCTTGCCCGGAGGCAGAAATACAAAAAGATCTCTGGGTTTCTTTGTTTAACAGAAGAATTCCTCGTTCTTCCGTGAATGAATGAGAACTACCGATGCAGAACTTTCTGCATTATAAACCTTCACAGGGCGGTGTAATGGGATCAAACAGGATAAAACTACAGACTCAAATTAGGGAACTGCTCAGTAATGAAGGACAACTTCCGTCACAGCTCTCCAGACACATCTTTCTAAGGATTTTAGAATTTCTGTCAAAGAACTACGGTAAGCGGTTTGCTGGAGACTCATCTGTCGAAGTTTGAATGTTACATTCTGTCCTCTGCACAATGACTCAAATGTCTCACCTATGTGACAGACAGACAGCAGAATGCTGTCCTGTCTTCTGGGAAATAAAAAGCTTTTTTAATAGCTTAAAACAATTCAAATAAATGTGTCTAATGCCTGCATGTAAGCTCATTTTGTAGAGTTCTGTACTGATAGTGCATGCATCATCCTTTTATATCGTGTACCCACTTTAACCTGTGCAGAGAGCTGTGTGCACCTCAGACACACTGGAGTCCACCATGGAGCCAACACGAGAAATGTACGAGACAAAAAAACAGCAGACAGCGATGCTCCATCGTGAAGTCACAATTAATTAGTAGAACAGAAGCTGGAGTACGTGGAGAAAACCAACGGGGTGCAGAACAACAATCTCCATACAGAAAGGTCTTTACAGCAGAGATTAGATTTGAAAACCTTCTAAATACAGCCTGTTGACCACAACACTGTACAGTGTTCAGTGCTGTCCTTCACACTGGATGATAACATGGTCTTTGCAGGATCCTGAAGAGGTCTTCAGACAGGTATTAAAATCACAGGAGCTACCACATTATCTGTGATCGAGTGTTCCAGCGAGTTTTAAGTGTGCACAAAAAGAAGTTGTGGACAGCTTGGCCTCATGCCCAGGCTACAAACTCCTCACACACAAACTGGGCTGGCAGCGTCCCGAGTAAGTTACTGCAACGCTCTCGGCTACAAGCATCGTGTCCCACTCATGTTACAACCAATCGGATCATGTCACGCTCTCACCAAACTATTCACGCTCCACATGACAAAAAAATACCACACCGTGCTCAGCTGTCCTTCATTGTTTTAAGTGTTGGTTCTCATCATGGTCAAACCTGCTGTCCGAGAATGAAAGAAGGGCGTGGTCAAAATTCTGCACAGAAAATGACTCCCTCTGCATCTTTTTATGCTGCTGATAACATGTTTGGTTCAGTGACCCCCAAGTTAGCAGACTGATGAGACACAGATTCCAAGGTAAAAAGGTAAGTGTGTTTATTTACAATGTGCTTGAAGAATTTGTTGCTGTGAGGGAAAGAGAAAATATAGTTACTTTCCAAGATATTTGATGATAGGAAACTGTTTGATGTTTATCGTCTTACTAACGGATGCTTGTAGGCAATGTTGGAGAAACGAGGTTCAAGGATTTCAGAGGAAGATGAAGACGTGATCGGGAAAGGTGAGTAATGTTGGAGAGGGTGACATGGTGAAGGTGCTCGGTGTTTGGTCCAGGATGATATTTGGCGTTTGCAGGAACAGGATGACAGCAGGGCGAGGTCAAGAGGGACGAGGAGGATTCAGGAGACACGGAGGAGCAGGAGCAACGTATCGTAATGTTTCAGCGTCGGATGAATGATTGTCAGGGGTTTAAGCACCCAGCAGAGAAGTCGTCAGGATTAGGTGCAGGTGTGGAAAGGTGGATGATTGAATGACAATCAGCTGTGGGGAAAGTGGTTATGGCTGAAAAACTAGGAATCCTACAGCTGAGTGTTTCCTCCTCCACAGAAAGGCTGAAACTGATGGTTGAAGCCCCGCACCATCCAATATATATATATATAAAAAAATATCTGAACATCATGAAAAGGTCATGAAAACAGCCTAGTACAGATGTGATACACAAGGCACTGCATTACCATTTTTTTTTTTTTGTTTTATTGGTGCATAGCTGCATCCTTAGGCAGTCCGGTAGTCATGTCAGGGCAGGGGGTGTGGGGTAGTGTTGTTGAAGAACCAGGATGGAAGAGAGTGTCTCAAAGAAGTGAAAACGAAAAGGAAGAAACCTTTTTGGTGAGTATTTGAATGTAGTCTTTAATTTAGAGGATCCCTGAACTTGCACCACGTTCTCCAAGGTCGTGGCAAACGTAGTGGCACTGTGATTGATGTGAAGGGGGTCTTAAGGCTAAACATGCCCCTAGATAAGGTGAAGTCTTCAGTAAGATCACAAACTCACTTTGTTTTTAATGTTTTCACTGTTATATAATAAAACCTAAACAGAAATTTTGAAAGGCTGACCTGTTCGCTCTCATTTTGTTGGTGTCTGATCCTGCAGGTGGATTTCATCATTTTGTTCTCTCATCTCATCTTCCTTACCAACTACTTTCAATTAATAAAGAGTTGGAGAAGCACAACCCATGGCTCTTAGCTAAATATGATTTGTGTTTTTGTTCATCTGTCTTTTAAACAGACAACCATCACCTAAAAACACTACCACAATGACTTCACAGCAAAATCTTCAGCTTGTTTTCTAACTTTGCTGCTCATAAAGTCAATGCCCTAGGTGCACAATGGCCTAGGGACCCATGCTTAGCCTGATGCTCTCAAGAGGTTCTATGCACGCTTTGAACACCCGAACAGATCACCCAGCACCAGACTCACCTCACCACCGGAAGTGGAGTTCCTCATCGTAACCTCAGCAGAAGTAAGGAGTGCCTTAACGAGGATTAATCCTCACAAAGCAACTGGTCCAGACAACATCCCGGGGCAGGTGCTGAAAGACTGTGCTGATCAGCTCTGCGAGGTGCTGGCCAACATCTTTAACTCCCTCCTCACCCTGGCAACTGTTCCCAGCTGCCTGAAGACTGCCACCATCATCCCAGTTCCTAAAAGTTCTACAGCGACTGGTCTGAATGACTACCGGCCAGTTGCCCTCATTCCAATAGTCGCTAAATGCTTCAAAAAACTGGTCATGACCCACATCAAAGCTACCATCAACGAGGACCCTCACCAATACACAGAACGCAAGAATCGATCGACAGAAGACACCATCTCTGTGGTCCACACTGCTCTCACCCACCTGGAGCAGAAGGACTCCTATGTCCATATGATCTTTGTGGACTGCACATCCGCCTTCATCACCATGATTCCCCAGACCCTGATGGACAAACTACTCACAGTAGGACTAAGCCCCTCCATTTGCAGCTCGGTCCTGGACTTCTTAACAAGAAGACTGCAGTCTGTGAGGATCCACAACTTCTCCTCATCCACCAAAACCCTCAGAACTGGCTCCTCTCAGGGATGTGTGTTGAGCCTCCTTCTGTTCACTCTGCTCACATATGACTATACACCTACCCATCAGGCTGTCATATTGTAAAGTTTGCAGATGATACAGTGGTGGTTGGATACATCACAAACAACAATAAGTCCAGCTACAGGCAGGAGGTGGAACACCTGGAGAGCTGGTGCAAGAAGAACAACCTTCACATCAATGTGAAGAAGATAAAGGAGATGATCATGGACTTCAGATGGAACAAACCCCCCAAGAGGATCTGCAGTGGGAGTGGTCTCCAGCTACAAGTATTTGGGGGTGCACCTGAATGACAACCTCAGCTGGGGCAACAACACCACCAGCCTGATGAAGAAAGCTCATCAGAGACGCTACTTCCTCAGACGGCTGAGACGAGCTGGTCTGGGAAGCTCAGTCCTCACCTCCTTCTACAGGTGTGCAGTGGAGAGCATCCTGTGCTCCAGCATCAACGTGTGGCATGAAGGCTGCACAGAAGATGTTGGAATCAGTCTCCCCACCATCACGGACATCTACACCTCCAGATGCAGGAAGAGGGCCACTTGCATCATGAAGGACCACACTCACCCAGCACACATACTTTTTGTCCCACTCCCCTCAGGTATGAGGTTGAGGAGCATTAAGTGTAGTGAGGAACAGCTTCTACCCTGAAGCTTTTAGACTCATAAATCCCTAATCAGGATTATCACTGTGGGAAAAAAAAATCTCTGTAAGGCCACTTTGATTGGTGATATGTGCTGCTGATTATCCATGCTGCTGATCTCATGCAGCTGATTTATTTCATATTGCTGTATTCATTCGTACTCATCTGCTCACACAGACTCTTGTTCATGCTGCTGTTGTTCGGTGTATTGTTTTGTACTATTAAGTGTTTAGCGTGTTTCTTAGTTTATATCTTAGATTCTTCTTATTATTTATTTTTACAATTTATATTTATGCTATTGTTTGATGTAACTGGGACCCTGTGTACACAATTTTGTTCCACCTCATGTACCACAGGTGATGTGAATGATAATAAAACCTACTTGAACTTGAATGTAAAGACTCGCAGTTTAAACTGTTAGCTCGATGAAGTTTAAGTTGGAAAAGAGTTTTGAATGCAAGTTTCTTGTTTTATTGCAAGTTCTTTTCTTTTTGAAACTCCTGCACTGACCCGACAATAACACATCTTTTCAGCCAACCTGACAAAAAATAAATAAAGAATTATAACTGATGTGACGGCTTCACGGTTGATAAACTGCCGTCCTTAGACTGAAGTAACACTCCAGTTCCTCTTCAGGAAGCTGCTGATGGTGTTGCTGGTGGTTATGGTGCCGAGGATTGCAGGTGGCATCGCTCCAAACCAGAATTACACACATTTGTTCTCTGCCTGACTAAAATTTAATCTTTTGCTGGGCCTTGAAGTGTTTTATCTTCAAGCTGATAATAAGACTCTATACAGAAATTCAATTTTTTTGGTGTTTGGTTGCTGGGGTGAGAATTTATCTCACTGTTACGATATAACAGATCGAGACCTAAACCTCCTGGAGCTGGAGTCCTCTCCTCCAGGAAACTCTTGTAATGTGATTTTTGTAATACGGCAAAGCAGATAATGACGTTAAGGACAAAGTCGGAGCTGTAATGGTAAGTTTCCAACTGCAAATAGTTCTCCAGGTAACATCTGCAGTTGTATAGTCAGGTTAGAGCCACGGATTAGGTTTTACATTTCACCGTTTTTTCATTACATTTCAACACCTACGTTTAATACATGCATCAATATTCAAAAGTTTAATACTTGTAAATAAACCAGTAACAAAACTTTTTTTTAACTTTCTCTTTATTAGCCACTATGTTTTATTGTGCATCAAGTTTTGAGCATAATGTTGTGTGACCTGATGAATGAAAGTCTGTTTGCTGCCTTTCCAGTCACCTCAACAACTCTGTAAAATAATGTCTGTTTCTTTAATAATCGGTGAACGCACCATCAGTTGTCTTTATGACGCAGGTCTGGAAGACAACATCGCTGGTTTTATGGCTATTAAAAATAGAAAATAGAAATGCTACCTGGAATTAAAAGGAGGCGGCAGCCAAGCTGTTTTCATTAAACCATAGAGTCAAAAACATATTAAAAAAAGCAAAAATAAACAAAAATATTAAGGTGGATAAAACCAGATGGATTTTTAATTTTTTTCAATTTACATTGTAATGAGTCTTTGCTGCCAACTAACTCAGGGCGTTTTTAAATTCTGTCAGCTGGTCATGTGATCTGTTACAAGTTCACAGTTTGCTTCATAAAGACTCTGTCAGAAATAAATATTATTCAACCACTTTAGTTTAAGCCAAACCGATCAAACCAGAATAAAGAAGCTGTTTGTTGATGTTTCCATTTCTCCAACGCAATACAATAATCTGAGAGAAACCCAATGATGCCATCTGCCTCGTGAACATCTGGACTCGCATCAGAGGAAATCAAATTTGTGAAGTTGTGCATAATGCAGCAGTTTTTACGCACAGTTCAGGATGTCAAATAAATAGAGTCGTTTATCATCAGGAACACTTAAAAAATATCTGGTGTCAAATTTTTGATGGAGTTAAATAATTTTTCATCCAACGTATCCATAACTTGCAGTTTCAAGTTAATAAAAACTAACCGCTGATAACTTCCCACAGATGACCCCTTGTTCAGAGGCAACCTGTAATAAAGAGAACAGTGAGAAAATGGTCAATGGAAGCTGAAGAAGCCCTGCGGGGTTGTTTTGAGGCTACAGACTGGGATGCACTGTGCCAGCCACAAGGAGAGGACATCAATGCCATGACTGAGTGTGCGACCGACTATATAAACTTCTGTGTAAACAACACCATCCCCACCAGAACAGTGAGATGCTTCCCCAATAACAAACCCTGGATCACCACTGACCTGAAGGAACTGCTAAACCAGAATAAAAGAGCCTTCAGGGAGGGAGACAGGGGATTATTGAGGAGCACACAGAAGAAACTAAGTCAAGATCAGAAACAACAAGGAGGTGTACAAGAAGAAGCTGGAGAGCAAGCTCCAGCAGAACAATATCAGAGAGGTGTGGTCAGGGATGAAGAAGATCACAAGCTTCAAGCAGAAAGAGGATCAGAAGGATGGGAGTGCCAATGAAATGAACACGTTCTTCAATAGGTTCAGTTCAGGAACAAGCTCAGCATCCTCCTCTCTTGCCCACAGCCAAACATACATACCACCCTCATTTGACCCAAGGCTGTCCTGTCACACCTGAAATACTGTATCTACCACCTCAGTCATGAACCATTGTTCTTCTACATGTTGGTCTTCAACCAAATCAGAAGATGCTGATACCTCCTTTGCCTCCCCCCTCTGCGTCTCCAGAAGTCAGGCGAGGAAGCAGCTGGAGCGACTGAACCAGAATAAGGCTGCAGGTCCAGATGGTGTCAGTCCCAGAGTCCTGAAGGTCTGTGCAGAGCTGCTCTGTGGGGTTCTGCAGCACCTCTTCAACCTTAGCCTGACCCAGGAGAAGCTTCCAGTGTTGTGGAAAACCTCCTGCCTTGTTCCAGTGCCAAAGAAACCTCACCCATCAGTCCTCAATGACTATAGACCTGTTGCCCTGACATCCCACATCACGAAGGTCCTAGAGAGACTTCTGCTGGCCCACCTGACTAAACAAACAAGCACATATCAGGACCCACTGCTGTTTGCTTATCAGCGTGGACTTGGAGTTGAAGATGCCATCATACACCTGCTTCAGCAAACTCACTGTCATCTAGAAAAGGCAGACAGCACTGTGAGAGTCATGTTCTTTGATTTCTCCAGTGCATTTAACACAATCCAGCCTGATTTGCTTTGTCAGAAACTCCAGAAGACTCAGGTGGAGGCCTCAACAATCACCTGGATCAAAGACTACCTGACAGACAGACCACATTTTGTGAGACTGAAGGGTTGTGTGTCTGACCAGGTGGTCAGTAGCTCAGGAGCACCACAGGGGACTGTACTCTCACCATTCCTTTTCACTCTGTACACCTCAGATTTCCAGTACAAAACAGACTCCTGTCATCTGCAGAAATAGTCTGATGACTCTGCAGTGGTCGGGTGTATCAGAGATGGACAAGAAGCTGAGTACAGGGAACTGGTGGACCGCTTTGTGGCATGGTGTGGAAACAATCATCTCATCTTGAATGTGAACAAAACAAAGGAGATGATTGTAGATTTCAGGAGTATCAGGAACAGATCCAATCCTATTTTCATCATGGGAGAAGAAGTGGAGGTGATGGAAAAGTATAAATACCTTGGGGTTCACCTGGACAACAGACTGGACTGGAAATGCAACAGCGAAGCCGTCTACAAGAAGGGACAGAGCAGACTGTACTTCTTGAGGAAGCTGAAGTCCTTCAACGTTTGCAGCAAGATGCTGCATATCTTCTATAAGTCTGTTGTAGAGAGCGCTGTCTCTTCTGCCATCATCTGCTTGGGGAGCAGTACCAGAGCAAGTGACTTCAAAAAGATCAACAAGCTCATAAAGAAGGCTGGATCAGTTCTGAGGACTCCTCTAGAACCTTTGGAGATGATTGTACAAAGAAGGATTCTTCATAAAATGAAGAACATTATAGACAACCCTCAACATCCTCTTCATCAGACTGTCATACAACAACAGAGTGTCTTCAGTCAGAGGCTTCTTCAGATCCGTTGTAGGACAGAACGCTACAAGAGATCCTTCCTGCCCACAGCCATCAGCATCTATAACAACTCTTTAATGAAACCAGGATGATGAGTTACCACATTTAGATTCCCTCTGGGATTAATAAAGTATTTTTGAATTTTAATTTTGAATTTGAATGACACTTCATCTCATTTCACTACAACCACGTTAGTCAGTAAACCAAAGAGTCGTCTCTGTTCATGTGGCTTTGACTTGGTCTCAGGAAGCATAGATCACAGCTAGGAGGCACAGTTCCATTACTTCCTGTTATTCACATGAAAACTGAATAAATCAGTGATCTTACATACCGGCTCTAAGTTAATTTGCAGATGATGTGTAATTAAGATGATAAAAGGGATGCAATTAGCCTGGATAAACATTACGGAGGCTCTTTCGTGAACAATGACTGTTGTCTTGCTGCTGGAGGATATTGCAAACAGCAGAGAGAGTTGTCAGAAATCGGTTATTTATCAGACTCGGGCTGATATGTGGTGACCCTCTGCTTAATACGCATGCCATTGTTTTCCATTTGTTCCCGAGGATAAAGCACAAATACATCCTTCAGTATTTCTGGGCTCTCATAATTAGATGCAACACTCCTGTGTTGCATGTAAAGCACCAGTTAGATGTAAAATGGCATGACAAAGAAAATAATTAAAATCATCTGTGTTAGCTCATAGAAGACTCGGAGTGCAGGAGTGACACAGATACAAAGAATAAACGCAGTAAATGTTCCCCTGTTGGTCCAGCCTTTGACATTTACAGCGCTGATGCTGCTCCATTTGGAGCTCTGCAAAACGAAGAGCTGAACAGGAACACATATAAATTCACGCTCCCTTCCCAGCCAGCAGGAGTGAAATTGTAGAAGCAGTTAAGGATGTCAGAGGAGGGAGGAAGACATGAGGAACTATTAGCTCGATACGCCGTCTTATCATCCTGTTTTCCTCTCCGTCGTCTGTCACCCCGACCCTCCGCTTCCACCTGCCTTCTCTACACTCCGCAGCCTTTTCTGCTCGTCTTCATCTAGTTCCCTTCACTGTTTTTATTATTATACCTGGTGCTCTGTTTTCCTCCTCCGTCTCATTAAAGCAAATCATTTCAGGGATGTGAGGCGGTGCGTCTTGAGAGCAGATGGTTGTCGCTTTGCAGCGGAGTCAGTGAGAGAAAGACAGGGAAATGTCACTGGGTTTGTGAGTAATGCAGGTGCAGTGATACAACCAAACATCCTGCAGACTCTGACCCCTGAGGTTTATCTGCTCATACGTTATTCCACTCTTGTCTCCTTGATGTTTTCTCTCCGTCCTGCTCGGTTATAATTCTGCTCTGATTTCACACTGCCTTGTTCTGATAAAACTTAGCCTTATTCCTCTGCCTTTAAAGACCACTGACTCAGCTCTCGCTCTCCCTCTGCAACACAAACTCAATGATTTCTCTGCTTCAGCAGCTGCTGCGGAGCCGCGGCCACTTGGTTCATAAAAAATACACAACAGAACACTAGAACTGTGATCAGCATCGATCCTCGGGTTTAAAAAGAGCACCGTAAAGCTCAAACTGAGACAGGAAGAGACAAATACACCACAGACATGCTTCAAGTAAAGTAAAATATGAGGTTCTGTTTATATGTAATATCATATATTATATACTTTATAAGGTTTCAAAGGCTGTGAGTTCAACTCTCACTCTTTGATCCACAACCTGCCGCATATCAAAGTGCCTTTGAGTAAAATGGGGAAGATCTAGATATTCTAGTAGATGTTAACTCATTTTGATTGGGATAAAAATAACAAATTGTTAAATATAAATACAGAGTTTTCTGTTTGAAGCTCTATTTTGGTCAAGATGACTGTGAGTCAGCTGCATATTTTTATTTTCAGATGTAGATTAAAGCTGTTTCAGGTGGCAATAAATAAATCTGTCCTGCTGTAATCTGACAAAAAAAAGAAATGAAAACCTAGAGTTGCTTTTTGGAAGTTTTGTAATTGACTGAAAAGAGTTGTGCGTATCAAAAGCTGAGTGACGACGACTCCATTATGATGTAAAAAATAAAAATAAAATACAACCAGAACATCAGTGGTCTTAAGAGAGGTCTTGGCAATGCCTTCAGGAGAACATTAAGACCACAGTGAGTATCCCATACACGTGGAACAGTAACGAGTCAACGGTGGTTTTAGGCATGCACAAACATTTCACAGAAGCTCAACAATCAACTCAATTTATTTGTAAGACAGAAGCTACGACAAAAACTATAAAACAGGCCAAATATATATATAAAGACAAAAATTAAAGGAGGCAGTAAATTATGAGACATTAAAATAATTACCTATAGAGCACAACCAAATATAAGCCGCACACATTAACCCCACCCAACCCAACAAACAAACAAATATATA